>NW_022589706.1:36969845-37365941 GCF_004348235.1 Phoca vitulina
GCATGGAGCACTGGGTGTTATGCACAAACAATGAATCATGGAACACTATATCTAAAACTAATGATGTAATGTATGGGGATTAACATAACAATAAAAAAATTAAAAATAAATAAATAAATAAATAAAATAAAATAAAATTGATAAACTCCTAGCCAGACTTATCATAAAGAAAAGAGAAAGGACCCAAATAAATAAAATCATCAATGAAAGAGGAGAGATCACAACCAATACCACAGAAATACAAACAATTATAGGAGAATATTATGAAAAATTATATGCCAACAAATAATCTCAGCAATCTGGAAGAAATAGATAAATTCCTAGAAACATACAAACTGCCAAAACTGAAACAGGAAAAAATAAAAAATTCGAACAGACCCATACACAGCAAAGAATTGAATCAATCAAAAATCTCCCAACAAACAAAAGTCTAGGGCCAGATGGCGTCCCATGGGTATTCTATCAGACATTTAAAGAAGAGTTAATACCTATTCTTGTCAAACTATTTCAAAAAACAGAAATGGAAGGAAAACTTCCAAACTCATTCTATGAAGCCAGCATTACCTTGATTCCAAAACCAGACAACAACCCCATTAAACAGGACAATTACAGGCCAATATCCCTAATGAACATGGATATAAAAATTCTCAACAACATAGTAGCAAATCAAGTCCAACAGTACATTAAAAGAATTATTCACCATGATCAAGTGGGATTTATTCCTGGGCTGCAGGGGTGGTTCAATATCCACAAATCAATCAATGTGATACACCACATTAATAAAAGAAAGGATAAGAACCATATGATCCTCTCAATAGATGCAGGGAAAGCATTTGACAAAATACAGCATCCATTCTTGATAAAAACCCTCAACAAAATAGGGATAGAGGGAACATACCTCATCATCATAAAGGCCATACCTACAGCTAATATCATCCTCAATGGGGAAAACCTGAGAGCTTTTTCTCTTCAGTCAGGAACAAGACAGGGATGTTCATTCTCACCATTGTTACTTAACACAGTACTGGAAGTTCTAGCCTCACCAATCAGACAACAAAAAGAAATAAATGGCATCCAAATCGGCAAGGAAGAAGCGAAACTTCACTATTTGCAGATGACATGACACTGTATGTAGAAAAGCCAAAAGACTTCACCAAAAAATTGCTAAGCCTAATACATGAATTCAGCGAAGTTGCAGGATACAAAATCAATGTACAGAGACCTGCTGTGTTTCGATACACCAATAATGAAGCAGCAGAAAGAGAAATCAAGGAGTCAATCCCATTTACAATTCCACCAAAAACCATAAGATACCTAGGAATAAACCTAACCAACGAGGTAAGGGACACCTGGGTGGATCAGTCGGTTAAGCGTCTGCTTTTGGCTGGGGTCGTGATCCCAGGGTCCTGGAACCAAGCCCTATGTCAGGCTCCCTGCTCAATGAGGAGCCTGCTTCTCCCTCCTTTCTGCTGCTCCCCCTGCTTGTGCTCTCTTACTCTCTCTTTCTCAAATAAATGAATAAAATCTTTAAAAAAAAGAAGTAAAAGATCTGTACTCTGAAAACGACAGACCATTTATGAAAGAAATTGAAGATGACACAAAGAAATGGAAAAACATTCCATGCTCATGGACTGGAAGAACAAATACTGTTAAAATGGTCTATACTACCCAAAGCAATCTACACATTTAATGCAATACCTATCAAAATACAATCAGCATTTTTCACAGAGCTAGAACAAACAATCCTAAAATTTGCATGGAACCATAAAAGACCCCAAATAGCCAAAGTAATGTTGAAAAAGAAAAAGCTGGAGACATCACAATTCCGGACTTCAACCTGCAGTCATCAAGACAATATGGTACTGGCACAAAAACAGACATATAGATCAATGGAACAGAACAGAAAACTCAGAAATGGACCCAGAACTATATGGTCAACTGATCTTCGGCAAAGCAGGAAAGAATATCCAATGGAAAAAGGACAGTCTCTTCAACAAATGGTGTCGGGAAGACTGGACAGCGACATGCAGAAGAATATAGCTGGACCACTTTCTAACACCAAACACAAAAATAAGTTCAAAATGGGTGAAAGACCTAAATATGAAATAGGAAACCATAAAATCCTAGAGGAAGGGTATCTGGGTGGCTTAGTCAACTAAGCATCTGACTCCTGATTTCCGCTCAGGTCATAATCTCAGGGTGCTGAGATTGAGTCCCACATTGGGCGCCGTGCTAAGCATGGAGCCTGCTTAAGATTCTCTCTCTCTCTCTCTCTCTCCCTCTGCCCCTCCCCATTGCTTGCATGTGCAAGCTCACTCTCTCTCTCAAAAGAAAAAAAAATCCTAGAGGAGAACACAGGCAGCAACCTCTTTGACCTCAGCCATAGCAAATTCTTACTAGAACTATTGGGACTTCATCAAAATAAAAAGCTTCTGCACAGTGAAGGAAACAATCAGCAAAACTAAAAGGCAACCTACAGAATGGGAGAAGATATTTGCAAATGACATATCTGATAAAGGGTTAGTATGCAAAATCTATAAAGAACTTATCAAACACAACCCCAAAAAAATAAATAATCCAGTTAAGAAATGGTCAGAGGATATGAAGAGACATTTTTCCAAAGAAGACTTACAGTTGGCTAACAGACACATGAAAAGATGCTCAACATCACTCATCATCAGGGAAATACAGATCAAAACCATGGTGAGATATCATCTCACATCTGTCAGAATGGCTAGACTTAACAACACAGGAAACAACAGATGCCAGTGAGGATGTGGAGAAAGGGGAACCCTCCTACACTGTTGGCAGGAATGCAAGCTGGTGCAGCCACCCTGGAAAACAGTATGGAGATTCCTCAAAAGGTAAAAATAGAACGACCCTACGACCCAGCAATTGTACTACGAGGTATTTACCCAAAGGATACAAAAATACAGATTCGAAGAGGCACATGCACCCCAATGTTTATAGCAGCATTATCAACAATAGCCAAACTATGGAAAGAGCTGAAATGTCCATCAACAGATAAATGGATTAAGAAGATGTGGTGTATATATACAATGGAATATTACACAGCCATCAAAAAGAATGAAATCTTGCCTTTTACAATGATGTGGATCGAGCTACAGTGTATTACGCTAAGCGAAATAAGTGAGTCAGAGAAAGACAAATACCATATGATTTCACTCATATGCAGAATGTAAGAAACAGATGAATTTAGAGGAAGGGAAAAAGAGGAGGGGGGGAAGCAAACCATAAGAGACTCAACTATGGAGAATAAACTGAAGGTTGATGGAGGGAGGTACGTAGGGGACGGGATAAATGGATGATGGGGATTAAGGGCACTTGTTGCAATGAGCACTGGGAATTATATATAAGTGATAAATCACTAAATTCTACACCTGAAACCAATTTTACCATATATGGTAACTAACTAGAATTTAAATAAAAACTTGAAAAGAGGGGCCCCTCAGTCGGTTAAGCATCTGCCTTCTGCTCAGGTCATGATCCCAGGGTCCTGGGATCGAGCCCCGTATCAGGCTCTCTGCTCAGAGGGGAGTCTGCTTCTCCCTCTGTGCTTGCTCTCTCTCTCTCTCAAATAAATAAATAAAATCTTAAAAAAAAAAAAAAAACTTGTAAAGAAAAAAAATTAGGAGCCCTCACAAGAACTTACTCACACTGCAGTATGGCTAAAAAGACAGAAATGCAACAATAGCACTTTCTACATTTCACAGACAATATTTTTGGGTTGTGTATATTGTCTCTGTGTTGAGATAGAGCTACTGGACTCCCGGAATTAGTATATTCAAGAAGTCACTTCCTTTCTGATTCCCCATTATTCATTCTCAAGTATCTGTGATTGTCTTTCATTAGTTTGAGATGTTTCAGTATTTGATTATATTTCTGTCTTGTAGAACAGGATATTTATTATTCCTAATGTTCCCTTCTATGTAGATGGACAACAATTAGTACAACACT
The DNA here is from genome assembly GCF_004348235.1 of Phoca vitulina. Taxonomy (NCBI): domain Eukaryota; kingdom Metazoa; phylum Chordata; class Mammalia; order Carnivora; family Phocidae; genus Phoca; species Phoca vitulina. The sequence continues at coordinate 36,973,824 of NW_022589706.1, forward strand.
CTTGAAATTGCTTTACCTCCTTCAATCAATCACTTTTACCCTGGACTATCAGGTTCTGCTCTACTTACTCTTCCTAATATAGGTTCCGCCCTTGGGAAGGGTAGGGGGGGAAAGACTTGCTCTGGTTCCATCTTCCTGCTGTGTGGGTAAACCTTTCTACTCTGGGATTTGGTATTAGGAAGCTCACTTGTCCATAGATATAAGCCACATTCCTTAATTGTTCACTGTATCTATAATATAACAAGTATTTTGGCCTCCACCTGACAACTTTTTATCTCATATTCAATTGATTCAGACTTTGGATGGGGAAAGGAGTGTTAGTTATTAGATCTCTAATACTACTCTTACTAGTACTACTAACACTACTATTTCTAAAACCACCTATGGCTGCCTCACATCAGTCAAATCTAGTACAAAGGGTGTATATTAGATACTGCATACTAGTAAAAAGCCTGCTTAAGAATGCCATTTACCAGGTAGGACTTTGCAGGGGAAGCTGTTGGGGGTAGGATAATAATAAGGCACTACATATACAAGTTTACTCAATAAATACCTTTCCCCACACAGAAATGTTAGATAAGAGAACCATGTAACATTCATTATATTGCTCCTAACTTGAATCTACTCCTACCTTTCCCATCACAGGGCATAGATTCTGAAATTGCCCAAGCTAGAACACTTGGCATGTCTTCTCTTAATCCTCTACCATTATATCAGTCACCACTCTGTTAATTCTCTCACCTAAATACTCAACTACTCTTTTCTTCACTCTTTCTATTATTGACTCAATTTAAACTCACATCATTTCTCACCTAGATATTACAGTAGCCTTCCGATCAATCTCCACAAGTCTTGATTGTGGATGTTGTTTTACAACTGTATGTTTTTTGACAAAATTATGCACTAAAAATGATGAATATTACTATATGTAAATTATGCTTTAATTTAAGCAAGCAGAACAACAACAACAAAAAAACCCATCCCACCGGAGTCTGACTCACTTCTCAGGTTACACTTTGGAATCAATACATCTATTCACCACAATGTCCACAAGAGAACTCATTCAACAGGAAATGTGTACATGCACTTTGCCTGACTAAAAATTTGTTAAGACTCCTCACTGAGCATGAAATTTAAGGCTTTTGTAATATGGCCCCAACCTCCTTCCTCATCATCCCCATCAGGCTTCCTCATCTCTTACCATTCCTTCATGCATTCCAACCCTCATGCACCTTAAGCCCTAAGAAAAAATGATCTAAAAAAGAATTCCCAGAACAACCTGTGCTCCTTCTTACATCTTTGCACATGTGGGGAGCTTTTAAAAGAATTCTGATTCTAGCCTCTGCCCAGACCCATTTTTAAGAATCAGACTTTCTGGGGTGGTTCAAATATGAAACGAGGTTGAGAACCACTGGTCTAGAAATGGCCACCCCTTAAAAGAGAATTTTGTACCTAAACCCTATGAAGGCACATATCATTCATACTATAATTTGCTGAGCTTTGTGCTTCTTCATTTGACTCTGAGTTCCTCATGGACAAGAGCCTTGACTGCGTTTTACATCAACACTTCTCAAACTTTACTGTATATGCAAGTCACCTAAAGATTTATTAAAATACAGATTCTGATTCATAAGTCTGTGGTGAGGCCTGAGATTCTGCATTTTTAATTAGCTTCAGCTGAGCTAGGGCTTCCAGTCCCCAGGATACACTGAGTAGTGAGGCATTATGTCACTATCACCTAGCACAGAACCTGCATATAAAAGTTGCTCAAAAAACATTTATGAAATGAATAGGTATCATCCATACCATTCTTCACACTTTCCTAAATAACCAAAATTGTAGTAATCTTGCAGGATCAGATAGGAGGAATCTCGCTTATTCTGCCTTTTTTTTTTCTCTAGGTATGACAGAATATAGTTCCTGACAAATGGTTAATTCTAACCAACTCTCATTGCCTTTAGTGGCAGGTAAGAGATCAGGTAAGAGAATTCTTCTGGGTTATATGTATGGAAAATCATTCTCGTATTTATACTCTTAGTCTTATATACTTATGGAGAAAACATATTTGAAGTAATAAAACTTAAGTAATTTTATTATTTTTTATTATGTTATGTTAGTCACCATACAGTACTTCGTTATTGATGTACTGTTCCATGATTCATTGTTTGCGTATAACACCCAGTGCTCATTGCCTCCTTAATATCCATCACCGGGCTCACCCAGTTCCCTACCCCCCTCCCCTTGGAAACCCTCAGTTTGTTTCCCAGAGTCCATAGTTTCTCATACTTCATCTCCCTCTCTGATTACCCCCCTTCATTTTTCCCTTCCTTCTCCTAATGTCCTCAATGCTATTCCTTATGTTCCACATATAAGTTAAACCATATGATAATTTTAATTTTAAATGCATATCATTAATTAACAAAAGTAAGAAACATTTCTCAGTGCATTTTACATACCAGGCACTGTTTCAGGAGCTAGATGTGTTAACTTATGTTATACTCTCAACAACCCTGTGAATAGGTATCTTGATTTTACAGATCAGGAAACGGATACCTTCAAGGTAGGCACTTGCCCAACGAATTATGACTAGAAAGAGGCAGAGCTAAGCCTACCATAACTAATCACTCATGCTTATTACACAACCTAGATAGTAGTAGCAGCTACCATACATTGAGGATCGACCTCAATCCCCTCACTCCTTCCATGTATGATCCCGTATAACATAAGTCTGATCATGTCACATCACAGTTCAAAACTCCCCAAGTTTCCTATCATACTTTGGCTTTTACGTAAGTCCTTACTTTGCCCTACAGTGCACTGCCTCTGCCTATCTCTCCAACTTCATCTCCTCCTGGGGCAAGCTGAAGGGACCCACGCTGGCCTCCTACTGCTCCTCAAACATGTCAAACATATTCCCACCTCAGATCCTTTGCACCTGCTGCTGGGTCTTTATGTTCTACACCAAGACAGCTATATGGCCTGCTTCCTCTCTTCTTTCCATCTCTGCTCAGATGTCACATCCACAGAAAGGCCTTCCCAAACTATGCTATCTAAAATGGAAACCCTATCACTTTTTAATCTTACCCACTATATTAGTTATACATTGAATGAATGAATGAATGATTTCATATCCTTCCAACAGCACTTTAAGGTCACTATTTTACCCTGTTCACAAATAAGAAAACCCTCAAAAGGTTCAATGAAGATCAAACAACAACTAAGTTACTAAGCCAGGACTTGAAATTATTATACAGGCCTGGATCTAACACCAGCCATCTAATCAGAGCCTTAAAGGGCTTCTAAATCATGTCTCACACTTATGTTTATTTTAAATAGTATCCACTGAACTCTAAAATGAAGATATTGCTTGATTATTTTGTATTTTGTGGAAAATCAGATTTGGGGAAGAAAAAGTCACTTTTCTGAACACTACGGCAGCACCAGGGCCCAACAACTGTGTTTAGTCTCCGAAGCTGCTAGCTTCTGGACACCCTAGCAGCAGAATCTGTACTATTTAGGACAAGGCTTCTCAAACTTTTCTCTGTAGTAACATATATAAAACGGATTATGAGCATAAGCTCTGGAGTAAACTGCCAAGGTTCAAATCCTGACTGCCACTTACTAGCTGCGTGATCTTGGGCAAGCTACTTAACTCCTCAATTTCTCTGCTTCCTCATCTGTAAAATGGGGATAATTATAATACCTCAAAAAACTATTGTGAAAATTAAAAGAGCTTAGATACATAGAGTGCTGAGAAAGGTAATATGTTCTCAAATGTTAACTATTAATAGTCTCAAATTTCAATACTTTAACAAATAATATACACACCTTAAAGCAAATATAAATGCATCACGGTATCATAATCCCAGGAATAGGAGCCACCCTTTGTATTGGCAGTTAATCTTTAATTGAATTGATTTAACTTAAAAGTTTACATGAAACTAAAATTCAGAAGAATTGAACCAGGAGAAGAAATTTAATTCCCAGGGTTACTGCCACCTCCTATCTTTTTATTTTGGACTTGAAGCACTCTAGTCAATCCTAAGAGCCAAAAAAGAATGGAAAGGAAACCAGACTCAAATCTTTTAGAGATTCATAAATCACATCTACCTAATTTAATTTAATTTAATTCCCCTGAAACAAATCAGAAGCCAGAACAGTCCATAGAATATCCCCTATGCAAACATGCCTGACGTACTCTGTCTGCCCAGACACAAGCTTCTGGGTGGTCTACACAGGGTAAAAGTAAGCCAGATCATAGCAAACAGACATCAGCGACCATTTACTTCTCAAATAATTACAACAAACTTTCTATGTTTTTAAGTGCTGAGAGCTTATCAACTGCTTCAGGAGAGCAAGGAAATTGTCTATCTTGTTCATCACTGTTTCCCTAGACCTGGAACAATCCTGGCACACAGTAGGCCTTCAATAAATGTTTGCTGAAAAAAATAAATCAAATATTAGACAAATTAATATTACTTTCAGCAAAGATGATGACAAGAAGATGAGAAAGAAACTTGTCTGTACTGTAAGGAGGATGTTAAGAATGTTGGATATTTATGAATTGTTGGAGGTTATTCTTGATAGTGCTAATTTTACATCTAAGAAGATATATAAGCATATAAATCTTTTAATGGTAAATTATCAAGGATGTTAGCCAAAATATTTAACAACTAATAATAAAAAGTTAACATGTGTTTATGGATATTCACACCTAAATCAAAACCTAAAAATATATTTCTTTTTGATCTCTATATTAAAACTGCTGTCAAGTAATTTAAATTGAAATTCAGACCATTCAAGTCATTCCAATAATTCCCAAATCAGCTTTTAATTTTTAGAAATTGTTGGTGTAATCTTTGGTTTGCTGCAACTATCACTGGCTAAACAATGCACTAATCTAAGTCACAGTTTGATGTAAGATCCACACCAAACTCTTGTAACAGCTTCTCTATTAAATTCATTGTTATGACTCCCCAGCTCCTCATGCTTGTTACATTCAAGACAGATCAGAAAAAAATTTGAGCATGGTGATCAGGTATGTTCCTGGACATCAGAGTCTGGACCAAGGACAGAGAGCACCCATGACGACTGTAAGGCCACCAAACCACCTATACCACCCCATTCAGTTCGGGGCCACCTTGGAGCACTTGTGGAGTGCTGCATCTCCACAACCATCACAACCACCCTTGCTGCCTCGGTACCCTCAGCAGCTCTGGAGGACCAGCTGTGTCCACACCAGCACTCTCCTAGGCCCTATTGCTCTTCTCCACCAGGCAACAGCATTGGGTGACTTGTAGTCCCAATAAGTAGAGGATTTCTCTTTACTCAATAATACAGAAGAATTTTAATGTTTAAAAATTTTTACACCACAGCCATGTACCAACTGAAAATCAGCCCTGAATATTACCAACATGGGATGATAACACTATGTTGAAACATCTTTGACACAAATGAATCATTAATCTGTTCATCTGGAAGATAGTTTGAGTGGTTATTCAAAAGGTATCCATTAAAAAGAACTTTAATTTATAAGTTACTAGGACCATAGGAACAAACTAATGCCAATTAGGGGAACAGAGTAGCTAAAGAAAGTGGTCAGGGAAGGCTTGTTTGAGAAGCAGAAATCTGAGCAGAGATTCAAAGGAAGTGAACAAGAAAGCCATGTAGATACCTGAAGGAAGAACATTCCAAGCTGAGCTGCAGAAGAACTCCAAAGGCCCTGAGGCTGCAACATACTTGGCATGTTAAGGGATGGCCAGGTGGGCAGTGTGGTGGGAAAGTAATGTGTGAGGGGAGATCAGTGGGAGACGAGGTAGGAAAGCTACACGCAGGCAGGTCACGTATGGCCTTGAAAACAATGGTAAGGAATCTGGATTTGACAGTAGGTGTGATAGAAGGCTGTGGGAGGGCTGTGAGCGGGCTGTGAGCAAACAAATGACATGTCAGATTTACATTCTGATGGAGTTACACAAGAAACTATGTATCTGTATATCTTTTGTGCATCTTTTATTTTCTTCTTATTATTTTTAACTCTGAATCCTCTACTCCGCTGTGTCAGATGCTGCTTTGAGACTGAGTAAAATGAATCCTGATAACTGAACACTGGATTTGGCAATATGGCGGCCACGCGTGATCTTGACAGAGGAAATTGCTGGGAAGTACTGCGGAGGGGAAATCGTAACTGAAGTGGAATTGAGGGAAAATTGGAGCAGATGATTGCAGAGATAGCAAGTATGGACAACTCTTTCAAGTTTGCTGTAAAATGGAGCAAAAAATAAAACAAGTTGGAGGAGCATGAGGTGTTAAGGAAGGAGATGTTACATTCCATTTGTATGTTGACCAGGAAAATCCAGTAAAAAAGATTTTCTGAAATGATGATCTAGGAACAGGGTAGGGTATGTGACAGAGGTCAGTCTATGAGGGAAGTGAAAAGGGAGAGGACCTAGTCTGCAAAGGTGAAGAAGTTGGCATTAGATAGTAGCAGGGACAGTACATCTCTTTTTAATACAAAGGAAGGGGGGCACCTGGGTGGCTCAGTCGTTAAGCGTCTGCCTTCGACTCGGGTCATGATCCCGGGGTCCTGGGATCGAGTCCCACATCGGGCTCCCTGCTCGGCAGGAGGCATGCTTCTCCCTCTCCCGCTCCCCCTGCTTGTGTTCCTGCTCTCGCTATCTCTCTCTCTCTGTCAAATAAATAAAATCTTAAAAAAAAAAAATACAAAGGAAGGGAAGAAAAAATGTTGTACAAATGTACAAAGGCTGGTAATTTGGTGATGGGAAGATATGAAAGTTTTCTGATGGCTTTTATTTTCAAGAATCATATACAAGGAAGGCATGTCAAGACTTAAAAGAGCTGTTACCATGATGCTGGAGGGCCAGGACATTAAAGTCTGCCTAACTGAAGTCATTGGGGGGAGGGGGGGAACAACACTATGTGACTCTGATTAATTATTAAACAATGTCATATTTGGGGCATAAGAAAGTAGAAGTATAAACAGTATATACCACACACTCAAAAATTCAGCAAGCATAAACTCCTCAGGTGATTTTAATTCTCTAGTTCTGGGATGTTACAATTTTTACTTATACTTAAATCACAATGACAGACTAGACACCTGTTTTTCCAGTCACATGATTAAGCTTACATCTCAGTATTACCACTTAGCTTACTACTTTATGATCTGAAAATTAATCTTATAAGGTCAAAAACTCAAATACAGCTATTGTGGGTTTTTTTATAACTTCATTCTACTTTTTTTCCAACCTACTAAGGAGAATGTTTACCTATGTCAGCTTCCTGATCATTCTCCCTGAATTTGGGTGTGGTCAGACTATACTACTAGCAGCGCTATATCTACCTAATTAGAGAACAATAAAGGTGACCTTTGACAATATGCACATGTCACTATCAGAAAGTGTTTTTTCTTCATCTATTTTAAGGATTATGTTTGTTCTCTATGCATATAAATAATTGATACATTATTAAAATTTGAGATGATCTACCCAATCTTCAGTAGAATGACAGCTAAGAGTAAATCAATGAACATTTGAAAGTATTTTCTACAATTGTATTTAATCTCAATTTCTGGTGATACTTCAAGTTTATTAACACTCATTTAAAGAAACCTAAAACTAAACTGTCTATGATAATTTCATGTATTGTTGTACAGTTTTCCTTCCACTGGTTCATCTGTCAACACCTCTCCAACAAATTAGAGCCCTCTTATGCAGGATTATTGTAAATACTGACATCTGCACATTTCTAAAAAGTACCCAGGTGTACAGTTCTCAATGTCAGCATAATTTCTCCAATATCTTTGGCTAGATGTAGTTGTTCAACAAAACAGTGCGTGTTAAAGATGTATTTACCCATTACAGCATCTAACGAATTAACGAATTGTAATGGGTAATTTGCTTGACTGTATTCCACTCTAGATGACAAACTCTATGAGATCAGGGACTGTGTCCATCTAGCTCATCTTTGTATCCTCAACTTGACATACAGTAAGAGTCAATAAAATATATGCTGAATCAGTGAAAGTCCCAGAACCTTGGAGGTTAGGTTAGGAAGACCCATAGCAATTCCACTTACCCGTGAGATCCAAAGTTCTGTCTACAAAGACCACTGATGCCCTGCCTGTGGCAGTCTTCCTCCTGTTCTTGGCAGGGCCATAATTAGCCAGATCTGCAGCGATGATCCGACTGAGGGAACCTACAGCAAAACACTCCTCCCGCACCCCTAAATGCTCACACAGAGAACTGAGGCCTGACACCAGGCACCTGATCTGCAGAAGCAGCTCAGGGGGCAGGGCGGTGGCATCCACCTCACTCAGGCTTCCTAGCCTCCTCTTGTCTGGTCGGGCACTGTTAAGGAGATGCACATCCTGGGGTAGCAGTGGAAAAAGGGAAGCAAAGGCTGGAGTCAAGGCAAGGTGGGGAGCAACAGGTGCGAGCAAAAACGGGACGTGCAGCACCTCGGCCGTGTAGTTCATATTGCCCATCCACTCACACAGTTTCTCCTCCAGTTGCTCGAACACCGGCTGCCCTTCCAGCTCCGCCGCTGCAGCCGCCGGCACGTGATTAGCGGTGAGGTGGACAGCGTGGTTCACGGCTGTGACCACCACACAATACTGGAAGTGACTGCGGCAGATGATATCCCGCAGGGTCTCCACGGTCCGGCCTTTCAGCAGGCAGCTCAGCACAAACACCGCCTTAGGCTGCTCGGCTCCACCACCGACAGCTGCGGGCTCGAACTCCCGCAGGTGACACGCAGGATCTCCCACCGCCTCCAGGAGTCGCGTGGATCCGCAGCCCCAGTGCAAGCTCTCCGCGCAGGCGGCGTCCAGATAGACCAGAGCCCATTTCACTTTGGCCAGCACCTGCTCCCAACCTTGCTGGGTAAAGGAGAGCACTCCCGGGGCGCTCATGATTGGGGTTCGCAGAGTCGGGACACTAGAGTACAGGAACTTCTTTTAGAACTCACAGCTTCCGGGAATTGGGCTCCTTGACGCTTTGACAGTCAACACAGTACACGTGGTGCTGCCTCCGACTTGTCCAGTGTCGGCGCACATTGATGACGTAGACGGAGCGTGATTGGCTAGCGAGGAGAACGCGGGGAAGGACGGTGGGGCTGGGAAGAAGTGGGCAGGGCTCCGTCGCTCCCGGCTGAGTGGAAAGTTCTGTGAAGAGCTCAACTGTTTTCTTTTCCTCTCCTTCACTGTGCTCGGATTACCTTTCCCTGCATCTTCAGAAATCTCGGGAATAGTGAAAGCTATTCCGAAATTTATTATTTTCTTTGGGTCTGAACACATCTCTAAAAGTCGTTCTGCCCATCTAAACTAAGAAACGCCAGAGAAGATAAAAACAACCAAGTGATATGTAATGTTTTGTAGTTTATAAATGGCTGTGTCATACGTTATAGCGCTCAAGCCTCATGAAAAACCTACTGGTCTCGTTTTCACTTTCTCCATCTTCCCTCATCTCATTGGCACTAAATCTTCGTCTACTTCAAAAATCCTAGAATCCAGCCCCTTCGGCCCTTCCATCCTTGCCATCACTGGCTTAATCCAACATCATCACTCAACTGGGCAATAGCAATGATCCCCTATCATTTCCCAGTCTTAATCTCTTCTCCCACCAATTTAGTTTTTCTTCCTAATGAACTGAGCTGGACCTACCATTTTCCAGCTTAAAAGCCTCTCCTGGCCCAGTTGCTTGCAGGCTACAGCCTGACTTCTTATAATGGCACCAAAATCCCTCATGATTTCTCAATTTCTCTCCACCTAATCCCTGCCTGGAACATTATATACCTGCACAATTAAGTCAACAGATTGAGCACAGAATGTTTCACAGGTTTAGTTCAATTCAACCACTATTTATTGAACACTAAGTATAGTCACTGATGTAGGCTCCAAAGGCACAATGGTTAATAAATTCCCTGATCCATGAAGAATTTTCACCTCAGCTGAGTACTTGCCATATCATGAGGTAAGTTTTAGCATACCTGTTTTCCTACAAAATTGTGCACTAGAGGCCTCGTTTCTCCAACACTAGAAAATATGCAAGTTTTCAATGAATATTTGTTGACTAAATGATCAATAAATCTTCAGTTTATATCCATATAATAAGTGATATATTCAACCAACTTTTAATATACATGTACAATATTGCAGACACTGTGTTTGGCATTGAGAATATAAATAGAAATAAGGCACAGTCTTGCCATCAAAAGGATCTGAAATAAAAGACCCACACATGTAAAGAAAGCAAATGCAATATAATGTTACAGAAGCAATAATTTGTTTAATGAATAAGAGTTACAAAGGAGGAAAAATAAATTCCAATTGAGTGAAGGAAAAAGGGAAGTGGTCAGAAGTTTCATGTAAGACATGAGTTTTGACTTGTCTTCCAAGAAAACCAGGTGTTCACCAGGTGGACAGGATGGGGAGGAGCATTCCTCACAGCTCAAACACAGAGTGCAGCATGGACAAAGGTATAGAGGCACACAACACGTTCTCTGGAACTACAAACAGTTTAGTATAGCTGGAATATATTGTATGAAGAGAGGCCCAAACTGAAACAGGAGCTCTGAACTAGTAAAAAGGGACTAGATCAGAGTGAGTCTTATTTTTTATTCTAAGTAGTAGCAGCCTATGGAGTACAGTTAAAGTATTGTTAGGAGTGAATATAATTTGTTCACATCTGGAGTTTTTGGGGGGGAAGTATTCTAAATGGAAAATAGCTTAAATGAGCAAGATTTAGGACAGGGAGAGTATTTAGAAAGCAGTCACAGCAACAACTCTGGGTGAGAACAGATAAGGGTACCCACAGAGGGGCTAGACAGCATGGGGTATATAAAGAGATGTTAAGAAAATGGAGCCAAAAAGCCTGGTGACTGGATTGACAAAAAGGATGAGGCAGAGGGAGAATTTCAGGTTCATACCCAGTTTTCTGCCTGAATGACTGGTAAGTGGCTGTCCCTTAGATTTGGAAAACCAGAAGAGAAGCAGGTTGAGGAATAAATGTATTAAGTTCAGTTAGGACACGGTTTTTTGTTTTGTTTTTAATTGTGGCAAAATATATAAAATTTACCATCTTAACCATTTTTAAGTGCACAGTTCAGTAAAGTTAAGTATTTGCACAATATCATACAACCAATGTCCAGAATTTTCATCTTGCGAAACTGAAACTTTATATCCATTAAACAACAACTACCCATTTCCTCTTCCCAATGGCTGGTTTTTTCTCTTAGCATAATATCATCAAGGTTCATCTAACATATGTCAGAATTTTCTTCCTTTCTAAGGCTGAATTATATTCCATTGTATATATCATTGTGTATACTACATTTTCTTTATCCATTCATCTGTCAATAGACATTTGTATTGCTTTCACATTTTGACTATTGTGAATAGTGCTGCTAGTTACATGGGTATACAAATAACGCTTTGAGACCCTGCTTTCAGTTCTGTTAGATATGTACCCAGAAGCAGAATTGCTAGATCATATAGTAATTCTATTTTTAATTTTTTTCAGGGCCCTCTGTTTTCCATAGCTGCTGTACCATTTTAGATTCCCACCAACAGGACATAAGGGTTCTAATTTCTCTACATTCTCACCAACATTTGTTATTTTCTTTTGTTGTTTTGATATTAGCCATCCTATTTGGTGTGGGGATTCATTGTTTTGAAGGTACTGTGGGACATCCTGGTGGAAACATATAGTAAGCAGTTGGATATATGATTGTGGATTGCAGAAGAGAAGTCTGATAATTTGGGAATCATCGGCAAACAGGTGTGCTTGAGATTGCTTAAAGAGAGCACAAAAAAGAAAGACAATGAGAGTGATGGACAGATCTCTGAGCAACAGTTCCAGGTCTGCTGAAGAAGTGAAACCAGTGAGTAGACTTACGGAGGAAACAAGTTTCAAAGAGGACAGAGTAATTGAAAAGTGAAAAATGAGATGGAATCTAAAAGGGGGTGGAGAATATGAAATTGGGGTCAAAGAAAATAGCTTGGCCCCTAAAATTCAAGGAAGGAACAGTTTTGTGATATAATAGGACCCAGAGCATGGCTTTGAATGTGGACTGATAAAGTGGAGTAAATGGAGGTTGCTGAATAATTAGATTCTAGATCAAAAAATATGAGACAAGCAGGATGTGCAAGTCACTCATGATGCCAAGTGGTAGAGAAAAGGAAGATTGTGGGTCAGACTCCAACATTATATCAGTGAATGAGGGGACATGAAGAGAGAAAAGTAGAGGTAGTAAATGAGGGTGCCAAGTACAGGCAAGGAGAATTTTCACAGGAAAGTGGAACCATAATGGTCCAGTGGTGGCCTACAATAGCCAGGGAAATGGCAATGCTACCTCCCAGTTCTACAGTACAAGAGGGTGAAGGGAAATGGTGAGCATCTGGTATAGAAAGAGTAGGAGAAGTGCTGTCCTTGAGGGAAGTTAGATTTCAGTTTCAGTGAACGCGTAAAGACATTCTTCTGCTAAAATATTGAGAATACTGGACATGTATATATAATGGAACAAAGGTAGGGACCAAGAGGTAAATGAAGAGTTGGGATTCAGGCCTAAAGAAATGGGGGGGAGGGATAAGCACAGAGAATGTGAGGGAATGACACTAAAAGGGTTGACAAAGAGTGACTAAGAATGAGGGGATGTGGAGGACCCTAGAAGGTTGTGTATTGCATGACCTATATGGCCACATGCAACCCCAGGGCTACCAGATCATGAAGGGACTTGTAGGTCACGTGGTAGAAGTTTGGATTTTACTTTATGTGTAACAGGAAACCACTGAAAGGTTTGTGTTACTTGAAATGCAGTGTGGCAGTAGAGATGGAGGGAATTAGATTTGGGATATATTTTACAGGAAGAACTAATGAGTCTTGCTAATGGGCTTTCTTAGGTGTGAAAAGGACTCATAACGGAAAGAGAGGAATCAAGGGTCATTTGGGTTTGGGCTGGAACAATGTTGGATAATGGTTATTGATACTAAGAAGGAGTATGGGAGTGGGATAGAACAGGTTTAGGAAGGCAATTCACAAGTTCTGTTTGGGGCATAAATTTCATATGCCTATTAGATATCCAAGGGAGGCATCAGTGAAGCATCGAAGTGAGCTCAAGGAAAAGTTGAGACTGCAGGTGGAAAGCTGGGAGTCATTGTCTGTCAGTGACACATATCACATAGATAGTATCAAAAGTCATGGGATAGGGGTGCCTGGGTGGCACAGTCTCTTAAGCACCTGGCTCTTGATTTCAGCTCAGGTTGTGATCTCAGGGTCTTAAGATCAAGCCACATGAGGAGCCTGTGTCAGGCTCCATGCTCAGTGGGGAGGCTGCCTGAGATTCTCTCGCTCTCTCCTGGCCCCTCCCCCTGCTCACGTGCTCCTTCTCTCTCTCTCTTAAATAAATAAGTATATCTTAAAAAAAAAAAAAAGTCATGGGACTGGATGAAATGACCCTGGGAGCAAGGGTAGAGAGAAAAGAGAAGAGAATCCAGGAAAAACCCATTTCTTGCCCTCCGATATTATGGTGGAGTCAAGTCCTGCTGAAATTGCATACTTAAGATAATCAGATTTACCTTATTTCAATGTGATTGTACTTCTTTGCTCAAAATAAATACCAGTTATTTCCTATTCCTCATAAAATCAAGCATATCTCCCTTTGCCTAATTTCTAAGTCCTTCATGTGCATGATCAATATTTAGCTTAAGGATTTACTAAGCACTTATCTGGTGAATACAGAAATAAACTTGTTCTCACCCTTAAAGGGTGTGCAGTTTATGTAATAGTATAGATGTGAATAGATGACACAATTTTCCAGAAAGAACTAGCAATATAAAATTTTGTATTAAAATATGTCAGAATGCAGAGGAAGATGGATAATTGGGGCTTAATTCCCCATTGAAGTATCTGGAAAGGAAGGAAAACTCTACATATGTGCAGTTATTCAGGTCGTTCAAAGGATGAAAGTCCTAAACCAAAGCATACCACCATTTTGCCTCTAACTTGTAAAATGCTTTGACATTTGAAATCTCATTTAACTTTGTTATCCTTCCAGGAAGCAGGTGTAATATGTTATTTTAATATATCAATTTACTGATGAAGAAACTGAAGAACATTGAGATTTAAGTGGCATAACTAAAGTTGGAAGTAAATAACACAGTTGGGCCTAAATGCCACATTCATGAAAAACACATTTATAAGTACTATCTACTAGATACTGAGCAAGGCACTTTTATTTGATCTTTACCTCTTGTCATCATTTTAATCATCATCTATTAAGCAACCCCTTTCAGTACTTCCCAGGAATAGATACGTTAAAACTAATGCTTTGTTGTTGTTTTTGTTTTTGTTTTTGCTTTTTTTTTTGCCAAGAACCAACAAACTACGCACATACACATACACCCCCCACACACAAAATGATAAAATGGAAAACAAATAAATATAATCAATATATGGAACATTGTAGTGTGATATGTTCATAAGTTTATAGAATACCTTCAAACTATCCATCTTTAAACTCTTCCCTGGTGAGTAGGGAGATAAAGACATCTTGAACTAAGGAAGCTTATCCAGGCAAGGAACTCAGTTTAAAAGCAAGGAAGGAAGAGGCCTTTTCAGAGTGGTTATTAGTGATTTATGGGCTTCTCTGCTTGTGAAAATTTTTATTTTCAAAGCTTAGCTGCAATGCTACCTCCACCATAAAGGTGATTCTGATGCCTCAGTAAATATTCATCAACTCTTGGTTTAAATAGAGTCCTTTAAAAAAAAAAATTATTTATTTGACAGAGAGAGACACAGCGAGAGAGGGAACACAAGCAGGGGGAGTGGGAGAGGGAGAAGCAGGCTTCCCGCGGAGTGGGGAGCCCGATGCGGGACTTGATCCCAGGACCCTGGGATCATGACCTGAGCTGGAGGCAGACACTTAGCTGACTGAGCCACCCAGGTGCCCCGAGTAGAGTCTTGAAAGACAAGCTTATTTTAGGTAGCTGAAAGGAGAAAGATGATCCTCAGCAGAAGGCAGCTGGTTCTTCCATGAAACCAGAGTTCATTATAGACTCATGGAATAACAAGTAGACAGGACTATGAGTAATTGCTTTATGATACTCCTTAGCAGAATGTAAAATCTTCACGACATTACTGTCAGTACAGGCCAAGATCTACTGAGTGTTAGGCACCATATCATGAATAAGTGACATGTAAGAAGATGCCCTGTTTGAGGGAGGACTTCATCTAGCGAAGAGTCCTAGGAAAACAGATATGTAGTCAAATAATTACTATAGGATGTGATAGACACAGGCCATAGAAGCAGCAGAGTCTAAAGGGGTGTGATTAGCTCTGCCCTACCCACCCTCCAATAACTGATCTTCTATGTCCACTTTCTCACTCCCTCCACTCCAGCTCATTTTGGGTTCCTTGAATGCACCAAGTATGTTTCTGCCTTAGGGCCTTTGCACTTCCTATTCTTTCTGTCTGATAGGGCTTCACCCAGAAATTCACAATGGCTTACTTCTTTTCTCCATTCAGCTCTCTACTCTTATGTCACCTTATTAGAATAGTTTTCCCTGACCTCTTGATATAAAATTGCACCTAATCCCTATTTATCACTCTGTTCTAGGTCCCCCTATCCTGCTTACTCTTATTTATAATCCTTATCACAGCTTGGCATGCTGTACATTTATATGTTTATTGTCTGCCTTCCTTCGTTAGGATGAAAGCTTCATAAAAGGAAGGACTTTGATTTACTTGCTGCTGAATCTACATAGGCTAGAAGAGACCCTGGCACATGGTAGACTCTTCATAAATATTTATAGAACAAAGAAATGGAAAGAGATAAAGTGGAATTCAGGAAAAGATTTTACAATGTTGGCTATACCTTAACAGAGTTTAAAACTACACATGGGATTATCCTAAAGAGGTAAGTGAGACTGGGAACAGCAATTGAGTCTTCAAAGGTAAGGGTAGGATTAAAACCACAGGATTTGTTTAAATAATGGGAGATGGTGTGGCACTGTTGGGATGTAAACACTTCCTTTGGGTTTCTATTAAAGCATATCTACCTTTTACTCTTGTAGGAGAGTTAATTAAGACCCTTCTGACTTTCTCAATAAGTTGAGAGCTCTTTAAGGGCAAAGACTAGGCTTTACTCATATCTTTGTTTTCCAAGTTCTTAAACAGCAGGTATTCAATAATTGTTAAATGAAGAACAATATTTAGTGAACCGACAGCAAGTAAACCCACTGATTGATTTGTAAACTAGAATGAATTTCTCTCTGTAGAAAAGCGAGAGTCCTATTTGAAAACTTTTGGACCAAAAGAAGCTTTAGAGATCATCAAATTCAGCTTTCCCATTTTAAGGATGAGAAAACTGAAGCAAAGAGAGGTTAGTTACCTGAGGTCATGCAACTAGGTAGTTACAGTTAAGAACTAGAACACCAATTTTGACCTATCTATCATCTTCTCCCTGAAAGATGTGTTCAAAAGTAGCCTGAAAATGTGGCATTATCTACTAAAATAAAAACTGTGCATACTTTATGATCTTGGAGAAAAACTTGTACAGATCTGCAAGAAGTCATTTACAAGGCTCTTCATTGTAGTGTTTTGTTTTTTTGGTTAAAGTGAAAAGTTGAAAGCAATCTAAATGTACATCACTAGGGAAATAACCATATTCATTTTGTGATAGCCATGCTATGGAATATTGGGAAGCACTTAAAAATGGGTATAGTTTAAGTATACTAAAATGGAAAGGCTCTCCAAAACAGTTATTAAAAAAAAAAAAAGCAATCCTTAGAATGATATATACAGTATTGTACCCTTTAAGACTCGTTAACCTCAGGTTCTTCCACCAAAACAATACATGTGAAGTAAATGTATAGAATATTTGAGGATTCACACCAAACAGCAAACAAGGGATACTTCTGCGAAGGAGGGTAGTGGATGAGGGGGTCTTCGACCTTGACTATAATGTTTTATTTTTAACAAAGAGAATGCATTTTTCATTTATTAGCTTGGCTTTCCTTTGCCGTTAAAATTGAATTTTCAATAAAGTAGGCATGAATTATGTTTTCTTTAATGAGAAACGGGAGTGATAAGGTAACAATTCTGTTTCAAGGCTGATAAAACACATGAAGAACGAAACAAGACCTTTCATAAGATTAAAAAACAGAAAAATAGTTGAGAAGAGAAAGAAAGCATCAAGGAGATAAGGGAACAATGATGCACTGGCCGGCAAAGGCAATATGGGTTACTAGAGGAAAGGTTGGGGGAGGGGAACCTTTGCTGACGCAGGACGCCGCCACGGGAGAAAGCCACGCTAAAAAGGCCAAGCGGGATTCCACAGGGGCGGAGCCAACGACGGCGCGCATGCGCAACCAGGCCCAGGTGGCCTGCGCCGCGGAAGCGAAGCAACCTAAAGACGCCGCGCCGCTGGGCTGCTGCTGCGCGTGCGCAGGCGGACCGCCGCCGGAGTCGTCTCGTTTGCAGCTTCCAACGCCGCGGCCGCCTCTCTGGGATTTGAGTCTCGCGCTTTCTTCGTTCCCTCGCCGGCGGGTTCGCGCCCCTCTCGCGCCCCCGGGCAGCGAGGCTGGGAAGGGGTTGGAGGGGGCTGTTGATCGCCGCCTTTAACTTGTGCTCGGGGCGGCCATGTCGGCCGGCGAGGTCGAGCGCCTAGTGTCGGAGCTGAGCGGCGGGACCGGAGGGGATGAGGAGGAAGAGTGGCTCTATGGCGGTACGGAACTTCCTGTCCCTTCTCTCACTCCCGGGTTCCCTCAGGCCTCCCCTCCCGGCCCGCAAACGGCCGGCGTCCCGGGCCCCTCACGCCGCCGCTGGGGCCTCTGGTACGGAGTGTCCTCCGGCCTGAGTTAGGCCCAGCGAGGCGTGCGCGTTCTTTGGCCTTCACCGCCCCCCCCCCCCCCCCCCCCCCGCGCAGCCCACGCCCCCACCACGCAGCCACCCCGCGGAGGTCGGGCTGGGCCGGGGGCTGGGCGCGGGTCCGGACCCCCAGCCTCACCCTCCTCCCCGCGGGGGCTTCCAGGCCGCCTCGTCTCCACGCTCTCTCCCCTACTGTTTTATCTCCATTCTGAGCTCTGTTGGTGTGTCTCTTCTTGCCCCTTGGCTATAGGATGCCCTCCCTGTCCCTTTCTTTCAGAAACAGTCTTTCTGTAATAATAGCTAAATAAAGTTGATGCTGTAAAACTAACGTCTTGTTTCTTGATGGTCAGTTTGTATGGAATGCACCTGCAAGGGTACCTCCTTGTCTGAAAGTCGTGCTTTAAAAATAATTAATTAAGAGAGAGAAAGAGATGGAATACATTATGGCCCATAAAGAAAACCCCGAATGTCTCCTGTATTAAGGTGAAGTTTTTCATTTTTAAGAGAGTGCTCTTTAACCCACATCATTAGAAGTATCTCATGTCCCTTAGGCTTACAGTTTTCAGTTATTTCGTCTGTATCTTTTTCCCCAAATAAGTTCAGTGCACTTTATACTTACCTCATGAAAGGGACTTGACATCTGGTTTTTAACTTTTCATTAAGTCAGTCTCTTGTCTGTTAATGATAACTAGATTTGAAAGTTAATATTTGTTCCTTGCCTAAAATGTATATTCTTTAGTGTAGTAAAAGTGCACGTTTGGGCACCATGCAGCTCCTTGTTGCTGTGACTTTAACAAACTTTGATTTTGACAAACTTGTAAAATTCATTATTTTGGTGGCAAGATTGAGCATTAGTAATATTCTTTGAAATGTAAATGTGAAGGGTTTCCTTAACAAAGATCTAGAAATCTTTAATGCCTCTTAAATTAAGCTTATTTTAATAGAAATAAAGTCTGATTTTTTTTCATAAAAGACATATCTTGTTAAGTCATTATAAGGTGATCTAACTTTGGATGTGCTTATAGGCCCATGGGACGTGCATGTGCACAGTGATTTGGCAAAGGACCTAGGTTAGTGCTTGTGATGATCACTTCAGATTTTCATAATACTGGTTTCTTTAAGAGTGGTTTGTTTGTTAATTTTATTTATTTATTTATGTATTTTTTTTGGTAGATGAAAATGAAGTTGAAAGGCCAGAAGAAGAAAATGCCAGGTTAGTGGAATTTGTTGTTGATACTTAAACAGATTGTATGATACAGTGGTTCTGTAAACAAATTGTCAAAATTATTTCATTGTAAATATCATTGGCTTGAATACAGCATATTGACTGAAAGTTCAAAGACATTGAATACTGTAGAGTTTATTTCTATGTCAGGACCTAATCAGTTCTGTTTATTTGGTAGTAGCTTAGGGGACAAAGTTTTTGAAATAAGGGTTTGAATATTCTTCACTCTTAAGTAACTTTGTACTCTTAAGTGAGCTTAGTAGTGGAGTATATAATATAACCATTAGACTAATAAGGAAGAAGTTAACATTTTTTTTTTTTTATTAAAAAAGACTCCTTTACTGTTTTTGCAATTTATTAATACCTTTGATGGTATAGTGCACTTTGGTTATAATTTTAATGTTTTCTATTTAAATTCAAAGCGGAACTAATGGATGTTATAAGATTGATTCCCTTTGTTAGACTGCTAGAAAGATTTGAGTATCATTTACAGAACATGTAAAGGGAGCTTGAAACTTCTCGATTTCAGAACTCACATAGACAAGTATATGGATATGCTGACATTACTCATCAAATCTAGTATCAATGCCTTAATGTCCGCTAATGGGGAAGGGGTGGTTAAAAAAAGATCTTTTAAAGAATATTTGGGTTTAGAAAGTGGAGGAAGTACCACTTTGCACCCATTAGGATAGGATGGCCACCATCAAAAAAAAGTAACAGGTGTTGGTGAAGATATGCAGAAATTGGAACTCTCATACACTGATGATGGGATTGTAAAAAGGTGCAGCTATTTTATTTTATTTATTTTTTTAAAGATTTTATTTATTTATTTGACAGACAGACACAGTGAGAGAGGGAACACAAGCAGTGGGAGTGAGAGAGGGAGAAGCAGGCTTCCTGCGGAGCATGGAGCCCGATGTGGGGCTCGATCCCAGCACCCTGGGATCATGACCTGAGCTGAAGGCAGACGCTTAATGACTGAGCCACCCAGGCGCCCCAAAGGTGCAGCTATTTTAGAAAACAGGCAGTTCCTCAAAAGGTTAAACATAGTTACTGTATGATCCAGGAATTCCACTTCTACATATATGCTTTAGAGAAATGATACATATCCACACAAAAACTTGTACATGAATGTTCAGAGCAGCATTGTTTATAATAGCCAAAAAATGGAAATAAAAGTCCATCAAATGATGAATGGATAGATAAAATATGGTATATCCATATGGTGGAATACTGTGTGGCAGTAAAAAGAAATGAAGTATTGATATCTGTTAGAACATGGATGAACCTTGAAAACATTATGCTAAGCTAAAGAAGCCAGTCCCAAGGAACTACGTATTGTATGATTCAACTAAAATAAATGTACAGAATAGGCAAATCTATAGAAACAGTGGTTGCCATGACTGAGGTCAGGCAAAACTGGGGAGTGATTACTAATATATACAAGGCTTCCTTTTGGGGTGATGAAAATGTCCTGAAATTAGCAGTTGCAATGGTTGCGCTATACTGTAAACGTGAAAAACCATTCAGTTGAACGCTTCAAATGGATGGTTTGTGTGGTATATGAAATCTATTTCAAAGCTGGCAGGGGTATACTTTAGAGATACTGTGGGTTCAGTTCCACACCAATAAAGTGAGTCAAATGAATTTTTGGTTTCCTGGTGCATATAAAAGTTTTGTTTATACTGTAGTCTCTTAAGTGCGATAGTATTATGTCTAAAAACCAATGTACATACCTTAATTAAAAAATACTTTTATACTAAAAAAAATCCTAACCACCACCTGAGCTTTTAGCAAGTCATAATGTTTTTGCTGGTTGCAGGGTCTTGCTTCGAAATTGAATGCTGTTGATGATCAGAGTGGTGGTTGCTGAAGGTTGGGGTGGCTGTGGCAGTTTTTTAAAATAAGACAACCATGAAGCTTGCCACATTGAATTGACTCTTCCTTTCACAAACGATTTCTCTGTAGCAGTGTTGCTGTTTGATAGCATTTTATCCACAGTAGAACTTCCTTTCAAATTGAAGTCAGTCCTCTTAAACCCTGCTTTTGCTTTATCAACTAAGTTTAGGTAATATTCTAAATCCTTTTTTTTTTTTGCTATTTCAACAGTCTTTACAGCATCTTTACCAGGAGTAGGTTCCATGTCAAGAAATCACTTTTTTTGCTCATCCACAAGAAGCAAGCCCTCATCTGTTCATGTTTTGTCATGAGCTTGCAGCAATTCAGTCACATCTTCAGGCTCCACTTCTCATTCTAGTTCTCTTGTTATTTCCACCACACCCGCACTTACTTCCTCCACTGAAGTCTGGAACCCCTCAAAGTCCTCCATGAGGGTCAGAATCCACTTCTTCCAAACTCCTGTTTATGTTGATATTTGGACCTTTCTCCATGAATCATGAATGTTCTTAATGGCATCTCGAATGATGAATCCTATCCAGAAGGTTTTCAATTTACTTTGCCCAGATGCATCAGAGGAATCACTATCTATGGCAGCTATAGTCTTATGAAATGTATTTTCTTCAGGGGCGCCTGGGTGGCTCAGTCACTGGGCGTCTGCCTTCGGCTCAGGTCATGATCCCAGGGTCCTGGGATCGAGCCCCACATCAGGCTCTCTGCTCGGCAGGAAGCCTGCTTCTCCCTGTCCCACTTCCCCTGCTTGTGTTCCCTTTCTTGCTGTCTCTCTGTCAAATAAATAAATAAAATCTTTAAAAAAAATTTATTTCTTCAATAATAAGAATTGAAAGTCAAAGTGACTCCTTGATCCATGGGCTGCAGAATAGATATTTTATGAGGCATGAAAACATTAATCATGATCATTGTATGTCTCCCAACAGAGACAGAGCTCTTAGGTGACCAGTGCATTGTCGATGGGCAGTAATATTTTGAAAGGAATCCTTTTTTCTGAGCAGTAGTCTCAACAGTGGGCTTAAAATATTCAGTAAACCATGTTGTAAACAGATGTGCTGTCATCCAGGCTTTGTTGTTCCACTTACAGAGCACAGGCAGAGTGGATTTAACATAATTCTTAAGGGCCCTAGGACTTTCAGAATGATGAGCATTAGCTTTAACATTAGCTTCAATTAGCCCCTCACAGGAGAGTCAGCCTGTCCTTTGAAAGTTTGAAGCCAGGCCTTGACTTCTTTTCAGCTGTGAAAGTCCCTGATGGCATCTTCTTCCAACAGAAGGCTGTTTTTGTCTACATGAAGATCTGTTGTTTAGTGTGGCCACCTTTATGAATGATCTTAGCTGGATCTTCTGGGGGAACTTGCTGCAGCTTCTCCATCAGCACTTGCTGCTTCACCTTGCACTTTATGTTACGGAGACGGCTTCTTTCCTTCAGCCTCATGAACCAACCTCTGATAACTTCAGGCTTTTCTTGTATAGCTTCCTCACCTCTGTTAGCCTTCATAGAATTGAAGAGGGTATTAAGGGCCTTGCTCTGAATTAGCCTTTGACTTAAGGGAATATTGTGGCTGGTTTGATCTTCTCTCCAGACCACTCAGACTTTCTCCATATCGGCAGTAAGGTGTTTTTACTTTCTTGCCATTCACGTGTTCACTAAAGTGTAGCACTTTTAATCTTCAAGAACTTTTCTTGTGCATTTACACCTTTGCCAGCTGGTGACAAAGGCCTGGCTTCTGGCCTTCCACACACCTTCCTTACAAAACTTAATCAGTTCTAGCTTCTGAATACAGTGAGAGATGTGTGGGCTCTGTCACTTGAACACTCAGACCCATTAGATGGTTATAAATTGACCTAATTTCAATATTGTTGTGTTTCAGGGAATAGGGAGCCTGAGGAGAGGGAGAGAGACAGGTGATGGTTGGTCAGTGGAGCAGTCATAACACACACAATATTTAGTGATTAAGTTCACCATCTTGAATGGTTGCGATGCATAGCTACCCAGAACAATTACCATAGTAACATCAAGGAGATCACCGTAACAAATACAATAATGAAAAAGTATGAAAACTGCAAGAATTACCAAAATGTGACAGAGACACAAAGTGAGCAAACGCTCTTGGAAAAATGGCACTGGTAGGTGGATACACTGTCACCACAAACCTTCAATTTGTAAAAAAACTTAGCTGGGAAGTATAATAAAGCAAAGCATGACAACATGAGGTATGTCTGCATTTTTAAAAAAGTGAATGGGGGCGCCTGGGTGGCTCAGTCGGTTAAGCGGCTGCTTTCGGCTCAGGTCATGATCCTGGGGTCCTGGGATCGAGTCCCACATCGGGCTCCCTGCTCAGCGGAGAGCCTGCTTCTCCCTCTCCCTCTGCCTGCCGCTCTGCCTATTTGTGCTCTCTCTCTCTCTCTGTCAAATAAATAAAATCTTTAAAAAAAAAAAAATAAAAAAATAAAAAAATAAAAATAAAAAAGTGAATGGAGGGAAGAAGTGAGACATGGAACTAGAACTTAAGGGATGCTGAAATTATTCTTCCTCACTTAAAGACATCCCCTAAATTGGAAGATTTTTTTTTTCACTCACTGCTATATTGTGAAATTTTATTGTTTAAATTCATGTATCCAACCCAGTTCCTAACCCTAATCTCAGTTACTCACAAAAGTTATGATTTGTGTAGCTTATAGTTATAAAAGTAATTACAGTTTTTTCATACTGTTTTTTAATTGGTCAAGAATCAATGGGTAATGTTACAGATTCACAGTTAAATACAATTTTTTTAATCTATTCCATTAATTTTGTTGGTATAAGTTCTTGGTTATAATTCTTAAAGATTATTTTTCTGATTGAACGTTGTTTAATTTTTCTATACTTAGCTTGATTAAATGTATTGGAGGGAAGTCTTCTACCTTTCCTGAGCATTACTGTCAAAATGTCTTTATATTCTTTACTAAAATTTTATTTGGAGGGCTATTAAGTTTATTTCATCCTATGGAAAATTTCTACTCCTAAAGCTTAATTTTTCTAGAGAAAGCTTATAATTTTATGTTTCTAGCATTTTAATGGTGATAGGGAATGAAAACTTTTATTTTTTTATTTTATTTATTTTTTTTTTTTTTTAAGATTTTATTTATTTATTTGAGAGAGAGAATGAGAGAGAGAGAGCACATGAGAGGGGGGAGGGTCAGAGGGAGAAGCAGACTCCCTGTCGAGCAGGGAGCCCGATGTGGGACTCGATCCCGGGACTCCAGGATCATGACCTGAGCCGAAGGCAGTCGCTTAACCAACTGAGCCACCCAGGCGCCCCGGGAATGAAAACTTTTAAAGTATTGGGGAAGGCATGTTCACCAAACCTGTGTTCTAGTATTCAGCTTGGTACATAATCACATTGTCGTAACTGAGCGGAGTCCTTGCTATTAGAGTTCTCCCCAGCTTCTTTGTGACTGGTTCATTGTTAAAACTTCTAAACCATTGCATTATGCTGTCTCCAATTTTGTCATGTTTTATTTGTTCAAGTTTTGGCTAAATATACTGTTTTGTGGCAAACGGAACTTGTTTCTGGCTACCTGTAGAAACTTAATTAAGCAGGAGCTAAATGGACTAAAGAATTATAGTTGTATATTTGTTTTCTTGGGTCAAGCAGTAACACAAGGAAAACTTAACACTTAAATTTTTAGTTTTTATCCTTCATTTTGCTTTATATGAGGATTGTATTGTAAAATACCACTGTAGAGATTAAATCAACATATATAAAAACTGCTTGGCAAAGTATAACACTGCTTGACAGAAAGTAAAGTATAATAGAAGAGATAAGCAGAAACCTAATGAAAAGTTTGATCTATATCAAGATCTGGATGTTTTTCTTAGAAATCCTACTAAATGTGAGTTATTGCTTTGTACTTGGTTCCTTTACTTATAAAGTGAGGTTAATGGTTAGTTCCCACTATAGAAATCATAATTACTAAAATAAAAGGAGCCAGTTACACTACCGTACTAGTTTTATTTGGTGATTAATGACCATATGCTTGAGTCTCCTGAGAAAAGAGAGGTTTATTTTATATCAGTTTTGCTTTAATAGGGCAAATTCAGGTATTAATTGGCCTTCAAAAAGTAATTTGTTTTTTAATGCATCAAAATTAGGTCTGGAGCTACTTACTGGCATCAAATGGGAAGGCAGTCTTACATGAAGATAAACTTTTTTTAAATCTTAAAATGTATCTTTTATGAAATAAAGAATGTATATCCATTTAGGTAGGTGAAACAGAAAACCGGGAAGAACCATGTATGTTAACTGAAGACTAAAGGAGTTAATGTGATTATATGACAAATCTTGAGTTCTTGGGCATCAGGAAAAGCGAAAACTGTGTTACATAGCCTTTGGCAATTACAGTAGTACCTGGCACATAGTGGATGTTCAATAAAGAGTTAGGCTAAGTAAAATTAAGTGTGATGCATATTTTTAAAGTAATAAAAAACTTGAATTTTATCCCATTGTCAAATTCATTAATAAATTGTGGAGGCAGTTCTATTCTGTGAATGTTGAGTACGGGTATTATGCGAGGCAGTAGGAATAACAGAATAACAC
The DNA here is from genome assembly GCF_004348235.1 of Phoca vitulina. Lineage (NCBI taxonomy): Eukaryota > Metazoa > Chordata > Mammalia > Carnivora > Phocidae > Phoca > Phoca vitulina. The sequence goes on from NW_022589706.1 coordinate 36,999,422, forward strand.
AGACCGTTTTTGCCATCCTTTTTCTTTTCCAGTGGAGACAGTAATTTTAGGAAACTATCAGATATAGCTTAAAGATACTAGTATACGCTGTCTGTACTTCTGAAAAGTAATACCAGACTTGTGCACTTATTTCTGTTGTTTGTAGTGCTAATCCTCCATCTGGAATTGAAGATGAAACTGCTGAAAACGGCGTACCTAAACCGGTAACATAAGGCTTTGAAATTTAGTTACTTCTCTGATTAAAGTCTTTATCAGTAGTTTCCCATTCACTTAGGAAGAAAGCCAAAAATTTAACATGACTTCAGTGTCCGACATGATCTGGTCTGCTCTAATATCCCACCTCATCTGGTGCCATCAAAAGCACAGTGATGAGAAGCAATAGTGGGAAGAGACTTTCCATGAAATGGAACATGTGCAAAGTCTTGAAGTTGACTGCTTTCAAGGAACTGAATGTAGCTCAACTAAAGAGATCACAGTGAACCTCGTTTTCAAGGAAAACATTAAGTCCCACAGCCCAAGTTTGATTGTCCTAACTTTTGGGAAAATTTGTTTTTATATAAATACGTGATATTGTCTAACCTCATTCATGCCTGTTGAAAGTGTTGTTTTGGGGGGTGAACATGTATTTTGGGGGGTGAACATAATTTTATGAATATTTTAACATTCTGACCCTGTGAAAAGAAGGAAATCCTTATTCTACAGGCTTGAACTTGTATACAAAAAAATACTTTGCCTAGGTGATCTACTTTTTTGTTTACTAGTGTGTGACTAGCCACAAAATTGCCTTTGAGAGCCAAAATAAAACCTTTGTAAATGGTCCCACTTTATACTCATAGAAACAAAGTATTCCCTCAATTATTTGCATCCAGGGACGCTTCTAACTGTAAATGAATGACAAGAATAAGTGAACTGCTCCTTAACTCTCTGGTGCTGTTTAACCATGACTCTTACAGTTAATTGTTTTCCTTTTCATATTCTTGACAAAAATTCCTCAAATACTTATTTTTTGTAATTTATGTTCTAGATATCTTAGTACAAAGTCTTAGATTCTTTTTGCAGAGAAGCAGTTATAAATCGTAGGAAAAAATACATGAGGTGTTATTTACAAAAAGATAATGCTGAGAAGATTTTATTTTACATTCTTATCCCTTTTTATCATGTATAACATTAGTTATAAATGAGGTAACAGTGCTATGAAATTGTGATTTTTTTTCTCTAAAACTATACTTCAAAAAACACAAAATGATTACTTTCTCAATTATTGATATTAGATGTTAGGATGAATTATTGAATGTATTTTATAATTGTTTATATTGGTATAGAAAGTGACCGAGACTGAAGATGATAGTGATAGTGACAGTGATGACGATGAGGATGATGTTCATGTCACTATAGGAGACATTAAAACGGGAGCACCACAGTACGGGTAAGTTTTTGTTTTTTTTTTTTTTAAAGATTTGTGTATTGGAGAGAGAGCATGCGCACACAGGCGGGAGGGGCAGAGAGAGGGAGACAGTCTCAAGCAGACTCCCCACTGAGTGTGGAGCCCTACCTGGGGCTTGATCTCATGACCCTGAGATCATGACCTGAGCAGAAACCAAGAGTTGGATACTCAACTGACTGAGCCACCCGGGTGGTAAGTTATTTTTAACTAATGATTGTATGCCTAAGTCAAAGGTAGCATGCTTATATCAAACCATTGGTGTTGATTCCATTGCTTTTACATTTTTCCATCTTACATGATATGAAAGAACACTTCTTAAAATTTCACCGTGAGTTTCTGGAAGAGTAGATCTTAAAAGTTCTCATCACAAGAAAAGATACAGAACTGTATGGTGATGGATGATAACTAACTGTAATCATCTTTCAATTTATACATATATTAAATCATTATATTGTACACCTAAAATTAATAGTGTTGTGTCAATTCTATCTCATTATAAAAAGGAATTTTACCATGAAAATAATTTCTTAAAGATAAAGTTAATTAGATAAGGTGACATGGAAGCAACTGTTTTTGATTTCTGAAATTAAGCTGTTTTTATAAATTGAATACTACAAATTCTTTAATTAGAGTTAGAAAACCTTAAATTACAGATTTCATCTACGTTCTTCCCTTATATTAACCAAAACTGAGTTTAGGTTTTTAATTTTTTGTCCAATAAAAACAGTATCAAAAGTATTTCTTTTTGCTCTTAATAGCCTATTTTTGAAGTTGTTAATTATCCTGTTGGCTTTTTAAGACAGTATGTTGTCTAAAATTTTATAGTCTGTAAAACTGAATTGAGTAAATCGACTGTCATTAGCTCATTGAGCACATAAAGAATCTTACAGAAAGGCTAGAAGGGAATATATTAAAGTGCAGAATGTGATTTTGTTATGGTGGCAGAATAAAAGTCAGTATTTTTTCTGTTTTATCAGATTAGATGTATAATGTGGTACTTGTGCATTGGGAACATAAACTTTTCATCAATTGCACTATAATTCATTATGCAGCCTTATCCGGAATGAAGCAATATATACATAAATATTTTTGAATATTTCTGTACTAGAGCCATTTGTTTTCAAAAGTTATTTTAGGAGCTTAAAGGTAACTCAGTTATTGTCATGGTCCATTTCGCATTATAATAAGGACTGCCTGTATAATTTTAAAACTCTAAGAATCAGGGTTGAGAAGAGACAGTCATGTTAGGGATAGGTAACTCTTGGTGTTCTCATCTCCACTTAAAAAATTAGTGTTGGGCTTACATGAAATGCTAGTACCTTTATGCTAATAGGACTTTGCCATCTGCATTATGCAAAAGGAACATTATAATCATTGTATATGTAGTAAATACTCTTCTATAGTTGCAAATACAAATAATTTTATATAACAATTTAAGCTAATGGTGGGTTTTTTTTTTATTAAAACAATCAAATTTTTGGTAGAAATTGCATTCAAATATTAAATGTACATAGACGCCCATAGTACTTTTCCTGAACTTTCTTTTTTTTTTTTTTTTACTGGAAAAAGTTAACAGTTTATTATAATTTATTTTATCTAATGATCTAGGAAGTTCGCAACCATCAGCATTTCCAGAGCAATTTCAGGTGCAATTGGGAATTCAGGAACCTCTCTGGAGCGGTTGGTGTAGCGAACCTTGTAGATAAAATACATGCATACGTTTGACAGCACATGTGAAGGGATCTCTCTAAAATTGACTTAATTAGTTTCATTCTCAGCAAACTGACCTGGGCCACTCAACATGGCTTCTATTGTTCCGGATTTTAGTGCATGTTCTCTTTTTACAATAAATTCATGACCATCCGAAGATATCAATTTGACATACATGGCGTCAGGGCCTTCACAGCCACCATAGGTTTTCTCTTCTCCATCCATTATGTTCTTAGGAAATTGTACTTTACTTCCACAGGAACTTCAGTAGTTTCTCGTCAGCCCTGCAACCACCACAGCCCTGAACTTTATTTCTTACAGCAATTTCCAGTTTCATGAAATGTAGTTATATTGGTTCATGTTTATCACCTTTAGACTCTAAATTCCTTGAGTAGAAACCATAGTTCATGAATTCCCCTATTCCTCACGTTGCTTTACATACAGTAACTATTCAGTAAATTTGTATTAACTATCAGACTGAACATTAAGAACTCATTTGTCTTTCAGTGTTTTTCCTCAACATTTCAATATGAAAAATTTCAAATTATCCAAGAAAGTTGAAAGAATTGTGTGAACACCTACTTACCCATCATTTAGATTATACAGTGTACATTTTGCTAGGTTTGCTTTACCATACACATGTGTAAATGTATGTATCTCTGTCCATGCTTCTACCCTTCAATAGATCTACTTTTTATGGTTTTTTGGGGTTTTTTTTTGCATTTCAAAGTAACATTTATAGATCTTTCTGAAGGGTATAGAACTTATTTAACCTTGATATTTCAAGATACATCTCTTGAAAACTGAAAGAGCCTATGAGAAAATAACATTTGATGAATACTTAACTTAGTGCACAGAATTTTCAGAAGCAAATTTAAAGAGCAAATTGTATTCAAGGAACAATACTAAATGGGTTTATTGTAAGCTGTTAGAAAGTACAAAGTAGCATTTTTTTAGGCAACATACTTTTGTTACAAAGTAGTTCATTTTATCTATAAGGTAATGAAAAGCAAATTTTAGAGTAGGGAATAATTTAGCTTGTACAGAGAAGTGGTTTCTTACCTTTGAGATTTATCCGTTCATAAACACTTAAAAATGTTTGTTGGCACTACATTAATTGATGATGAGACTATGAAAATAATAAAGTCCTTACTTACTAGAAGTAGTGAGGAAGACAGACATGTTAGCAAATACTTTCAGTGTGGTTTAAGTGCTAGAATAGAAATGTACAAACTGAATTGAAAACTTTGAGAGGAGAGTTGCTAAAAGCCTACACATGAAGAAAAGGTCCTAGGGGAAGTAATATATGAACTTGTTTGGATAATTCTTGACTCGGAAGGAAGAGGATTGATGATTTAGCACAGGACACTACTGAGATGTAGTAGAAGCATGGCTTAGAGGAACTACATGGCTGGAGAATACGGTAGATGGGAAAAAGGTTGTTGAAACCACTTGAGGGAGTTAGTACCTTTAAAGGTTTTTAAGCAGGTTAGTTTATTTGAAAAGATAAAAGATAGCAGTAGTTGAGGTGGACTAAATAGAAATTAGTTAATATATTTGAATTGTCCACATGAGATGATAATCCAGACTAAGCCAGTGGCAGCAGTATAGGGATGGATGGAAAAGATGCATTTGAGTGCATAATAAATAGAAATAACATGGGTAACTGGTTGTGGATGCAGAGTGAGATAAAGGACTCAATGACTTAGAGCTTTCTAGGGCAGTTAATTGAGTACCTAAAAGTATATTAGCATGTATGGTTAATGTAGAAGGAGTGGGTTAAAATACATTTTTTTGATGCATTTATTTTGAAGTTCCTTAAATACCCAAGTATGTAAGATCTGGCACCTAGAGAATCCTGAGACCTCATGGGGGTCTAATGGAAGGTATCAGATTAGCTTAAGTGCAATTTTCCAAATAGCTAAGCTTCTCTACACACAATGAATACAAAGCCTTAGTAGTTTAAAAAAGAAAAGTGATAGTGTTTTTTATTTTATTTTTTTTTAGATTTTAATTTATTAGAGACAGAACGAGTGAGCTGGGGTAGGGGCAGGCATTGGCGGTGGGGAGAGAGAGAGAATGAATATCCTAAGCAGACTGCGCTGAGTATGGATCCGAACATGGAGCTTGATCTCATGATCCTGAGATCATGACCTGAGCTGAAATCAAGAGTCAGACACTTAGCTGACTGAACCACGCAGGTACCCTGAAAAGTGGTGTTTTAAAGGCAAAACATGGAAGGGAAAGCAGCTGGGTGGGAGCAAAGAAGTTGATTTATTGAACTTATGGCTAACCTCTTATGAATTCTATATTGTTTTATCCTTTAGCAATTCTGTAAGAGGACCATTTAGAGACGACTTGATTTTTGTACATTTGGCTTTTTTATTTTTTTAAATTTATTAATAATAAAATATTTGAGAGAGAGCGAGCAGGGGGAGGAGGAGAGGAAGAGGGAGAGGAGACTCCCCTCTGAACAGGGAGCCGGACCTGGCTCTCAATCCCAGGACCCTGAGATCATGACCTGAGCGGAAGGCAGACACTTAACCGACTAAGCCACCCAGGTGCCCCTGTACATTTGACTTTTAAACAGTTAGAACTTTTGTACATCGGATATAGATAACCCAAAAGTGCTTTTGCTGTGCTGGATCTAGATTGTTGAAATGTAAGCACCATGGGGCAGGAGCCATATTTGTTCAGTACCTCATTCTCGTTCCTTAGCTGAGAACTCTACCTGATGCACTGTTGGTGTTTAAGCATTTACTAATGAGTTAATGTCATGGAGATGACTTAAACACTTCAAGTTTGTATGATAGTACTACCTGACAGTAACAGTTTAATTTGGGCTATTTCATAGTTTCTGCATTTATAGCAGTGGAGTTTTATACAATTATTTGAATATTTAATAATACTTATCACTTTTTATATATTATTTTTTTAAGCAGAAAACCGAAAAATGATAGTGCTAATGTAAATAAACTAAGTCTCATAATTTTAATACATTGTAGATAAAAAATGGAAATTATTAGGCAGATCAGAAACAGTGAATCTTTGCAAGTCCAGTTACCTGAACTTGTGAGAGTAAAGAAGCAAATTAAATGACATGAATATAATGAGAAATATATCATTGAAAACATTGAGGTCTTACTATACCTTATTTTGGTTAGTATATTTGATTTTCCTCTTCATATACGAGAATGCATTATATGGAAAAGTAGAGAACTGTCTACTTTTAATATGTAAACTGTCTACGTTTAATATGTAAACCCATATTACAGAAAATTTATACAAATTCCATGAGGTCATAAGTGACTTAGCCAGGGTTATACAACTAGTAATTGACAAAACTTGTATTTGAACCTGGGTCTGACTCCAGATTTTGTATTTTTTTTCCTCTGTCATGTGTATATTATATTACATTAAAAAAGTACAGCTCAATAATTGTTTCATATGTATACATTCATATGTATCCACCATCCAGATCATGATATGGGACATTACTAGCATTCTAGAAATTTCCCTCTTATTTCCTCAGTCATTAACCACGGACTACCACCAAACACTCTTCTGCTTTCACCCTAGATTTATTTTTAAATTTAATATAAATGAATTTATTTTATGGATAAAAGTACCCCATGGGTATTTGAAAGAGGATTTATCAACAGTAACCAATGCAGGAAGGACTACGGGGAGGTCACTGGACTTGGAAACAAGGTGGAGAAATTTCTTTCTTGCAGGATTGCTGCATGTTGAATAACTAGGAGGTGAGAAAATGAGGACAAGATGTATAGACTTATTTCCTCTTAGCCAAATTTCTTAAGAAGTTTGTTACACGAGATACTGACTTAGTAGCAGGTAGGTTTTTTCAGATGGAAAACAAGTTAGGCTTTTAAAAAATACTTGTTTTTTCTTTTAAAATTAGAATGTTTTCTAAAATGTGTAAGTCATTGTTAGTCTATGTAGTTACTGTGGGTATATAATTTATTTGTACATGTTGAATATATTGCTGTTTTAAGTTTCTCAGTATAATTTTTATTTTGGTTTTAGGAGTTATGGTACAGCACCTGTAAATCTTAACATCAAAACAGGGGGAAGAGTTTATGGAACTACAGGTAAAACTTCTATTTGTGGCTGTATAAATAGGAAAATAAGGCGTATATATGAATAGGTCATAAATAGGTTGAACTATTACAGCTCAGTTCAAAAGAGTGGTTTTGACCATACATGACAGAGACAGACAATTTTTTTTTAAAGATTTTATTTATTGAGAGAGAGAGCGAGTGTGTGTGAGTGCATAGAGGGAGAGGGAGAAGCAGACGCCCGCTTGAGCAGGGGGCCTGATGTGAGGCTCGATCCCAGGATCCTGGGATCTTGACCTGAGCTGAGGACAGATGGTTAACTGACTGAGCCATCCAGGTGCCCTTGGACAAATTTTCTGTAAAGGGCTACATAATAAATATTTTAGGCTGTGTGGGTCACAGGGTTCCTGTCACATGCTTGGTTTTCTTGTTTGTTTTACAACCCTTTAAAAAGGTAAAGACTTAGCTCACAAGCTGTACAAAAAAGTGATTTAAAACACGGAAGTTAGCAACTTCCTGTTGGTACAGGAATTCCTTATAAGTAACAAGTCCCTAAACTCTCAGTCCAGTTTATTTTACAGCTACTTCATAAAGCTTGATCTCACCTTTTATTTATGGTAAATATAACTCTAATGCTTTGTTTGGAACCTTTGCTGTATTTAGTGCTATCGGTAGTAAAAAGGTGTTAATGGTTTCTGTTTAGCTGTGGTATCTCTCAGCTTTTTGCTAATAACAGCTCCTTCACCATTTTGTAATTTTATAAAATAGGAACAAAAGTCAAAGGGGTGGACCTTGATGCACCTGGAAGCATTAATGGAGTTCCACTCTTGGAGGTAGATTTGGATTCTTTTGAAGATAAACCATGGCGTAAACCTGGTAAGATTATTGTGGATTGTATCTGTTTCAAAAGATTTTTAGTACAAACAGTCATTAGAAAAGTTTTTGTTTTTTTAGCAACCATTTAGAATATTATTTTTTAATGTAATTTTTCTTGCGTTAAGTAGATGAGGAGTAGGAATGACGTGTATTATTAAATCTTACTGCATTATACCAAAGTAGACTTGCATATTGTTTTATTATAATGCCATTTCTAAAGGAAATACTTTTTTACCCCCTGTGTTCGTTTGTTTTGTTTCTTAAATTACACATGAGTGAAATCATATGGTGTTTGTCTTTCTCTGACTGACTTATTTTGCTTAGCATAATACTCTGGCTTAAAGGAAATACTTTTGATCAAAAATTTTTATAGTACTGTTGCTTTATGGTAGTAATTGGGAGAATTGGGAAAATTAGAAGGGGTGATAAAACTGATAGAATACTAAATTTATATTTTTATAGTTTATGTACTGCATAAAAATAGGATTGAAATATTTATACACTAACACTGTGCTTTATCTTTAGGTGCTGATCTTTCTGATTATTTTAATTATGGGTTTAATGAAGATACCTGGAAAGCTTACTGTGAAAAACAAAAGAGGATACGAATGGGACTTGAAGTTATACCAGTTACCTCTACTACAAATAAAATTACGGTAATTAGTAAATATTCCAGAATACCCCAGGCTTTTCTACAGTCCCAAATTTTACTCCCCAGATAAATCACTTTTTCCCCATTAAGGTGATTAAATGCTATAAGATAGTTTAAAATTTTCATTCTCTTTACCATGTTTGTTTTTTTCCCTTCCTTCCCTTTCAGTTTCATATTAATGATTATCTGATGTTCTTAGTTTCAAGTCACAGACTAGCCACAGCTAGTTTGTCTTTATATGGCCTATCAATTAAAAATTATGTGGTATCTTAATGGGGAATGTGTTATTTAACTTAGGCCGAAGACTGTACTATGGAAGTTACACCAGGTGCAGAGATCCAAGATGGCAGATTCAATCTTTTTAAGGTGAATTTTAGTAAATTATCCTTGGTTGCTCTCATTTTTTGTTCTTGAGTCTGCTCCCATACCACTACTCAAGGGATGAGATTAAAGTGGAAATAGCTACCTTTTTTCCAAACCTTCGGCTTCCTGGTGACTTACAAATTTGCTGATTGTTGTTTTATCTCCACTTTTGCAAGCATGTGAATTTATAGCCTATTATACTAACAAATGCCAAGTAAAACTATTCTTGCTATATGTCGTGATTTTATTTTGAATTGTAGTGTATATTTGTTTGTAGGACATAAAAGTTCACACCAATAGACTAAGCTCTCACTTTAGATCATGCTATAATCTTTATCAGAATTGGAGACTTATTTTTCTCAATTTTCTTTAACAAAAATGGTAAGGAAGATGGCATACTGCTTATTATCTGTATGACACTAAAATTATTGGTGTAATGTGTCTTATAGTCTAAGATGTCTCAAGCTTACGCATTTTTAGGAGTCTCTAAGAAAGACTCAACAGAATAGGATAAAGCTGTTGATTTTTAAAATTCATAACTTAAAAGGATTAGGCTTAGGTAGGGACTTGCAGGTTGATATTCCCACTTGGAAATCAAGTCTGACTTCTGGCTTCTCCATTCCATATGATCACAGACCCAATCCAAAGAATAATGTCATATTTTCATACTTCTGCAATACACAGCAACCTACAAACTTTTCTCGAAACCTGATTGTGTACTCTTTTTCCTTTACCTTATTACTTCTTAGTTCTTAATTCTTGTATTGAACGACCCTGGAATGAAGACTGGGAGTGGCTTTTAGATTGGGTTATATACTCAGGGAACTTCTGCAGGCAGGCACTTCCCTGTGACCCTTTTGGGACTGCAGCCCTGTCCACCGCAATACTGTCTTATGCAATACGTGTGCTATAGCCGCAGATGTAGCCGCTCTGCTGGACACGGTTCTGGGTAGAGAATTTAATTTTAATTTACATCCTACTTTGGGTAAGTATTTGGTTCTTGTTCTGCTGTCAATCTTTTGAAAGTGTGTAATGATGTCTGTTCTCATTTAAATGGTCATCAGGTGCTTTTTGGTGCTATCTTCTCATTTACGGAGTGAATATATTGTTACACTTGATTACAATGAATAGGTAGAAAAGTTGTCTTGATGATGAAATAGTTCGTTTGCAGTGGTCCTTCTTATTTCTTCTAACAAATGAAAACAAGGTGCTTTTGTAAACTGCCAGGTTCTATGTGTTTTGTCTTTTTGCAATAGACCTCTGAAACTAAAGAATAGAAAGAAACTCCTAGGGGCTGGTCTCTTACTGAAAGTGGTCACCGTGAATGAGTTTTTTATATGCATACTGTGTATCAAAATTATTTTGAAGTTTCTTTTGGTTATATGAGAGGAGGTTATTGTTCCATTCTGATTTATTTAGTTCTGAATGAATAAGGATTTGAATTTAATGAGTGTAGTCTAATGGTTTTTCTTGCCTTGATAATGCATATTAAATATTACTCATCTGTTACAAATACTGATTTGGAAACAGTGTGTGTATTTTATTTTTTTATTATTATTTTAATATTGAGAGAGTATATGCGAGTCGGGGGGAGGGGTAGAGGGAGAGAATCTCAAGCAGATTATCTGCTGAGCTGGGAACCCAACTGGGTGGGGGTGCTCAACCTCTTGACCGATGAGATCATGAGCTGAACCAGAATCATGAATTGGACGCTTAACCGACTGAGCCACCCAGGTGTCCCTGGGGTGTGTATTTTAATGATGTGTGTGGCTCAAACTTTTTAATGTATATTGTGGTCTTTGGGATATGTTTTATTGATGTTGCTCAAAATCTGCAACTACTGGTTGTATGGGAGTGTTTGGCATTTTCAGGTTGCAGTTTGACCTTAAATTTCAGGCAAGTTTCTGTCACCTTAAAAAAAAATCCTTGTTCAAATTTCTCTAGGACTATTGTTCTTTGAAAACGTCTGAGTTGTCTTTTACTATCCGGCAACCTGAAGAATACAAAAAATATTTTAAGAATGTAATGGGTATCCCAAATATGCAGAGGTAAATTTCTTAGGTAGTATTAGATACCAAAATGTTTATTTTAGACAAAATGCTATAGAATTTGGAGAAATGAGTTGATGAGAAATTACCCTGGGAGAAATACAAATCAAAATCACAGTGAGATATCGCCTCACACCAGTCAGAATGGCTAAAATTAACAAGTCAGGAAACGACAGATGTTGGCGGGGATGCAGAGAAAGAGGAACCCTCCTACACTGTTGGTGGGAATGCAAGCTGGTGTAGCCACTCTGAGAAACGATATGGAGGTTCCCCAAGAAGTTGAAAATAGAGCTACCCTATGACCCACCAATTGCAATACTAGTATTTACCCCAAAGATACAAATGTAGTGATCTGAAAGGGCACCTGCACCCCAGTGTTTATAATAGCAATGCCCACAATAGCCAAACTATGGAAAGAGCCCAGATGTCCAACAACATGATGAATGGATAAAGAAGAGGTGGTATATATATATACAATGGAATATTACTCAGCCATCAAAAACAATGAAATCTTGCCATTTGCAACAACGTGGATGGAACTAGAGGGTATTATGCTAAGAGAAATAAGTCAATCAGAGAAAGACAGTTACCGTGATTTAACTCATGGAATTTAAGAAACAAAATGGATCATAGGGGAAGGGAGAGAAAAATAAAACAAGGCAAAGTCAGAGGGAGACAAACCATAAGAGACTTAATTATAGGAAACAAACAGGGTTGCTGGAGGGGAGAGGGTGGGCGGATGGGGTAATGGGTGACTGGCATTAAGGACGGCATGTGATGTAATGAGCAGTGGGTATTATATAAGACTGATGAATAACTGATCTCTATCTCTGAAACTAATACATTATATGTTAATTAATTGAGTTTAAATTTAAAAAATAAATTTTAAAAGCAAAAAAAATTACTCTGGGATTAGAAATAACTTTGAGCATTATATATAGTTCTTTCTATTTCTGTATTTTTTTTAAAGTCTAAAGATACAGTATTAGAGAAGCATATGCCATTTTAATCAGAACCTTGAGTGTGGAGAACACAAGAAAAAGTATTGTAGATTAGGAAGTGGCTTTGGCAAAGAAACTCAGCTTAATTGAGTAGATAGTGAATGAAAGTATTATTTAAGAAATTAGCCTTATCTGGATGCCTGGGTGGCTCAGTAGGTTAAGCATCTGCCTTCGGCTCAGGTCATTATCCCAGCGTCCTGGAATCGAGTTCTACATAGGGCTCCTTGTGCAGCAGGGAGTCTGCTTCTCCTTCTGCCTGCCGCTCCCCCTGCTCCCCTTGCTTGTGCTTGCACGCATGTGCGCACACTCATAAATAAATAAATCTTTAAATTATCTCCACGAGTTTTAAAAAAATGGAAATTAGCCTTATTGGAGGAGTTCTTTTGGAAAGGAGTAGAAGAGAGGTGGCTTTGTAGGGTTCAACACTAGAAAGCCTTAGAAACAAGGACAAGTTGGAGGAGTTATTGCCTGTTTGTGAGCAAGAAAGTGCTCAATAAGTAACATAATTCTGGAAGCGGCTTATAAGTAATGTAATTCTGGTAGCCTTGTAAGGTGTGGTTGGAAAAAGAAAGTCTAAGCTCTTATCTGCTAATCCACTGTTTTGAGTTACAATTACTAGGATTGGTGAGACAGATAGAAGGAAAAGGACTTTCCCAATTTTCCTGTTATGTCTGGGTACCTCTAACGTGCACAGCACTATACTAGATCCTGTAGTGAGACGGGGTCTCTGTGTTCAAGGAGCTCATGATCTGAGTGACATATATATATGAACTAAGCATGGTATATTTTGAGAACTGTTATGTTAGTGCTGTTATCAAAGTGCAGTAGGGAGTTCAGAGGGTAGAGTGGGTTATCCTAAGGTGCAGAGTCTGGAAGGAATCAAACATGATAACTGAAAGACGAGTGAGTTTTCATTAGTGGAAAAGAGGGGAGTGTAGAACATTGTAGGCAGAGAGAACAATATGAGCAAAACCAGATAGCATGAAAGGAGAGTTGGGGTGGAGATATTATAGGAGAGAAGCCTGGAAATGGTAGACATGGGTCCATAATGGGAAAGACCTTAATCTTAAACTGCCTGTAGACATTTGTGTAGGCCATAGGAAGCCATTTGAAAGTTCTTGAGTAGGAGAATAGCATGAGCAAATTTGGTTTTTAGAAAACTGACAAGTGTTCTTTAGAAAGGTAGGCTTTAGAATATAAGGAAGAGAAAAGGAAGTAAGAGAGACCAGATAAGGAGCTGTTGCAGTACTGTAGGGATGAAATGAATGAGGAACCCATCTTAAACTAGTGAATGGAAAAAGGAGCAGATTTAAGAATCGTAATTTAAGTTCTTTTCATGTCTACTGCAAAGATACTTTTTTAACTCCTTCATCAACTGAGAGACAAGCCACCTACCAGCCTCTTTAAAATAACTTTTTTTTACTTTCTGTTAGATAAATTTTCAAACATACTAACCAGTAGATAAAATAGTACAAATGAACCCCTATGTGTTTACTGTAATGTCTCAGTGATTGTCAACATTTTGACATTCTTATAATTTTTTATATACTTCAATATAAGTAAGGTTTTTGTTTTATTATTTTGGTTTTTGTTTTTAGTGAAATGAGATGAAGTTTAATAGGTATAAAAATAAAATCACTTGGGTGCAAAAACAATTGTGTAATTCTATAATTTGGAGTGAGGGGCACAGAAAGAGTGACTAGTGACTGTAAGAAAAAATTGACCCACAACCTTCTCTGAAACTATTTTTATGTCTGTATGTGCACACACGTGCATAGATGATTTTGTTTTCCTCCATGGATGAGTATAAGCTTTGTCACTATGTTTTGAAATTTCATAACTGTGTGTCTATTATCATCTATTGTACCAAGCATTCATTTGTACCCTCTTAATCTGGAAGCACATATCCTTCATTTCTGGGATATTTTCTTCTATTATGTTTTTACTTTTTCTTAGCTTTCTGATGTCTTCTGGACCTCCTGTTCAGATATTGGACCTCTTATGCTAGTCCTTTAATTTTCTTTACTCTCATATTTTGTACCTCTTTGTCTTCTGGTATCTGGGAGATTTCTTCAGCCTTATAAGTCTTTTATTCATTTTTTCATTTCTGTGGTTATATTGTTAATATCCAAGACGATTTTTCTTCAGTATTTAACGGTAGCATCCTGTTGTTCATGCATGCAGTATTGCAGTATTTTTTTTTCCTCATCTGTCTCTCAGAAGATATTTATATTAATGATAGGTTGTTTGTTTCATTTAGGTTTTATTTTCCTGCATAGTGTGTTTTTTGCTTTTGGCTTCTGACTGACTCCTCGAATGTTTGTTGATCTTTGGCCATTCACTCATAAGGAAATGGGCCTCTAAAAAGGTGATTGGAAACTCTGAATATAAATAAGATTTGCTATGTTCTTTACCATAAGCTAAGTTTTTTGTTTTTTTTTTTTAACAGTCCCACGTGTCAGTATCATTGGGTAATTTTGTTTTTTTCTTTTTGTGGCAATTTGATTTTTCAGGGACTAGATTCCAGTGGCCTGCCTAGAGGATTTATACTTGGCTGATTCAAATGTTCTGGGAACTAGAGTTGTCAATTCCTGAACCTTTTGGGGTCCTGCCATGAAAATCATAGTATCTTTGTTTTCTTGTTGCTGACTTACGATTCAGGTTTCTTTAGTCTGCTCAGTCAGTTACTATTTTTTAATATGCTTTCAGAGTCCCAAATTTTACTGCTTTGTCAGTCTTTTTGTTTTTGTGGGTTGAAACAAAATTATAATTTATGTGGTTTGCTACTTTTCCTTTTCTTACCTTAACATTATGTGGCAAGTGTTTTCCTAGTTTATTAAAGTTTTTTGATAAATGACATTTTAAATAGTTGCATAATGCATTATTTGGGTGTACCACACTTAACAAATTTCTTTTTAGGTATTATTTTGTTTGTAAGGTTAACCTTTTATAAATAATGCTATGAAGGGCAGCTGAAGGAAATTTCACAAACTAAGTTTTGGTACACTTATAGCATAATTTGGGTAAATATTTAGCTTCGCAAGGTTACAGACTTCATTCAACTTTTGCTTGGATGTGTAAGACCTGATGTGATTTTGTTTTTAGAAAATTTGTCATGGTGGGGCGCCTGGGAGGCTCAGTCGGTTAAGCGTTTGTCTTCAGCTCAGGTCGTGATCCCGGGGTCCTAGGATCGAGCCCCACCTCAGGCTCCCTGTTCAGCAGAGAGCCTGCTTCTCCCTCTCCCTCTGCCTGCCGCTCCCCCTGCTTGTGCTCTCTCTCTCTGACAAATAAATAAGTAAAATCTTAAAAAAAAAAAAAACAAAAGAAAAAATCTGTCATGGTATCTTATAGTCATTTCTCAAAATATTAGATTCTGCTTAAAAAGATAGTCTCATTCTGGTTAACAAGTTTTGAGTCTGTGTAATTCTGAGTGCAACATCTAAAGACAAGTGGATGCAAGTTGATTAGCAGAGTTGCTAAAATGGCGAAGATTTTCAGAATTAGAGTATTTTACAAAGAAATAAAAGAGAAGAAAACTGAGGAAACAGAAGCAATTTTTACATGTTTAAAAATGTACTGTGTCTTCTTGATACCTTTTCTTGCTTTTCTCCCTATTAAAAATAATTTTTCATTTGTGTTCTCTTCTCTCTCTTTACCCCTTCCTCTGCTTCTCTTCTTCAACTCTTCTCTCTTTCCCCTTCCCAGTTTTTAATTGAGTGTTGACTATGCCAGGAAGCATCTCAGGATGCTTCAACATCCTTGAGTAGGGAGAAGAGGTGAGCATTATAGACCTCAACTTTGTAATCTTAGAGTTTTCCTTAGAGTTATTGGGAAAAGTAGTCATTAATTAGATAACTGGGCCAAAAATTATAGTTATAAACTCCAAGTCCTATGAAAGACTTTGATGTGACATTTAAGCTGAGTCCCAAAGTCAATCAAATAAAAAATATATACTGAGCACTTATTGCATGCCAGGCACTGTTTTTAGGTACTTGGGATACAGATTTGAATAAAACCTAAATGCAGTGTAAATCCTTGTAGGCCGTGATAAATTTAGGTTTTATTCTGTTTGCATTGGGAAGCTATTGGAGAATTTTGAGCAGGGGAGAGACATGAGTTGATTTACACTTTTAATAAGATTGCTTGGCTATATACAGAGGATGGATTTTCCAGAGGTAGGACTAAAGCAGAAAATTTAGCAGAACAGTTGAGAAGTGGTAGTAGGTTTAACCTGGGTTTTAGGGGTGGACATAATCAGTGGTTGAATTTGCTATGTATCATAAAGGTAAAGTTCACATGAGATGGTCATATCTATGGATAATTGTTAGGATTTCTTTTTTTTCCTTAAGCAACTCAATAGATGATGGTGCTATTTACTTATGGGGAAGACTTGGATAGGATCAGATTGGGGGATCATCTGGAAAATGAGTAGCTTTGTTTTGGCCATGGTAAGTTTGAGTTGCTTATTAGATATGTAAGACAATGGATATAAATTACTGAAACTCAGGGGAACAGTTGAGACCGTACTGTCAACTCTCAGTATTCCAGACATTTGCAGGAAGAATATTGCATTTCTTTTTCTGTGTTCTCATAGCATCTTTTATCCCACAGTTACTTTTTTTCATAGCATTTATTGTATTGCTCTGATTGTTCGTGTGTCTTGTCCCATTGTCTAAGATTTTGTTGTATTTCTCTCTCTAGTCTCAGCCTCTGGTAATAGTTTTTTAGATGATAGATATTTAATGTTTGATGAGTGAGCCATGTTTATTTCCCCTTTCATCACATTCTGTCAGTTTACCTTTCAAGTATCTATCAAATTCATTTCTTACTTTCTATCCTCATTTTCTTAGTGCTGATCCTCTGTTATCTCTCACTAGGATCTGGGCCTTTTAAATGGATTTTTTTAAGGAGTGGGACTCTAAAATGTCAATGTTAAGCCCTAATTATGTGAAGACACCCATTAGGGATTGGGTTCAGCAATATTAATAGATCTGACTTTAATGGCTCAAATATATTCTTTTTCTCACACAATGATTATGTGAGAGGTAGATGGTTTCTGGAATTGAATCAGTGATTTGAATGTATCAGAGTCAAGGTGTCTGAGATTTTCTTGGCCTTTGCCTCATGGGGAAAGAGAATGATCCTGAATTTAGACTGAACAGTAGAATTTAAGTAGGACCTAAAATATGGTGTGATGTTATTCAAGTGTAGGGCAACTTAATTTAAATTTAATAAATTAATGATGATTTAAAATTAGGAAGGTGAGTATAAAAGCGAAAGAGCACAAAGAAGAATTTCACCAGTGTAAAGGAGTATGACTGGACCATACTGAAAAGCTCTGCTAGGAGCAGAAAAGATGGCTAAATCTGGGAGAAATTATGGAGTAAGTAGATACTGGTTTGAAAGTGAATATAAAGAGGGAAAAGAGGTTATTAAGGAGACCGATGACTACCTTCAAACTTCTAGGTGTACTGAACTGGCAGGATGGTGGTACTGTTGATGAAGAGGGGGAAACAAATGGTATGGAAGTGCAGGAATAGGTTATTAATACTCATGTTGGAGCAAATCACAGTCTGAATAGAAAATGGTCAGAATGGCTAAAATGGCCACTGGTGGGTTTTTCTGTATTGTAGTAAACATAGAAGGAGAAAATTCTTCAAGGTCTTTGAACTTTGAAACATGGAGTCATAACCAAGTATCTTGTACTTACTTGTGGCTATTTAAGGGAATTTATGAAAGAGTTACAGCTTATTGGAGTTTTTAAGTGACATTAGTGTGAACTTTTTTTAATAGTTGGGAACATTTTGATCCCCTAATCCATCTTTGGTGCCTTTCACCTAATGCTGTTCTAAAATAGGGTAATTTTATTAAATATTCAGCGGCAAAACATTCTTCATGTTTAAATTCAAATCAGATGTTACAAATTTATTTTAACACGTTTAGTGTATTATGTTTGAGTGTTCTATTAAATAAGCTAATAACCCTTTTTTTTAAGGTACAGCAGGGAAGAACTGGAAATTCAGAGAAGGAAGCAGCTCTTCCATCTACTAAAGCTGAGTTTACTTCTCCTCCTTCTTTGTTCAAGACTGGACTCCCACCAAGCAGGTTAGTTAGACAATTGTAACTCCATTTATTGAAGGCATTGGTATCTTCATCTTGTATTAGTGATATAAAGTATAAAAGCGCTGAATGTTCTGCCAAAAAAACTGGAACATTCCATGTTGTTTTAGTACAAAATGAATTCTCCGTGAAAAAGTCTTCTGGGTGCTTTCCCATTTAAAAAAAAATCTAGGTAAGCAATAAATGAAGCATGGTATATAGTTACATGTATATAAAAAAGACAATCTTACATTTAGAAGAGATGGTGATAACAACAATCTTGCTGTTTTCTGTGCTTATTATTATTCTTACATAAAGAACTATTGGACTTTCTAAGTCTAGATCTGTTGACCTAAATGTGTTTTACTGATTTTAGTAAAAGATTGTAGAGATTTCAGCCTGGGCAATCTTTCACATTAAAACCATTTTCTTTTCTTTCTTTGGTTGGTTTTGATAATACCTAACTTTGAGTTCCACAAGGTACCAATTGCAAGAGGCAGATGTGCTGGCAAATGGTTAGCCTGTTACTAGGAAAATGGTAAAGGGTAATCTAAAATGAGGGAAGTTGGATGTTAGCAGTTTAATTTTGAGTTAGATAAAGATGACTTATCATTTATTTCTCTGGGCCTGAAACAAGTCAGTAACCCAACTGTTACTAGTTCTCAGCCAGATCATTTACCTTTTGTGGTACTTGATTAAGTTTATTTTACACATTTTTCTGGTTTTGTTTTTCTGCAATTTTGAATAGCTATAAGAGATAATATTTCATAATATACAAATGCAGGAAGAGATGGTATGGGAACATGTGGTTTAGCCCTAAGGTAAATATTCTTGAAACTTTCAGCCAAAATTAAATGTCACAAAGCCATCTTGGATTTTGACTGCCTCCTCATCCTAACAATTACTAGTCATGGTCATGTCCAGATATTATTTAAACTAAATGAAACCTCATCAGACGTTTGGCTAAGAAGTTAGGATAGCAGAGGAATACCGATCCTTTTAATATGTAGTCTTCTTTTGTTCTTTTCCTATTTTAAAAGAGGTCACTTTCATTCATTGAGTTTATTGTGTTCCGCAGCATAGAATTATGTGAAGAGCTTTGACTCTGGAGCTAGACTTCTGGGGTTCAAATTCTGGCTATATTACTTACTAGCTGTGTGTCCTTGAGCATAT
Organism: Phoca vitulina; assembly: GCF_004348235.1. Lineage (NCBI taxonomy): Eukaryota > Metazoa > Chordata > Mammalia > Carnivora > Phocidae > Phoca > Phoca vitulina. The sequence continues at coordinate 37,018,864 of NW_022589706.1, forward strand.
TCCCTAATCTTATTCTTTCATTTCCTGATCTGTAAAATGTAGTAATAATAATCCATCCCTCACAGGGTAGTTATGTATATTAAATGATATAATTTTATGTGAAATGTTTTAGAACAGTAGTACATACATAGGTAATACTCTATAGATGTTTGCTAATTAAACTATTTAAAAATCAGTAGCAGGTTTTCTGTTATTTTGCCTGCCCCCTCCTTTTTTTTTTTTTTTTTTTAAAACAAAACAGCCTTCAGCCAGATTATGTAGGGCATTGTACCACTATAAGGAATTTGGCTTTTCCCATAAGTGAAATAAAAGGGGTGTCACTATCAGAGTTTGTGCAGAGTAATGAAATAATCTATTGTAGGTTTTTTAAGTCTTAAGTGCTTTATTAAGATCAGACTACAGAGAGATTAGGGGCAGAAACTGGGAGGCCAGTTAGGAGGTTGTAACAGTTATCTAGGCAAGAGATCACTTGAACCAGAGTGGTTGTGGTGCAGATGGTGAGGATCTTTTTACATCTGAGATGGAAGAGACTATAGGAGGAGTGCTTTTTGAGGGGAGAAGACCAAGAGCTGAGTTCAGGACATAATAAAATTGAGATGTCTATTAGACCTATAAGTGGAAAATAGGAAGGGGATATATGGATCTGGAGTTGAGGGGAAGGGTATGGCTGGGGATAGAAATTTGGGACTGGTAAGTGTTTAAGTAGTATTTAAAGAAGTAGCGAAAGTGAATTAGGTTGTCCCTCTTACCACTTTTCTATTGATAGAGAAGTGGTAAGAGGGACAGAGCCTTCGGGTGCTTCCTTCCAGGTCAGAAAAATAAGGATGAAGGAGGAGGAGGAGATCCATAGAGAAGAATGACTACTGACATAGGAAGAACACCCAGTGTATGTCTTGAAAAAGATGTGTTTTCCTCAAAGTAGAGGAACAATTAACTACCAAATAATACTGATTGGCCAAGAAGAAGACGACTGAGAATGACTTTTAGATTTTATTTAAGTAATTTCTACACCCAGCATGGGGCTTGAACTCATAACCCCAAGATCAGTAGTCATATGCTCCACTGACTGAGCCAGCCAGGTGCCCCCCGACTTTTGGATTTTAAAACATAAAGAGTGCTGGTGGTCCTGACTAGGATCATTTTTAGTGGTATAAGGTGAAGTTTGAAAAAAAGACTTTTTAGAATGAATTCAAGAAAGAATGGAAGGAAAGGAATTAGAATGAGAAAATATGGACAACTTTTTTGAGGATTTTTTTCTTTTGAGGGGGCAAAGAAATAGTATCTGAAGGGAAATGTGGGGTCAGGGGAATGTTTTTTCTAAAATGATAGAAATTAGAGCATGTTTACAGACTTAGAGTGAGTTACTAGAGGGGCTGTTGATGCTGCAAGAAGCAAGAAAGGACAGTTGTGAGAACAATGTCCTTAAGAAAGTCAGAGGGACAGGATGTAATATGCAAGGGGGGCGGGGTTAGCCTTAAAAAGGAGATGGACAAGTTCACTCATAGTAACAGGATTGAAGACAGGACATGGTGAAGGGTGGTGGGTAACATAATATTGATGGGAGCAACTGAAAGCTCTCTTCTGATGGCTTCAGTTTTTCCCAGCACACAGGATGCAGACTTACTGGTGAACGTGAGGATGTGTGGAAGTGGGTGTTGAATGTTTGAGAAGAGAAGAGAAATTCTGAAATAGTCATTTAGAGGTGTGTGAATGAACTAGGGGAAAGGAGTAGGATTGCTAGGCACCACCTGGAGGGAAACGTGCCTTCAAGAGAAGGCTTTTTTTTTCAAAATGGGAGAAATTACAACATTTTTATATGTTGATGAGAATGAATTAGTAGAGGGAAAAATTGACGGAGAGAGATGGTACATTTCCAACTTCTCTGGAGGTTAATGGCTATGGGTTTAAAATGAGACCAGTCAGCTTGCTTGGGTGTGTTTCTCTTGCCCTTGTCAGGTGTTTGTATGTTCGTGAAGATTAGGTAGAGCTGGATTTAACAGGGATTGCAGTTATACCAGGCAAATACGACAGGGGCAAGGAAGGTGAGAGGGTCCTTGAAGTGATTATAATGATGGATGACCATGGATTGAAGGAGAGATGGAGAATACTGGCAGCTAGTATTTACTAGCTAGTATTTACTGGGACGGTAAAAAGGAAGTAAAGAAATGATAGAAATGTTAACAGATCTATCACTAATACCAAAAAAGTAGATTAATTGCCACCACAACCTATAGAAACATACCCAACATGTCAATATTGTCACTTTTTGATATAAAGAACAATACCCATTGCTCATTAGGAAAGTTTGTTTTCTGGGTTCATCTTGATCGAAAGTATACTTTTGTTCATTGTGAAGTATTTCCCTAAATATTTGTGTTTTTTCTGTTTTAGTCTTTGTATTTATGGAAATTAGACATGTTAGAAAGTAAAATTTTTTGACTTTAGGGAGAAGACAGGAATGTCACTTAAGGCATAATAGAGACTACACAACAAATAGTAATGAGCTGTACTGCTGACCTTACTACTGTATTTCCTTTGTTAAAAATCTTAGATTGCCTTATTAATGTGTAGATGAGTGTTGGTATGTTTGCACAGAACTTTTTTTATTGGTTCTTTGTACTTTATCGGTAGAAATGCTTGGTTTCTAACTTTCTCTATTGCCCAGCAAATTGGCATACTTAAGTAAAATGTTAATATTTAATATATCAGAATGTTTTAGTTAATCTTTTAAAGTTTTCATATTATGTCAAGAATGTACAGCTTGATAAATTTTCACAAGCTGAACACTCATGTATTTTTCATCCAGATTCTCCAGTTGTTAACATTTGGCCATACTTGCTTTATAATTTCCCCAAAATACTTTCCTTTTTGAACCATTTATTAATTATGAACATCATGCCCCTTCAAACTCTAAATTCTTCGGCATGTAAGAACAAGGACATTCTGTTATATAATCATAGGACACAGTTATCAAAGTGAGAAAATCTAATAATGAGCCAGTACGTTAATACACAAACCATAAATTTCGCTAATTATTTCAATAATGTCTTTCATGGAAGTTCTTTTCTTGATTTAGGACTCAGTCCAGGATCATCCATTATAATTAACTCTTTTATCTCTTTATTCTTTAATCTGAGACAGTTTCTCAGACATCCTTTGTATTTGTTGACTCTGGATTTTGATGAGTACAGTCCAGTTGTTTTGTAAATCATCCCTCAGTCTGAGTTTGCCTTATGTTTCCTTTTTATTGGATTCAGGTTTTGCTTTTTAGGCAGGAAACTACCTAAGTGATGTTGTGTTCTCCGTGCATCAGCCTAGAGGTACATGATGTCATTTTGCCCCATTGTTAGTGATGATAGCTTTAATCATTTAGTTGTGATGGTGTTCATTGGGTTTCTGCACTGCAAAGTTACTATTTTTACTCTTTGTATTTAATAAATAATCTGTGAGGAGACTGTATCTATCCTATTTCTTTTTAAACTTCCCAAGAATTTTAGTATCCATTGATGATTTTTGCATTCTCCCATTACTACTATAATGGCTGTAAAATAGTGATTATCTAACTCTGTTATTTTTCTTACATTAATTAGTTGGCATTCTCCTTTAAAAATGAGCTTTCCCACCTCCTCCTCTTATTTATTATCAATTAGACTCATTGGTTTTTATTTTAGGTGTGAGAGAGTGTTTGTGGTTTATAAATATGGTTTATTTGTATATGTAGTATATAAACTATATATACGACTTATATATACTGTAATTCATATTGATGCTCAGATTGTTCCAGACTTGTTCTGTGGCAGCCTCTTCAGAGTGGCTCCTGTGACCTTTTCATTTTTCCCCAGCATTTTTTTTTTGAGGATTTTTTTACTTTCTAGCTTTATCAGATGTTCCAGGCTTATCTTGTGCTTTCTTTGCCCCTCCCTGAAAGCAACCATTTCTTGAAAGCACCTTGATGCCTTTTAGTGGGAAATGATGAGTACAAACCAAGATCTTGGCACCAGTTCGCTCATTGCTGTTGGAGTGTCACAGTTTCTAGGCTGTTTCAGCTGGGAGAAAACAAGCAATTTCAGTATTAAATTGCTTTATGTATAATTTTAGTCATGCAGTCATCATGTTTCTTTTATTTCACATTTTGACACCACAGGTTTCTACTTCCCTTTCCTTTTTCCATCTTGCATCTTTTACCATTTTTACCGCATTGAGAACCTAGTTCCCAACAACTTTAGTGTATGTACTTACTTGTTTAATCCTAAAATACACACAGAATAGATTAGGACTTCACCTGCCATTACAGAAACCAAACCTATTAAGTAGAATTCAAGATTTCTTTGGAATTCTTTTTTTCTTTTTCTTTTTTTTTTTCTCCAGGCTGAGGGTATATAGTCAAAATATTCAGAAGTTTCCTTCAGAGTGGTTATATTAATCATATAATTTGATCTATTGTTTCTGTTTGTATTTTTTTCTCCATGTTTATTGATTTATTTTTTGCATATATAAAACATTTAACAGAGTTCCAAGTATACTCAGATTTATCACTCTTTCCCCAATTTCTTTCACTCCTGTTAATAATTAACTTCATTTTATCTAGTTTCTGGTTTATTCTTCCTGTGTTTCCTTTTACATAAATAAGCGGATACATAAACATATCTATTTTTCCTATAGAAAAATTTTCCTATTGAAAGAGTGTCTTATTAGTACTTTAAAGGACTAGCAAGAGTGTAAACAGCTGAACTTTTTATGGAGTAGGTCACTATGGATAAAATGAACTTTCTTTTGAATTTTATTTTGGAAGAGTTATTTTGAAATGGAATTTTTATGAAATATAAAAAATGTAGGTTTTTATAAAACACATCAGAGAGTTACTGTTAGCTGGTACACTATTTGTACCTGTTATTGAAAGAATATAGGGAAAGAAATACCAAAGTTTTGAATAAGGTTTTGTGAAACCATAGAAGTTAATGTTATTCATAAAAGCACGGGAAGTTATTTCTTGATAAATATAGTATAACCTGATAAGCCCTTGGTTCTTATTTTGCATTTTGACATCATATTATTTTGAAAAAGATTTCTAAAAATATTCTAGAGTTAATAAAATGTTGATAGCACATTTATATTTAAGTACCTATTAGCAGTTTTAGTACCACAGAGCCTTGGAGAGAATGATACAACAGGAACATGCTAAAGGACTTTAGACAAAGCATGTCAAAGAAAAGAAAAAAAAGTCAGAACAAGGGGGGTCAGAGACAACAATATGTAAGAAAAAACATAGAAAATTTATCTCACCAGAAACAGCACCTCTTCTCAGTCTCAGACAAGTACTGCCTCCAGAAAAGCCAATTCCAGCGTTGGGAAGTGGCAGGACCGGTATGGGAGGGCCGAATCACCTGACCTAAGGTAAGGCTGTTTTTAAACATTGGCTACTCCCTGATGTTTAGATCATCAGTGTTGTTTTGTCTAGTAATAAGTTAATAAACTTTGATTAGATTGTACCATATTTTTTCCCCCTCAATTAGCTTTTTCTTTAGAGAAATTGAGGGTTTTAAAAATCATATGTCAGGCCCTGTCACCTCACACCTTGCCTATCGTCTCTCTGGCTTTTTATAATACATTATAAATTGCATGGAACCATGCTAATGGGACCTCAATAAATGTTTTTTTCTCCCTACTGCTGCAGGTTTAATTCTTTCTCATATCACACCTTATTAAATCCCTGGGTGTTTCTCATTATTTACTGAATAAAATTTAGCCTTCTGAGCTAGTATTTAGAACCTCTAAAATTGAACTGCACTGAATCTTTCCAAATGTTTTATCTCAACTACGGTGCGTAAAGCAGCCATTTCACTGAGTCTAGCAGGTGTCTTAGGAAGTACCATCTCCTTTGTTGTTCCTATGCTTTTACTCCTGGTTCCCCTCTGCAGAATTCTGGTTTGTGTTCTGAATCTTAGAGTTACAAAGCGTGCAGCCTTGGATGGGTACTGTATACTCTCTGAGCCTGTAACATGGGAATAATAATTTCTACCCCAAGAGATGTAGTGAGAAGCAGATATGTTAGATATGACAGTGCATTGCAAATAGTAATCAGTCTGAGCAATTAACAGTTTGCTTGACTTGGAAATGTAGACTTAGGTACTTCCCTAATTTGCCATTTAAAGTTTTAAACAGTGATGGTATGGGGGTGATTTTTTGTTTGTGTTCATTACAGCATTTCAAGCTTTCTTCCTAGGCAGGTTGATGCTATATTAATGTGCTTTTAAATATTTTCATTCAGATATATAAGTTATGATCAGATATCTTTGATCATAATAACTAAAAGAAAAGCAAAGGGAGGAAACATATCAATATTTTATTTTCTTAGATTTCCTTTGGGGTCTTTATTATATATTCTTCATGAATAGTAAGAATTTCTAATCTGCTTGGTTTTGATAGGATCTCTTGTTAGGAGAGAATAAGGTTAGTCATTCTCAAAAGTGGCTATTCATCTCAAATACATAATTGATGCAGATAGAAATATATTATCTATATTCTTAGAATAGTCTCAGTTCCATGTGTTGCTTTAATGGTATAAAATGAAAATTTGCGTATCTTATATTTTAAAGTGTACTCATTGACATTTTCCATAGTATTATAGGATATTGATCTTAGTTTTTAAAATTAGAATTCTTGAAGCAGCAGTAGAAATTTCAAGAGTTATTTTAAATAAAGTTAGATCTGATAAGTGTGGAGTGGAGTCTATGAATCTTTTCACTTTTAATATTTCTATGAAAATTCAAAGTTTAACAGGAGTGCTAATAATATAATTTCTGTATAATAATTGGTCATTATAGCATGCAGTACATAGAGAAACTCTTAGATTTATATTTAACCTGGCCAGTAATCTGGACAGCCTGTTTATTGATCCCAAAAGGGCCAGGCGATAAGAGCTTTCATTTTCATTGTTCTATTGTTGAATCAGTAGTCATCTTTGTAGATAAAGAATAACTACTTCTTAAACTTACAGCAGTTTCATGGCATAAGTACTGGATTTGGACATTAGGTTTGGTTTTGTCTTTGTGAATTTAGGATAGTTCCCTAAAAATCTCTAGGCCTCTGTTTCTACATTTTTAACATGACAGGCTGGACTGTGTTATCAGGAAGGCACTTTTAATCATGAAATTCTTTATTTTCTGGCTAGTCCCTGGTTTACATGGAAAAGGAGATCTGAGAAGTAAGAAATTTGCCCAAATTTATGGCTAATTAAAGTCAGGGCTAGAATTCCTGGTTTTCTGCCTTTTAGTACCTGCAGTTAAGGCAGGTTGATTTTCATAAGCAAAAGCATAGAAATACTTAAATCACTTATTTTTAATGCAACTTAAAACTTTATATATGTTTCTTTTGCTACTATTTCAGTATCTGAAATTCCTTTTTATATCAGTTATTTGACAGAACTTTTTAAAATAATTGTGCTTTTGATATAATGGTTTATTTCTTGACGTAAGATAATTAGTTTATAGAGAAAATATTAGTTCTCATAACTGAAAATGATACATCTCAGTGTTGATACTATTACTCCCCCACCCCCCAAAAAAGGTGCTTTGGAAACACAGAAAGCTCCAATTCTGACTTTGTGATTAGTCTCAGGGAATGTAGGTAGTAGGAAATTTGACACTATTTTCAATGTGTATTTTGTGCTTTTGAAAATTCAAAAGAAGAAAACTCTAGATAAAAGCTGTTCTCTGGTTGTACGTGTGCATGTATATATATGGACACGTACATATACACGCTTATAAAAAATGAGATGCTAGCTCTTGGAGTTAACATAACTGAGAAATGTAGGGGTTTTTTGAAACATGGCTTAAATCTCTTTGTAAAGAGCAATTAAACAGTGGTTGCAATCCTTTTTTAAAAGTTATTTGGAGACTCAGACTTCTTATCTCATGTGTGTCCTATTAATTTATATAACATAGTGTTCTTCCAACCTTGGTTAATAGTACTCTTCAGGCTAACTATATCTATGTAACAAGGACATTTTATTGGTATGAGTTTGTTTTATAAATTCAGATTTGTGACACTAAGCCAATTAGAAGAATAAAGCAGTTTTAATGAACACAGAAAATTGAAATTGGCAATATGGATGATTGCTGTAATCTTATCCTAATGTCCAGTTTATTTGTGTGTTTTGTTTCCATTTTATAATATCAAATTTTGTCGGGTAATTAGTTTCAAATTCTAGGTTGTCTTATTAAGCTTGTTTTTTAATATTAATGCTTTTTAACTTAGATTTAGACTCTTGAAAGAGGAATAGTAAAAATTGCTTAATGTAGAATCACTAAAATATTTAAACCTGCTTGCATTTCTTACAACAGACAAACATAAAACTACAATAAAACTGGATGTTAAATGGACATTCAGTCTAAGATTGACCTCTTCATTTGTTCTTGCACTACTTCTTATGTCTTGATGAAATAATATACTGAAAACCTGTACCTGTACCTTCATGGCATTTGACTGGGCACTCTGAATGTGTGTTGCTGTATTATGTACCTTGTAAGATTTTATATGATTGGACATATGAAGGCCTTTATTTTAAAAGATTCCCTGTAGAATGGTATCTTTTCCTATATTTAAAAAATGAAATTAAACGTAAATATGGCAGGTAAACCTTTATTTCAAGCTCTGCACAAAAGTGAGTAAATTTGTCTTCCCTAATGAACACATTCATGTCCTCTAGTGAATCAAATTTTAGCATAGTTCACCTTTAAGCCTTTAAGGTTTTTTGTTTTTAAGATAGTTTAAAAAAGTAACAACATTTTAAAAATTTAGGCCCCCCAAAATTAGCAAACACTTTTGTAGAAGTAGACTTAACTAACTGTAGAAGTAGTCATAACTAACATGACTCTTGGTACTGGCACTTTACTTCACAAAAGAGCCTTTTCCATATCTGTGAAAGTGAAACTAATTGGACTTACACCGAGTACTTGCGGATTAAATGGTTTCTGTGGCTGCAAAAGCACCTATTGCAGGGCACCCGGTAAATGTTAGTTCCCTTTGGATCTCTGCTCCCACCGTAGTTTCTTTAATGGTAGTACTGATAGACAATACATGCTCTGAAAACAGTTTTAAATTCTGTGATTTTTATTTTGGACATATATTATTTTTCAAGACAGCATTTTTGATTAATCTTCACTGAAAAATAGAATACATTAAGTTTTCTTTATAAACTGTATACGTTGTAGACAAAATTATTCTTGTGCTTGTGAAGGTAAAAGAAAAACTATAGAGGCAGTACTGTGTGACTCCACAAAACTCAAAATATCAGTATAAAAATATATATGCAGTGGATGACAGCTTTACCTTAAATATCAGGCCTTGGTATGTATGACTTTATATTTATTGAGTAATAAGGAGTTAAGTATTAATTTTTATCAACTACTTTAAATTCTTTCTAGAAGAAAATACAATGTATGTGTCTTCCTTGAGCATGCCTTTAGTTGTAGTCCTCAACTTTGGCTGTGTATTGGAATTACCTGGGGAGCTTCAAAACATTATGGATGCTTAGGCCCTAGAGACCGAATTAAATGGTCTGGTGTGCACTCTGGGCATTGGGATTCTTAAAAGCTCCCAGATGTTTCTGATGTGTAGGAAGCATTGAGAACCACTGATTGAGAAATGGGATTCTGGTTTGGCATAAAGATTATTAATTGATTATTAATCAAATATTTAGTGACCACCTTGGAATAGGAGGTAAAAATGATAGATTAATAGGGTGGAACTGATGTTTGCATAGCATTTTATGCCTTGTAGAGCTCTTTCTTTTGTGTGAGTCTCATTTAATTTATATTTTCTGCTTCTTTGAAAGTCTTTTTGTTGGTAGCCAGTATCAAAGGTGTATCATGCTGTTTCTGTTGCAGACAGATTGGTAGATAGTGTATCTGCCAAACTGGAAATTGGAATTCCTCCACATGTTATTTTCCTTACATACTTTCTCTGCTCATGTTCTTCCCTTCATTTAAAATTAATGTACTCCCTCCCCATCCTGTATGGCTAAATCCATTCTACATGTCTTTCAAGGCTTATTTCTTTCCTGAAGTAGCTTAAAAGATGTTACACCAATTTCCATGCAGAATTGTTACAGGCATCTATTTAGCTGTATGTCCTGAGTTAGACAATGATACTGGTGCATCTGTCTTAACTTGGGAATATTTAATAGTCACGTCTAGGTTTTTTCCTGGAAAATGAATCCTTGAACTATTGCTCTTGCTGCACAGTTCTTATTAGGAGCTCTGTTGTGAGAAGAAAAAACATTCATAGATTACTTCAAGGATATTTGATTCATTTATTGTTTTACAGTAGTGGTTCTGAACTTTGAAGCAGTAACTCCTTTGAAAATTTGCTGCAAACTGTGGACTCTTCTGCCTGAAAAATACATTTATACACATGCATATATTTAAGTTGAGGAACCTCCTGATCCCTCAGTATCCCATGTATGCTAGTTAAGGATTCTTGCTCAAAAGTACAGTTAAATCCGGGAGCTTGGATGGCTCAGTCGGTTAAGCGTCTCCCTTCAGCTCAGGTCATGATCTCAGGGTCCTGGGATTGAGGCCTTCATTGGGCTCCCTGCTCATTAGGGAGTCTGCTTCTCCCTCTGCCTCTTCCCCCACTCATGCTCTCTCTCTCTGTCTCTCAAAAATAAATCTTTTTTAAAAAAAAGTACGGTTAAATCCTTAGATCAAGCCTTCGTCAAGAGCACATGTACTCAGACAACACTGTTTGGCTCCACCTAATTGAATTGCTTTTATTGAACTCTGCATTGTTACACTTCAGCCGGTATTGAGGAACATTTTGAGAAACGGCTTTGTGAAATTCACTTATGTTTTCATTGTAGTAATATTGGAGACTTTGTCCCTATTTCAGTGTTTTTAACAGCATGAGATTGCAGTCCATTAGTGACGGGTGTGAAAGCAATTTCATGGTGTCAACCACCAAATATTTCATGGTTTTGTATTGTTTATTTTGCTTTTTTGTGTGTGATATTTAATACTAATAAATCATGTTTGATTTTAATGTTACTCTTTCCTTTATAATAAGTGTAAGTAAGTATTGTTTCATGAAACTCAGTTTTTTATATGTGGGTACTGGATTGCTGTGCAAAATGTGTTTCTTAAATAACTATATTTTGGGGTCAGAAATGTTTGAAAACTACGGTACTCTATCATACTTTCTCTTAACATGGACTCAGAGGAGAAATTTTTTTCTTTATTTTCATCTGTAGAATGGGAATAATAGTTACTACATCATAGGGTTATTATGAAGAGTAAATGCATATAAAGTGCTAAGAACAGTGCTTTCCTAGCACATAATAGGTGCTTAGTAAACACTAGCTGTTATTATCAGGAAGTGCCATCTTTAGAGCTAATGCTTTGTTTTTATCTTACATACATCAAAAGACTTTTGTTATTAATGGTGTCCTTTATTTTGGCTGTTAAAAAATGAGAAGCTCAGAGATAGATTTTTGACAAAAGATTAATAACTAATTCTCTGTCTTCCCTTGGCCCTAATTTTGTCACTTTTAAAGTTTTTGTTGTATCTTTGTAAGCAGCTTACATCAGAATCACCAAAATATGTCAATTTAATTCCATTATAATTTCAGAGATATTTTCATATTCATGAAAGGTAGAGACTCTTGTGAACATCCACTGCCTGTATTAATGTTGTAGATTAATGAGACTTCAGCTATCCATTGTGGTTAGTTTCTGTCTCTCTTCAGCTTTTTACTGTCCAATATAGAGAAGAGAATCTTGATAGCTACATTAGCTATCTGCCTTATTGAACAAATGTGTAAGTAAGCCCAGGTAAACTTGTGCTATGTGGAAACTCAAGGTACAGTAGCTACTCATAGTGAAGCTCTACTAAATCTTTTTATGCATTGAAATAAAAAGTGGTTCATTAAAATTTTTCAGAATAATACGGTTCAACATCATTTTTCATAATGTGGCATCAAAATAACATCGCTTGTTACTCATCTCCGTTAAATATTATGTACTTTTTGTTACTTTGGTATATGCTTATGTATCTTGTCATAAGAATTTCTGAACAAAATGGTAAACTTCACATTTCTGATTAATTTAAGGTAAATCGGTTTGTGTGGTAAAAATCCCTGGACAAATAGGTGTTATTATTGTGGAAATGTAAGAAATTGCAGTCTTCTGGATTCCCTCTACTGATGCACATTTGTTAAGGCTGATTTTCCATGTGTATATTTTTTGAAACTTAGTATTTGCCACTTTGAATCTTCAGTGATTAATCCATTTAAAGTTGAAAAATTAGACTTCTCTGACCATATTTAAGATAAACTTTAAGAAATGAGTACTCTCATGTGTCCCAGAATTTTTTTTTAATTTTTTATTGTTACGTTAATCATCATACATTACATCATTAGTTTTTGATGTAGTGTTCCATGATTCATTGTTTGCATATAACACCCAGTGCTCCATGCAGAACGTGCCCTCTTTAATACCCATCACCAGGCTAACCCATCCTCCCACCCCCTCCCCTCTAGAACCCTCAGTTTGTTTTTCAGAGTCCATCGTCTCTCATGGTTCGTTTCCCCCTCCAATTTCCCCCCCTTTATTCTTCCCCTCCTGCTATCTTTTTTTTTTTTTTTAACATATATTGTATTATTTGTTTCAGAGGTACAGATCTGTGATTCAACAGTCTTGCACAATTCATAGCACTCACCATAGCACATACCCTCCCCAATGTCTGTCACCCAGCCATCCCATCCCTCCCATCCCCCACCACTCCAGCAACCCTCAGTTTGTTTCCTGAGATTAAGAATTCCTCATATCAGTGAGGTCATATGATACATGTCTTTCTCTGATTGACTTATTTCGCTCAGCATAAGACCCTCCAGTTCCATCCACGTCGTTGCAAATGGCAAGATCTCATTCCTTTTGATGGCTGCATAATATTCCATTGTATCTATATACCACATCTTCTTTATCCATTCATCTGTCGATGGACATCTTGGCTCTTTCCATAGTTTGGCTATTGTGGACATTGCTGCTATAAACATCGGGGTGCACGTACCCCTTCGGATCCCTACATTTGTATCTTTGGGGTAAATACCCAGTAGTGCAATTGCTGGATCGTATGGTAGCTCTATTTTCAACTTTGTGAGGAACCTCCGTACTGTTTTCCAGGTGGCTGCACCAGCTTGCATTCCCACCAACAGTGTAGGAGGGTTCCCCTTTCTCCGCATCCCTGCCAACATTATCTTGTCCCAGAATTTTTGAAAGCAGAAGTCTTTAGAAATCCATGGTATATAGAGGTCTTTCATTTGGGAACAGACATTAGACTGTTAGATCTAGATTTAAGTTTTGCTACTTTAACAATTTGGAGACATTGCAAATCCAGATATATTTGTGAGAATTTGTTCTTGAGGGGAATAAATTTTAAAAGATGGAGAGGGGAGAATGCTGCAGTCAGGAATAGAAAAGAGTGGAAAAGGAAATAGTAGAGGTAAAGATTTTTACAATGAAGTCTAGGTAGCAATAAAAGGTGAGGGAAATTGTGGCCTCAGGATACGTACCTTTATCTGTCAGGATGTTGGAATCTGAGATGTGTGTAGATATCCGAGGGATCATGGCATCTGCTTTGATAATGAAGTTACAGTAGTTATAGTTTTGTAATTGTTTTAAGTTTTAGGGGAAAAATTGGAGCAATATTTGTTTTATGTCTGAGGTATTTGGATTTTTCTCATGTGTGAATATTAGGATAGTTCCCAGCTATATTGAAGGGTATGAGTTAAGTTAAAAATCACTTTTTCTCTTTGAGATCATGAGGAAATCTGGGAAGTCAATGACCTGGGCATAAAATCAGAAAAGCGTGAACTTTAAAAAAAAAAAAAAAGTTCTATTAGAATTATATAGAACAGAAGTCTAAAGTGGGAAAGATGATAAGTAGGAATGGACTATGTAGTTGAAGACATTTCAAATGCTATTATGTACTTTTATAGGGTTGTCTTTATTTTGTTTTTGTGAGCATAAAATTATTTATGGGGCTTCTCAAGGTTCACTTGAGGCAAACTTAGACCAGTTCTTGATTTTCAGAAGTCTTAAATGTCTCAGAAATGAGTTATCTTGCTAGGAGGCAGCCTAGCTCAAGGGAAGGGGTCTGTACGCTTTGGAATCTGAAAGACTCAGATTTGAAAGTTAGTTTTACCATTTACATCACTATGAGCCCTAGCTTTAACATCTCTAACAAGTGTACAGTAATTTGTTAAGTGAAGGCTTATTGTGAGGTTTGGGTATAATGTGTAGACATTCAACAAATAGTAGCTGTTATTAGTTGTTTCAGGAACCTAACTGTGGTGACTGTGGAAGGATCCATGGTACTTTGATGGTTTTACTTCTCTAAAGTTTTTAAAGGCAGAATTGTTCAGAACTGAAATAGAGATGAAGAGAAATTCATCGAATTTACATCCATTTTTCATTGCCTTTTCCTTCAGGTGACTTCTGTAATCTTATTAAGCATATATACTTTAATAAAATCCTTAACTACTAACTGGCTTTTAACATTATTTTTTAAAATTTAACTTACTAGCTTCTCCTAATTAAATTTGCAGCATTATTTTGTGGTAGACTATTTTTCCATCTATTCATATACTTTAATGGATTATAAATACAATTGGAGTGGGGCAGGCATTTAAATATTTAAAATTTTCTATTTAAAGGCAAGTTATCAGAAATGGAAAACTGGATCCCATTTTATGCTTTCTAATGCTTGGAATAAATCACTAAGAAAAATACAGTGTATCAAAATGAGCATTATTTCTTTTCAAGTCTCTTGGGGGAATTTTTTAAGTTTCTGTAATAGAACTATTACGTTTTATAATTATAGCAGCCAAAAAATTTTATTTCCATTTGCTTAGCATTTGCTACCTGATTCAATTCCACAAAGATAAATTTAGTTGGAGACTATTAAAAAATAGTAAATTTAAAAGAAAACCTATAAAAATACTTAAATTTAACATGACGTCATTGGGTACATTGGTTCCAGCTTACTATTAAAGCTTAGTTTTTATGCCAGTACAAAGTAGTGAGATCTAACTTAGTGAAGTTTTTTTTTTTTAATGTGTGTTGTGATCTGGTTTTATTTTAAAGTACATAGCAAAAGGTCTTAGATTTCATTTCTCACCTAATATTTGTGTTATTTTTCAAACATCTAATTAGGTGAAACTGAATTGATTCAATTTCTATGTTACAGGAGATTACCTGGGGCAATTGATGTAATTGGTCAGACTATAACAATTAGCCGAGTGGAAGGAAGGCGACGGGCAAATGAAAACAGCAACATACAGGTTTCGTATTTTAAAAATTACTAATTTTTAAACTGAAGGATTATATCCATATTCTAATTTAATTTATTCAATACACATTTATAGTACTATGCTATATGTTTGGTATTTTAGATGCTACCAAGAGATTTAAAATATGGAATTAATCACCCTTTTATTATAAAAGCTATTCCAATTAGAATTTATTATCTTTGGATCTTTTTTAGTAAGATTTCTTTTCCTTTGCTGTAAACATAATATGTAGGTTAATTGGACCAAAAAAGGGAAAATTTGGGAAAAGTGTAAAGAAGAAAATTAAACCACCAATAATTCTAGCATCTAAAGGTAACCACTCTTCACACTCTGGTACATCTCTTGCTTGTCACCAAACAAGATTAGGAGATACTTTGTGATTATTTTTTGTGTATCTTTTTTTTTTAATTATCATTTTCATTTTCCATATTCTTAAAAATATTTAAAATTCCTTCATGATAGTTTCATTATATGGATATACTATAATTTAATGTGTCATTTTTGGAGGAAGTAGATTTCCTTTGTTTTCAAGTGGAAGAATGAAGGAGATATTAGTAACTTGGATTCAAGTTAGAATTTTATTAACTGAGACTTTCAGCTATTATCTTGATCATTACTGTTTTTTATTACTACCTTTTCCTGAGTACCTTAAAAAAAAATGTCAAAGTGTTTTGATTCTCATTACTTTTAGTAAATTAATCTGCTTTTCTTTAATGTTTAAGGGTAAATCATTTCTAAACTGGAAGATAGCCCTCTCTTCTTTCCCCCACCATTAAAATGCCATGATTTTTTAAAATCATTCTGTTCCCTACTTTAAAAATAGCTTATCAGCATAAGCATTACAAAAATTACTGTACTTAAATGTAGGGAAAGTTAATGAAAAGAGGGATTATATGTTTAAATGATACCCTTTAGCCAGCAAAGATTTTAGAAGTATAAATTAAATGCACAACATTATGTTGCCTGTTTCTGCTGTTTCCCAAATGTGTTTGCATATCAGAATCCCCCAGGGAGCCTTAACAAAAATCCAGATTTCTATGTGTCACTTCTGTAGGTTTGCTGCCCGTCCCTTACCTCTTTACACAGATCAGTATTTTGTAAATACATTTACTTTTCAAGTATAAACTCTCGTTTTTTAAAGGTACAAGACTCACATGAAAAAGTTATTTATGTATCTGGCTGCCTGTTTACTTGCACCCTGTTAATGCATGCAGCCTGACAATGACAAGCCCTAGTACAATGGATAGCTGTTTCTGCTGCCATGTTAAT
This sequence comes from Phoca vitulina, assembly GCF_004348235.1. Lineage (NCBI taxonomy): Eukaryota > Metazoa > Chordata > Mammalia > Carnivora > Phocidae > Phoca > Phoca vitulina. Next base: position 37,035,479 of record NW_022589706.1, read on the forward strand.
TTCCTGATGCTGGTATTTGTGACTAATGATTACATTGCCTTAATTTGAGTACTATAGGTTGGTTGGGTAGCAAAGATAATACTCATTATATTTATAAAGTACTTAATTTAGAAGTATACTTGTTTAGAATGTTTTTATTAATTCTTTTTTGGGGTAATGATTCAGTCATTTTTTCTAGGCTTTATATATGGACATCTTAAAAAGTGTGTGTGAGTATGTACTCACATCTATATATATACACACATATCACACACATGGAAAAAATTACTTCTACCTCCCCAAAGTATGTGTATGTGAATAAAACTTTTTACTTCATTTCTTAAATTAAATGAAATGAATTTACTGAGTTTTTAATCTTAGATAAGAACATTTACTCATTTTTTAAATTAACTATGCTTTAATTTTAGGTCCTTTCTGAAAGATCTGCTACTGAAGTAGACAACAATTTTAGCAAACCACCTCCATTTTTCCCCCCAGGAGCTCCTCCCACCCACCTTCCACCTCCTCCATTTCTTCCACCTCCTCCAACTGTCAGCACTGCTCCACCTCTGATTCCACCACCAGGTAAATAGTAAATAAGACATTTGATTTTGGAAAAAAAAAAAAAGTAATCATGAGTGTTTCTTTTATTTTTAATTCTAACAGTTAAAATATATATTTGAAAATAAAATCTTCATTGATTATACTGCATTAAAATTATAATAGATAGGAAACTTATTGTGTTAAATCTTCAATAGATTCACAGTGAAACAGATCTATATGTGCTATTTCAGCATAGCAAAGAGAACATGCTAAAATAGAGAAGAATGGACAGATGCTAAAATTGTGATCTAAAAGTATGATTGTGATCACTAAAGTTGCTACTTATTTATGGATAAATCCATATTGAATTGTAAACCATGTTAACTTGTTTTGAAAAAAGTTTTGGAGATACTTTAGAATTGGAATAGGTTTAAAAAAATATATCCTGTGAAGTGAAAATCTCAGTCTGGTCATCTTTGTATACTGATTTCCTTTTAGGAGACTGCTTCTGGGTGCCAGGTACCTGGTACTTACTTCTTTTAAACAAGACAGAAAATTAAATTTCTATCGTATTTTGAGCCACTTTTGATTATTTTATCGGTGGCAATAGAAAAAATTCACAAGTAATCCCTAAATTTTATATTTTCAACTTACATCCAGTGGCCTTTGTTACTTTGTTCCCAGTAAGCTTCCAATATTTATTCCCCTTAATCAGTTTTTAATGAAACTAACAAGACTGATTGAGATAATAATTAACTTTCTTCCTACAGAGAATGCCAATAGTAAATGATAAAAACTAGCTCCTGGTCCTAATTATAACTACACATGTGAGATATGCTAAAATTTGCTTTCTTGTAATAAAATCGTTCATACTAAAGAGCCATGTCCACTCAGTCATTTCGAGAGAGCCATGCTTGTTCTAAGGCGCCAGTTGTGATCAGAGTACCTAGGCAAATAAAGGGTCTGAGTAGTCCTTCCCTCTAGTATTCATCCTTGGTCTCTAAATGTCAACTGTTGCATTGGACCTACAGCCACAGCACCTTTGATTCCCTTCCATTGTCACTTTTATCTTCAAAAAGGATGAGAATTATTATGAAAAACGACTGGTTTTAGAGACTGTGTTGTCTCAAAAACAGAGGAAAGAGAAGACTGGATAGGTTGGAGGTGCTTATTCCACACAACATTATTTCTAAAATTCAACGAATTTCTTGTTCTGGAGCATAAACCATTTCCGAAGTTGTAATTGGACCCATGACTCTTGGGTCTTCCATATGGTGAGAATTAACCAAAGGAAAAGGGAATGGAATGAAGACTTAGTGATTCATAGATGAGTCCTTTGTCTACTGAACATGATAAAATGTAGAAATAGTTAATTCTGAACATACTTGATTTGATGACACTAAAAGATAATCAATGTATGATAATAGTGTTATGCCAGATTGCTTGGTAATCTTACTTTAACTTTACTAGGTATTAAAGGTGATTTAAAAGAATTTTTTTTTATTACTAGCTAACATAGTATATCCCCAGATTGCTAACAGTTTATATAGTCAGCACTAGCTGTTGTGAGAGAGTAAGTGGTGTGAGAGAGAGGGTATGAAAAATGGTGAAGAAATAAATACCTTTTTGGTATAAGAATATTTAGAAGCTCTATAGGATATTGATTATAGGCACTGGCATTATCTGGAAGCACGCTTTTTTCCAAAATGACAAGACTACTCCATTTCTTTGCCATGTAACTTCTGTTTATAAGGATAATAATATCTTTTAATCAGATTATCTATGGCATTATACTGTAGAATCACACTCCTTATTTTTTTTGTTGTTTAGGTTATTTATTTACAGGCTTACCTCGGAGATACTACAGTTTTAGACCACCTCAATAAAAAGAATCAAATGAAATTTTGGTTTCTCGGTGCATATAAAAGTTATGTTTATACTCTCCTGCAGTCTGTTGAGTGTGCAGTAGCATTATGTCTAAAAATACCTTAATACATTAATTAAAAAATACCTTGTTGCTAAAAAATGCTTACCACCATCTGAGCTTTAAGTGAGTCATAATCTTTTGTTGACCTTGGGGTCTTGCCTTGATGTTGGTGACTGCTGCCTGATCAGGATGGTGGTTGCTGAAGGTTGGAGTGGCTATGGCAATTTCTTTTAATAAGACAACAGTGAAATTTGCCACATCCATTGAATCTTCCTTTCATGAACAATTGATTTCTCTGTAGCAGTGATGCTATTTGATAGCATCTTATCTACAGTAGAACTTCCTTCCAAATTGAAGTCAGTCCTATGAAACTCTGCTGCTGCTTTATCAACTAAGTTTAGGTAATATTCTAAATCCTTTTTTTGCCATTTCAACAGTCTTCCCAGCATCTTCACCAGGAGTAGGTTCCACATCAAGAAACCACTTTCTTTTGCTCATCCATGAGAAGCAGCCCCTCATCTGTTATGTTTTGTCATGAGCTTGCAGCAATTCAGTCACATCTTCAGGCTCCACTTCTCATTCTAGTTCTCTTGTTATTTCCACCACACCTGTACTTACCTCCACCACTGAAGTCTGGAACCCCTCAAAGTCCTCCATGAGGGTCAGAATCCACTTCTTCCAAACTCCTGTTTATGTTGATATTTGGATCTTTCTCCATGAATCATGAATGTTCTTAATGGCATCTCGAATGATGAATCTTTTCCAGAAGGTTTTCAATTTACTTTGCCCAGATGCGTCAGAGGAATCACTATCTATGGCAGCTATAGTCTTATGAAATGTATTTCTTCAATAAGACTTGAAAGTCAAAATGTCTCCTTGATCCATGGGCTGCAGAATGGATATTTTGTTACGAGGCATGAAAACATTAATGTCATTGTATGTCTCCAACAGAGAGAGAGCTCTTAGGTGACCAGGTGCATTGTCGATGGGCAGTGATATTTTGAAAGGAATCCTTTTTTCTGAGCAGTAGTCTCAACAGTGGGCTTAAAATATTCAGTAAACCATGTTGTAAACAGATGTGCTGTCATCCAGGCTTTGTTGTTCCATTTATAGAGCACAGGCAGAGTGGATTTAGCATAATTCTTAAGGGCCCTAGGACTTTCAGAATGATGAGCATTAGCTTCAACATTAGCTTCAATTAGCCCCTCACAAGAGTGTGTGCCTGTCCTTTGAAACTTTGAAGCCAGGCCTTGATTTCTTTTCAGCTGTGAAAGTCCCCGATGGCATCTTCTTCCAACAGAAGGCTGTTTTTGTCTACATGAAAATCTTTTGTTTAGTGTGGCCACCTTTATGAATGATCTTAGCTGGATCTTCTGGGTAACTTGTTGCAGCTCCTGCATCAGCACTTGCTTCTTCGCCTTGCACTTTATGTTACGGAGACGGCTTCTTTCCTTCAGCCTCATGAACCAACCTCTGATAACTTCAGGCTTTTCTTGTATAGCTACCTCACCTCTCTCAGCCTTCATAGAATTGAAGAGGGTATTAAGGGCCTTGCTCTGAATTAGCCTTTGGCTTAAGGGAATATTGTGGCGGGTGTGATCTTCTCTCCAGACCACTCAGACTTTCTCTGTATTTGTAGTAAGGCTGTTTTGCTTTCTTAACAGTTGTGTGTTCACTGAGTAGCACTTCTAATTTCCTTCAAGAACTTTTCCTTTGCAGTCACAATTTGACTGTATGTCGCAAGAGGCCTAGCTTTCAGCCAGTCAGCTTCTGGCATGCCTTTCTTACTAAATTTAATCATTTCTAGCTTTTCATTTAAAGTGAGGGATGTGTGACTCTTCCTTTCACTTGAACACTTAGAGGCCAGTGTAGGGTTATTAATTGGCCTAATTTCGTTATTGTGTCTCAGGAGAAGGAGAGAGGCCAATGGTCGTCGGTTAGTCAAGCAATCAGAACACAAACAACATATATCGTTTAAGTTTGCCATCTTATATATGATTACAGTTTGTGGCGTCCAAAACAGTTACAACAGTACCATCAAAAGATCACTGATCACAAATCACCGTAACAAATAAAATAGTGAAAAGTTTGAAATACTGTGACAGTTACCTTAAATGTGACACAAAGACATGAAATTACAAACACTTTTGGGAAATGACTCCAGTGGACTTGCTGAAGTGTAGTGTTGCCACAAACCTTCAATTTGTTAAAAACACAGTAACTATGGAGAGCAGTACGGTGGCTGCAATAAAATGAGGTATGTCTGTAATGTTAATTTTCAGCTACATGCTTTCCATATTTTAAATACCTATCCAGATTTCCTTTGCTTATTCTTAGAATTTCCATGCTGTCTTGTCAGCATTTAAGGATACTGATTCAGATGAATTCTGATGCCGGTTTAAAAGCAATATCTAACTGTGGTATATTTGCTGGTGGCAGGGAGATACCAGTTCATACTAAAATCAGATATTTGTAAATTGAGACTATCTGAATTACTCCTTACTTTTACTAGATTTTGAGCTGTTGGGAGAGAAGGTAGTCTGTATTTCCATCAATGTTTCCCAACAATGCTAATCACAAAGATCTTTTGTATACTTGACATTCCCGAAATAAGATAGCTGATTGAGTTAACATGTTTCTGTATCCATAACACCAGAGAGATTTTCAGATTGTACAGTCACACAGACACTTAGCAATCAAAGTGGTTACTAGCTTTTCCATAACAGTATGGCTGCATAGATGCTTACCAGCTGAATACAGGCCTTGATTAAAGCCACATTTTCAGTTACCGTTTACCACAGAACCACATGATTACAGTATGTCCTTAGAGTTCACTGTAATTTAGATCACCTTAAGAATCATAAGCAGCTAATGAAAGAAAGCTGTGGTTCAGGAGTCTTTTTATAAGTTTGCCTTAAAAAGTACTCCATTTTTCAAAAAAAAAAAAAAAAAAGTACTCCATTTTTCTTAGAGAAACCTTGGGTTTTCTTTTTGCTTCCTTGAGAAATACTAAAAGGAAAAAGGAAAAAAATCCTTTGAGAATTTAAACATATTTTAATGTTGTCTTTGTTAACATTTGATTTCAAATGCATATGCTTTCAAGTCTATAGGCCTGTATATGCCGAGACAAATATAGTAATGATCTATTACACCCATGTTTGGGGGTGTTAATTTTTTCATAAATAGGATTTTTTTCACAGATAGAACCATATATCCAGATTTGCGTGGAACCTACTTTATACCTTTATCCCAGCATAACTCTTATTATTCACTCTCAGAAATGCCTTGATTTGGAGAAAAAAAATTTATGGTCAACTCTTAGAGGTTTCCAGGCATGACTCATTGCATAAGTAGATAGTTACTACTTAACCTCCTTAACAATGATGAGGTGATAGAGATTGCATGCATTCAAGGGACTTTTACTGTCAAATAGCAGACAAGGAGAGGTGTAATGCCTCCTACCACCCCCCTCAAACACACATCTACAAAAGTACATGAAACCTTGTTAGTAACAGAACAAAATATTTGCCACAATTGATTTGTATCAAGAGTGGAGAAGGTTTTGTGTTGGACAGTACAGCAAACATGTAAAGGACCTCTGGTCCTAAATTGATGTGACATTTGGAGTAGCTTTTTTAAATGAAAAAGTATTTAATGTGGTTTTTTGTTACCATACTAACAGTAGCTTGAAAACACGGATTATTCAACATCTTTGTTAATTTTCAGAAAATTGGTTATTTTCATCGCCTAGTGAACCACCCAATAGTTTCTGTTGTGTTAAATTTTTCAGAAATACATTAGTGCAGCTTCATGCTTTCAGTGAGTAATAGTAGAAATTCAATTGACCCTTGAAAAACACCAGGGCTAGGGGCACCAACCCCCCAAGCAGTCAAAAATCCACATATGACTGGACCTTCCAGAAACCTCTACTGATAGCCCATTGTTGACTGGAAGCCTTACTAATAACATAAATAGTCAATCAATACATATTTTTTATGTTATATGGATTATATACTGTATTCTTGTAATAAAGTAAGCTAGAGGAAAAAAATGTTAATATCATAAAGAAGAGAAAATGCATTTATAGGTCTGCACTATAAAAAAAAATCCACATTTAAGTGGACCTGTGCAGGTCAAAGCCCTGTTGTTCAAGGGTCACTTGTAATAGCTAATAGTAGCTAATATATATCGAATGCTTATTGTTGGAGGCACTATTCTGAGCACATTTCGTATATTAACTCAATATGATCCTTGACAACAACTGAAATAGGTATTACTCTTAATTTTACAGAAGAGAAACTGGGACTTAAAAAGAGTTTAAACAATAGCTAGAAAATAGCAGAACCAGCAGGCGGTTTTGTCCAAAAGCCTGTTTTGTTAACTATGTTGAATCGAATCATGTCATTATGTGTATATTCACCCCAATAACGTGTCTTTTAAAAAGTTGTTTGTTTTTTTTTAACTATTTCTCTCATGTTGAAGTGCATGCATATGTATTTCTGGGTAGAGAAGTTATGGAGCTTGTCAAGAGCAGGAACCAGATTTTTTTTTTTTTTTAAACATCCAGTTAGCTGAGATTTTGCTGTTTGCCTGATTTGTGTTAAGTCTGTTTACTGAATAAACCAGTTGTGATATACTTGTTTATTGGAAGAAGAATTGTAAAATTGGAAAGATTCATGTTATAGTGCAGTTGATTTTTTGGTACTTTTTTATTGTGGTAAAATGTACATAATATTTATTATTCTAACTATCTGTAAGACTACAGTTCACTGGCATTAAATACATTGACAAAGTTGTATAACCATCACTATGATGTATACCTAAAACTTCTTCCTTATCCATAATGAAACTGTACTTATTAAACAGTAATCCTTACCCTATCCCCCAGCTCCTGTAGCCTCTATTCTTTCTTTCTCTGTGAATTTGCCTATTGTAGGTACTTCATGTAAGTGAAATCATTACAGTATTTGTCCTGTGTCTGGCTTATCTTGTTTTTTAAACAATTTAATGTTTGTAAACTATTTTTTTAAACTATGTTCAAACTAAATATTATAGACTTTTAATTTAGATTTTTAAATGTTAATTTTAGTGTCATCCTATTTTATCTTCATTTTTTATAATAGATTTTATTGAAAGAGAGGAAGGCCAGATTTATTTTAGCTCCTTTCTTGTTACGTTAATCAGAATTAAAGCTCATGTGACTATGGTTCTGTAAGTCTTCAGAACAATTAAAATCTAGTTCAGGATTCCATTAAGTTGAGGAAGGCTCTTTGCTTTACTTAAATACTATAGTCCAATTAGTGCAGACCACAGAGAACAATGATCCCTGCTTTTAAAGTTGAATATAGGGTTTAGCTGTTTATCTAGATTTTAAAATGTGTAGGATTCTGCATTTTAGAAGGAATTCCTAAGTTCATTCCTAAAGACTATCATCATCAAGTACATTAGTGTCTCACTAGTCATGTAGTACTTATATATGCACTTAAAAATTCATGTTCATTCCTTAAATATCTTGATGGTTTTGGGTTATAGCAGTGACCCAACATGGGGTCTCAGAACATGGGGTTCTAGGGAGAAAGGCAGCTCATATCTGGAGTCTTTCTGCATTTTCTGTAAGGCCTACATTGTCTGTGTATTAAGTTTTCTGTTAGCAGTCTGGTTCTAGCCCAGTGGCTCTTAAACTTCTTGGTCAGAGACCACTTTATACACTAAAAAAAAATTACTACAATCTCCCAAAGAGCTTTTATTTATGCATGGTATATCTATTTTTTGTATTAGAAATGAAAACTGAGAAGTTAAACTGTTATGTAGAAAATACTCATAATAAACCCGTTACATATTAGCATTAAGATATTTGAAAAATAATTTTTTCCAAAACAACAAAAAACATTTAGTGTATAGAGTGGTCTTGTTTTACACTTTTGCAATTTTTTTTTTTTTTTTTTACTATGTGGCTTAATAGAAAAAAACTGGATTCTCCTGTTTGTTCCTGCATTAAATCTTTTGTGATTTCACGTCATGTAGCCTCTAGAAAAATTTATTGGGACACTTATAATGAGCATGGAAGTGGCAAATAACATCTTAGTATTTTTATGAAGCTAATTTTAACCTTGCAGATTCCTTAAAGGGGTCTTAGAGACCCCCTGGAATCTGCAGATAACACTTTAAGCACTGCTACTTTGGCAAAAGCTTGGCCTATTCTAGGTGAATATTATCCGCACCCTTTCTCAAGTACAATTTTGAGAAGCTATTTTATTAATATAATATTTATTAAGCTAATTTTTATAGTTCTGTAAGATTTTTGGTCTTATTCAGCAAATCTGCTTATTAACTGAAGCTTTTTGCCAAAAATATTATTTTCCAGAAGTACCTTTAAAAAAGAATTCCTTGAAGTTTTTGAGAACTGTACTCATTTTCTTTTTTGTTTTTCTGTATCAGTATTTTCCGTAAACTCAAAATAAGATGTTATTTTTAAAGGGTAGATGTTAGGTAATATGTGTGTGTGTGTATAATTTTAGAAATATTGACGCACAGAAAAGCATGTAGTGGAAGGTAGTATTTAAAGATTTTTATAAACCTTGACTTTATGTACTCAATTTCTTTGTGCAGAATTTATTTACAAGCTTGATGACTTAGAAGTAGAAATCAGTGAGAAAGTGATCAAGCTTATCCATTTGTAACATAATGGTACTGATGAATTTAGAAGTTACTAGTGAGAACTTGGAAGCATAATTTGCATAATTCTGCCATGCCTTTTTATTTCACTTGACCTTAATAGAGAAATGATAGGTAGTTATTAAACGTATTTGTTAGCTGTTGCTGAGTAACAAATCACTCCAGAACATAGGGATTTAGAACAACATACATTTATTATTGAACAATTCTAGTGGGTTAGGAATGGGGACTAGTGGGGGTCTAGTGGGGACGGCTTAGCTGGGTCCTCTGCTTCAGTCTGCCACAGACTTTGGGATGGACATCTCAAAGGCTTGACTGAGAAAGTACTCTTTTTTCAAGATTACTCGCCTCTTTGTTGAAATCAAGATTCACTTCCTCTCCTACATGGCAGCTTGCTTCAGGAAAGCATGCATGCCAAGAATACTGTAGAGGATACCAGCAAAATAGAAGTCACTGTCTTTTGTAATCTAGTCACAGAAGTGACATCCCATCATTTTGCTGGATTTTGTTTGTTAGAAGTAAGTCATTATATCCAGCCCATACTCAGGGGGAGTGTATAAATACCAAAGGTATAAAAAGGCATAAATATCTGCAATCAGGGATCATTAGAGGCCGTGTCAGAGGCTACCTAGCATATATAAACTCTTTTCTGCCTCAGGAAAACAGTGATGGGCTGCATTGAGAATGAGTTCATACACAATTTTTATTGTTTTTTTGTTGACTGCAGAGCCTCTATTAATTTTGTGCAAATTTAAAAAATATAGTTAAATACCTTTCGAAAAGTATCACAGGGCTGATGCCTTTCTATTTTTTTACTTCAATTCCTTCAGTTTCCAAATAGGATTTCAGGTCCCCCCCACCTTCATGCTTTCTACTGAAGAGTGTGCATTACAGGAAAAAGTAAATCTGATTCTCTTTCTTTTGAGGATGCCAGGTAGTTATCATATAGCTCTATTGTTTTACTTTAAGGTGTCACATGTTTTGTTAGTTTCATAAAAATTTGAAATGGGATTTATTTTATGTGTATTGAATATTGTGGTGTTAAGCACTGCAATCTGTAGAGAAGTTTAGGATCTGATTTATTGATTCTCAAAGTATGGTCTCTGCTCAGCAACATTATCCTCTCCTTGTTAGGAATGCACATTCTCTGGCCCCACTCCAGACCTACTGAATCAGAAATTCTAGGGGAGGGACCCAGCAATCTGTGTTTTAACCAACTATCCAGGTGATTCTGGTGGTCACTAAAGTTTCAAAACCACTAATCTATCCAGTCCTATTAGAACTTGAATATTACTTTTCCAAAAGCTTTGGCCTATACTATTAGAAATCTTACTCTTACTACTGTTATGCAAAGCTTTCCAGGGAAATAAACATTTTTGTCCTACTCATTTTACAGATAAAGGAAACAGTAAAACACAGTACTTCCCTTGTGTAATTCCAGTCAGTTGGTTAGGAAGTGTGTGTTGGTCAGGAAGGTGGGAGTGTTGAGGGTGAAGATAGGAATTGTTCTCTTTCCTTATGCTGTTTCTCTTTTGTTAACAAAAGTCAAATACTAAGTCGTGATTTTTGTATGAGAATTACATTGAACCAACGTTATATCACATACTAAACTTTCGTAGTTGCATTTTGAAGATACATCTGATAATACTAAAGAATTGATTTGTATTGTGTTTCATCGACTTTGTGGTTCTCTTTGGGTGAACATTTACCAATAAAGAATTACATTGAAATATCTTAGATGAAATAGAGGCCTCACAAAAAGGGCCTTTTTTAGTTCTCATGTTAACTTTGTGATGAGTAGATGATGACTGGAAAGACATCTTTACATATAGCATGAGTTTTCTTTTTGTTCTTAATTCTTTCCAGTTGATTTTTAAAAAAACCTGTCCTATGATACTACTGTAGTGAGAATTAAAATTAAAAGACTGTAATTTTAACGACCTTCATAGCATATTTAATAATTTGGTTACAAGTCTTTTTATGTTTTCTGAAAATTTGTCAACTTAGATGTTTTTAAAGGCTAAATTTTGAGAGGGCTGACTAGTAATTTCTTATTTTGTGTAAATTCACATTTTAGTAAGCTGTAGTGAACTTAAGAGTGATGCGTGTTGCTCATGTGTTCATTTAAGGGTAGTTTATTAGGATTACAGAGTGTTTTGCTGAATTTCATACAGTTCTTTATCTTATACAGTAGGTTCCCCCCACCCCACCCCCCGCCTTTATCTGCAAGGGATATGTGCCAGGACCCCCAGTGAGTACCTGAAATGGTAGATAGCATTGAACCTTATATATGCTATGTTTTTTTTCCCATTCATACATAACCTATGATAAAGCTTAATTTATAAATTCAACACAGTAAGGGATTAACAACAATAATAAAATAGAACAATTATAACAGTATACTGTAATAAAAGTTATTTGAATGTGATCTCTCCCTCTCTCTCTGAAAATATTTCAGTTGTACTGTGCTCACCTTTCTTGTGACAACGTGAGTTGATAAAATGCCTGTCCTGAGATGAAGTGAGGTGAATGGCACAGGCCCTGTGACATAAATAGCATTGGGCTACTGTTGACCTTCTGACAATACATCAGAAGGAGGATCACCTGCCTCCAGAATGTGGTTGACTGCAGATAACTGAAACTGGAAAGCATGGCTAAGAAGGGACTACTATACACCTAAAAAAAAAAAAAAATCATGTATTTAAATGTAAAAACTAGGTCACATAGTGAAGTTAAGTTAAACAGTGTTCTAAAAGACTTTATACTGTTCTAAAGAAAATTAGGTAATATTAGATATTAAGAATGTTTAATATGTTCTGCCTTTCTTACTTTTCCCATTTAGTATGGTGTCTGGGACTCTGCTAGCTTATATTGTTTGCTGGATTCTTTTAGTTTAGTAATTTAGGAAGCAGCAAGGTAACTTCAGGATGGATGAGAATTGCCACTAAGTATAGACTGAGTTAGTAGACATTTGGAGGTCTAATGATTTTTGAAAAATAATGGCTTTACATGTCTTTTACATATCTTTTTCAGTCTTCTTGGTTTTGTAAGTTTAGCATATCCTTTTATTGTATGGGTGGTTAAATCAGGTGTTTCATTCTCCGTTTTAAAGCCACTGGCTGCCTTAAGATTTTTTTATATAAACCTCTTATTCTGGTAAAACATGCACAGAACAATTCCAAATTATTAGCAGATGTTTCCATTGACAAAATATTTGAAAGTAATTGTTTTCATTATTTTTTCGCCATGCATTTAATTAATGATTTCGACTTTTCCCCCCCTCTTTTGGACTAATTTTGATGCAGTTTTTGAGATAGGATTTAGTAAACCATTCTGAGTTGAAGTTATGGTATAAAATTTTTCATGAAAAATTTTTTTCTATTTTCCTACCTAGAAATGTCATTTTTCTTCAGACAAAAAGTAGAATTTGTATGTCACATAACTTTTACATTAGGATTTAAGGGCACATTTGACCAATGTAAATTGAGAATGTTTATTTAAACATAGTTTCTTTCTTAAAGTTTATAGTGTGTGCAAATGAATGAGAGTCACTCAAATTAGTATTTACTGACTCCTATAGAAATAAATTGTCCACATTTATCTTAATGTGCCCTGGGGGTGTATATATATGAATTGGCTCTACCTCCCTTTTCTACTCCCACAAATCAGAGGAAATAATATTTTCCCCAATCCTGTGGACAATAGTAAAACGATCCAAATCAACATTCGAACATCCCACAAAGCTTTACTAAAGTGAAAAGTCATCATCTTCAGAGTTACCTTGTATTACCTGCAGTATTAAAGACCATTGATAATTTCCCTATTAAAATATTAAATAACAAGATCAGATGTTGATTATCAAACTTAGTGTTAATTTCATGGAGTTTGATATTTGTGCACTAAAAATGCACAAGTGTGCTTTTTTAACTGATGTCTAACTTTGTTTGTGATTACACCTAGTAGGGGAAATCTTGTTACCAAGTTGTTAGACTGGGTTTTCATCAGGAAGTCGGACGTTATACTGGAATTGTTGGTCCTCTGCAAGAAAACAGAATGCTTCTTTTGAGTGAATAAGCCAGGAAAATGAGGCGAGGGGTTTTATTTCAAAGGTTTTTTGTTTTTTTTTTTTGGTGATGGCATAAATACATAACAGGTTATAAAATCCAATTACTATATTAAATTTCATCACTTGTTTTTTAGGTATTCCAATAACTGTACCACCTCCAGGTAAAACTTTTTTCATGTTTTCTCCATCATTGTTAATAAACATGAAATTTCAAGCTTATAGTTACAGGAGGGACAGTGTCGATGTGGTTAGACAATGGAATAAGCTTTTGGGATTTCAAGGTCCTATTTTCAGCTCTGCCTTTGCTTCATTCCAGTTTTGATTAAGATACTTAGTTTTCTTATACCTGTCTTACCCATTTTTGTAGAAATAGAGATTCTGAGAAAATTCTCACCGTATCAATTTGTTGAAGAAAACAGTATGGAATATAAAATAAAATTTTTATGAAAAAATGTTTTTTCAGACCAGTGAATTTTTTATATGATAAAGCAACTGCAGAAGAAGAGAAAGATCATTTATCTTGACTTTATCATGGTTTCTGATTTTTTTTTTTAAATCCTGTAAAAAAAACTCAGTATTGTGACAAAATATATTCTGAACCATACAATTAGATAGACTGACAATTGGTCAGATGGTTGTTCTTAGAGTGGTGGTTAAATTGTTGATTGTTGTAATGGTGTGATCAGTAGTTTATATGTGACCAAGGGTTGTTTTTTACACTTTTTCAGTGTTTATAAAATGTTTTTAGATTGTGATGCAAATATGATAGCAAGTGTGTTTGTTACTGAGTTCAGTATTCAGAGCCAAGGAATATAAAGAGAAGGAGAGGTGACCATGCTTGGAAGGGTGGTCTGAATTCAAAATGACCTTGATAAAGAGAAACAGTGGAGTTTAGGTAGCATAGGATAGTATACATATTTAGTTGTGGAATAGTGAGTTGCTGATTGTTTATCAATGTGGCTGAAAAAGGCCTATCAGGACAAGTCATAAAGGAATCATTGGTGTGTCTAGTTTAAAAGGAAATGTGGTTGAAAAGCTGTATAAGATAGGATTGTGGTCATTGCTAAACTTCACAGTTCTGAAATGTTTAATAAAGGAGTTACAGGTCTTGAAATTGGGTATAGTGAAGATAAGCATGGTGAATTTGAAACAACTGGTAGCAGGGCCAAAAATTGATTTAAATGGACTTTGAGAACGGTTAAGAGAACTGGGATAGAATACTAAAGAAGGAGGCTAGTGGAAGTGTTTTCAAATATGCAGAGGTTGATAGAGAATATGATAATGGATTGCTTCTTGTTCTCATTCAGGACAGCATATGAATTGTAGTGTAAGAGATTTAAATTATAGAATTTAATTCATTTCCTAATAGTGAGGGTTGTTAAAACTTGGGGAAGGAATTGGTATCATAAGGAATTAGTATCATAAGTTATTTAAGTTGAATCTTAAAAGTCTTTTTTTGGGATGCTTTATTGCCTACCTGAATTTGAAAGTGCAGAGTAGATAAACTGTTAAGGTCCCTTTTAGCCATATTCTGTGGTATTTCATTTAGGTATTGTCCGAATTACTGAGAATACAGACCTCATGATATAAAGGTGCAAATTATTTTCTCTCCAAACTAATCCAAAAACTATATTATATGCCCTTCTTTGTAAAATAGTTCTTTAGGGTTGTGCTATTTAAAACATATTTTATGATGGATAATAGCCTTAAGCATTTATGTATTTACTGGTAAGATTTTATTTATAATTATATATTTTAAGGAAATTTCTATACATCTAAAACAAAATATTTTTTGAAAGAGGTAAATGTTATTTTATTTGCTTTTCTTCAAAAGTATTTCAAGTATTACATATCTGGTGGCAATACTACTACCGTTTTATATATGGATAAGGTAAGGCATTGAGATTAACTTTCTCATACTCACAAAATGGGCTGTGTGTGGTGCTGAAAATAAGACCGGGTGTCCTGACTCCCAGTTTGTGCTCTGTGTATTAGACCAGACTGTTCATTTAAAGTTTTATTGCTCAAAAAACCTATTTAAAAGTTTAAGCTCCATTTTTTTTCTGTCCATTATAACATAGAGAAGCACGTTATGTCCCCAAAGAAATTTAGTGATACGCAGCAACTTTGTTTCACACTTCACATTAAAAATACATTCTATTAACTTTTTTTTATCTTATGATTGAATGTTTCAGGTTTTCCTCCTCCACCAGGCGCTCCACCTCCATCTCTTATACCAACAATAGAAAGGTAAATCAGTATGGTTAGGGTAAAACTTTTTATCATTGGTAAACTTTTGACAGAAAAGTCATATACATAGCTTGGTAATATTTTCAAAGATTTAATTTTGTAAACATTAAGTAGTACCTGCCTTTTAATCCATGAGTCTAGATCTATGCTAGTTACTTTATATAAGATATTAGACCTATAGTTCGGTAACAAAACAGGACAGAGAAAACCAAATGAATTTTGAAATATCTTGGTTTGATTTATAACACACTGATTAAAGAAACTTCTAGGTTGGTAAAAACTTGGCTCTAGTAATTTTTGTGGGATATCCAAACCGATGACTGGTAATCATGAATAATAACATGTCTGTTTTAGGATTAAGTAAGGACAGTTATTATCAGGAACCATAGTAAAGAAAAGCTGCCTTACTCCTTATGGCCCTGCTGTATGTTACTTAACTTCCACAAAGGAAGCTTGGATCCATTCTATATGTCAATAGCCTTCTGTTTTATACCCTGCATTTCTGGTTTATGTTAGTTGGAATGCTGTACTAAAGAGTATTTACCTCATAGATGGCAGTACAGTGTTTAACAACATAGGGCTTTGGAAATCCCAGAAATCTGGCTCAAATTTGGCTTCAGAATTCCCTAGCTTTGTGTTGCTAGGCAAGTTTTCATAACTACTTTTTGAGACTCAGTTTCCTTTTACCAAATGGGGTTGGTAAGAGTTGTGAAGATTAAAACCTAAAACAGCTAGTGAATATAACACATCAGCACAATTCTTGGCAGATAGAAATCACTAAAAAATGGTAGCCAATACTATTTCCTCTTAAGTAGCAAGTAAACTCTATGAAAATGTATTTCTGGGAAAGTGATCCAAATTATATTAATAGGAAAATTGTGAAAACATTACTTCAATAGGATTAAACCATGCAAAATTTTCAAAAAGGAAATGATAAAGCTCCAGAACAGTCTTAATTGTGAGAATATAAGGATTTAATTTTATTAAGTCTTTGTTAAATATGTATTTTTCTCAATCAGAATGTTAAAAAGTATTATTTGTTTATCCTGTCAGTGGGGCTGAATTTCTGAATCATTAAAATCTATTTTTTTAAGACTAAATTTTAGTGAAATCTCAAGTACTCTGTTAGCCTCAAAAGTTTCTGTTATCTTGGGAGTCAGGCTGAATTGATTGGATTATTCACATTAAATAGTACTAGCAAGCTATGTTTTTCTTTACAGGTGGGTATTAGGTTTAATATGTTTTGAGATTAAAAGCCTGTTTTTTGTATTAAAAAATAAAATTATAGAATTAAGTTTTATCATTATATGATGGTTAAATGAAAGCCATAATTCTGCCTTGATGTTTTGCATTTGTACCAAACGATTAAAATTTAGAACTTATTTGCAACACATAAGAATACATTTTTCTTCAACAGTGGACATTCCTCTGGTTATGATAGTCGTTCTGCACGTGCTTTTCCATATGGCAATGGTAAGTATTATTTTTGGTTGCCCAGATTCAATTTGAACCAGTACTTAAATATTATGAAAGCATACTTTCATGGTTTAAAGTACTATCTTACAGAGCAATTAAAAATATTAACTAACGGAATAACTAGGTCTTACATTCCAGGTTACTTAACAAAATAATTTTCATTTTTTATCAACTGTACTTTTAAAAGTTAAATGGTGGTACAGCAGGGATATTTTCACCTTGACTTTTCTTAAAAGGATTTAAGATTTGTCAGCAAATTGTCTCAGTCTTCGTTCATAATATTTTTGTTGCTTGACTCATGGCATCAAGCTAACGTTCTCCTCTTTTACCCTTGCTGTTTTTTGTTGTAGATCATTTGGCTAGGTCCTCTTTCCTGTTCACTCTTGACAACATAATCCATTCTAAGGGCTTCTGATACCACTTTCTGCTTTGATCTCTTGATCATTCATTCTTTTTAAAAATGCTGTGCATTGTACTAGGTTTTAAGGATACAGTAAACTAAACGTAAGTTTGCCCTTACCAAATTTATAGACCAGTGAGGAATAGCCAGGTGATAGAAGAAGGTGTCATGGGAGCATAGTGGAGGGGTCTCCCCTTCCAGAAGGGGTAAAGAGGTAGGTGATGTGATTTGAGGTTCAAATCATGTCCAGAGACATGAGGGTGAGAGAGGACCTGGTAGGCTTTATGAAGTGAAAGAAATGTGGTGTGATTGGAGTGTAGAGTTTGCATGATGAATGTTTCAAGATGAGACAGGAGATTATCCAGGGTATTGTAGCCATGCTGTTTAGATTTTCAACCTTATTCAGAGCGCTGTGAGGAGCCATTTAGTTCTATGCTGAGCTGTAAAATTGCTAGACTTATATTTGAAAAAGGTCCATTCTGGCTACTTACTGTGAGGAAATTGTGGGTTTGTAGGGTGGGTAGAAAGATAGGACTGGTAGAAATGCTTGATTGGGGAACAAGAAGCTGTTGGAATAATCCAGGGGGAGAAACAATGGTGTCTTGTATTCAAATAGTACCACTGGGGATGGAGGACACTGAAGACTCCAAAGGAGTTTACACCCCAGAAGTTTTATTTATTTATTTATTTATTTGACAGAGAGAGAGACAGCGAGAGAGAGAACACAAGCTGGGGGAGTGGGAGAGAGAGAAGCAGGCTTCCCGCTGAGCAGGGAGCCTGATGCGGGGCTCGATCCCAAGATCCTGGGACCGTGACTCGAGCCAAAGGCAGACGCTTAATGACTGAGCCACCCAGGTGCCCCTACACCCCAGAAGTTTAAATCTTGGTGGTTGCTCGAGTACCAGTCGTACACTTCCATTTCCCTTCTAGGCATCTATCTCGGTGTGGTGCTGTCCTTCAGACCCACCTTGTTCCAACTACATGTATACCATTCATTCACATCAGAAGGTGATCTGTTGACTTATTTCAGTGATTATACAACCTTTTATTGTTTGGTTGTTTGTTCATTTATTCATTAATCCTGAGCTTCCAGGAAGTCCTGCTTCTTGGGTTGGAATCTTGCTTTTACCTCTCATTATTTATGTGACTTTCATAGGTCTTCAGCTATTAAATAGCATAATTCTTCCTCATAAGGTTGAGGTTCAGTGAGACTACATTAAAACACCTTAGTCCTGCCATTTAATAAACACTCAAATATTAACTGTTATTTTTATGATTATCCCCACCATCTCCAACAAACTCCAAGTTCTCTCCCTTTTCTGCACTCTGAAGCAGTGTAGCATGATTGTTACAGCATAGGCCCTACCGTTAGCCTGGGGGTAGGTCCTGGGTCTGTATTATCCTAGTACCTTGGGATAAGTTAACCTAAATCATTTTCCCTCTCTGTAAAATAAAGTTTGAACCTAAAATGCTCAGCACAGTGAAATGTAATATGTAAGTGCCTATAATATGTAAGTAAGCATCGTTAAATTATTTAAAATTTTATTTTTACCTTTTTTATGGCACTTGTTATTTTCTGCTTTGTCATGAGAGTCCTTGTGTATTTGTTTGAATATACATGAACAAACAGCCCATATCAGAAAGTAAGACTTCATTCTTGAGATTACCTACACAGTTTCCTTGTGGAAGATTTCATTTTTTTTTAATATTGATTAAGCATTTAGTTTTTTCTCAAAGTAATATATGCAAATTTTTAATCAATAAGCAAGAGTTTTCTGCTCACTCTTTACCAACCCCAACTCTCTCAGAGAGAAGCATTTTTTTAAATGAAGAAATTCTTTAGTAATAACAATTATAAAGCATATTGCAAGAATTAATGAGAAGAAAGTTGGGAATTTTCTTCATCCTAATCAAACAAAACCTTGGAACGAAGGTGATGGACATTAAGGAGGGCATGTGATATAATGATCACTGCCTACTGTATAAGACTAATGAATCACTGACCTCTTCCTCTGAAACTAATAATACATTATATGTTAATTAATTGAATTTAAATAAAAAATAATTGTTTTATGCTGAAAAAAATTACGTCAACACAATTTCTACCATATAAAAGGAATATTTAAGTACCATGACATCTGCTTATATAGGGATTTTTTTTAACATATCCTGAATAATGAAGTTAATTAATTATTCCCACCACAAAAAAGAAGTAATAATTATGTGACTTGATAGAGGTGCTATCACTACATTCGCAATTGTATTATAATAATAATTATTATTATAATTTACAAATGAATAAACAGGTTGCACACCTTGAATTTCCACAATATTATGTGTCAAATATATTTTAATTAAAAAAATTGAATTCAATTTTTAAAAATTTGGGGGGTGCCTGAGTGGCTCAGTTGGTTAAGCATCTGCCTTCAGCTCAGCTCATGATCCCAGGGTTCTGGGATCGAGTTTCCGCATCAGGCTCCCTGCTCAGCCGGGAGCCTGCTTCTCCCTCTCCCATTCCCCCTGCTTGTGTGCACATGAGCTCGCGCACTTCCTCTCTCTGTCAAATAAATAAAATCTTAAATTTTTTTTAAAGAAAAGATTATAGATACATCTTCCTCTTTGTTGGTAATTGTTTTACCTTTGCTAGTTTATTTTAGAATTTTGTAATTTATCCTCAAAACACTGTGAAGTAATTGTAGATGGAAATACTGATTTTTTTAAATTTTTTTTATTTTTTAAAGATTCTTATTTATTTTTTGACAGAGAGAGAGACAGCGAGAGAGGGAACACAAACAGGGGGAGTGGGAGAGGGAAAAGCAGGCTTCCCGCTGAGCAGGGAGCCTGACGTGGGGCTTGATCCCAGGACCCTGGGACCATGACCTCAGCCGAAGGCAGACGCTAAATGACTGAGCCACCCAGGCGCCCCGAAATACTGATTTTTCTTGATGTGCATATTAAGATTGTGCTTATAAAGTAAGGCCTAGTTAAAAAGTAATCTTTGTAGAAATATCAACTGCAGAGAAGCATTTTTGATGGTTTTTAGTTCTTCTGATGGTCTGCATGGCATTTATACATAAGCTTATCACCCTATTTCTTGATTTATATAACTATGGATACCATGTTCTCCTCCTCCTCTGATAGATGTGTATTTTGTTCACTTACCATCACTACCCCTCTCTTTTCCCCACCAGTGAAAGTATATCACTGTTTTTGTTCTTTTTTTATATATATACATGCCCTTGGTTTCATGTACTATCAATATCTATTACTGTGCAAATTTCTGAGCTTTCACCTCTTCTTACCCCTCTGCCTCCCAGCTTTGGTCAACCATACTTCTGCTTAGAAACATTTATATTTGGGGCACCTGGGTGGCTCATTTGGTTAAGCATCTGACTCTTGGTTTCTGCTCGGGTCATGATCTCAGGGTCCTGAGGTCAATCCCCATGTCAGGCTCTTCACTCAACACTGAGTCTGCTTGTGCCTCTCCCTCTGCTCCTCCCCTCCCCCCCACCCCGCTCCCTCCCTCTCCCTCTCATAAATAAATAAAATCTCTAAAGAAAAGAGAGACATTTATATTCTGTCTTATAACCAGAACTATCTGTGCCCTGATAACTTTTTTATTCTGAAAGCTAAACAATAAACCATGTTTACATTATTGTGACTATGTAAATATTATATACTGTAGAGATAATTCTAATACTCAAGCCGTGGAAAGGAGAAGGTTCCTATGGCAAATAAATTGAAAATACCATTTTTTTCTTGTACTTCATCAGCCATGTAAAGTCATACTACATTTTAATTGGGTTCATATTTGGACTATGATTTTATCCATCTCAAGTTTTTTCCCCAAAAAATGTTTTCAAATTTTGTTTTTCATGTGTTAAGCCATCTGGAATTCATTTTTGCCTGTGTTATAAAGTAAAGATATAGTTGTTGCAGTGTCATCTGTTGAATAGTAAATCCTTTCTGAGGGATCTACAGCGTCCTATCCATTCATGAACAGGTTTCCGAGTATGCCTGTATCTGACTCTTGGCTTCCTAGACTATTCATTTGTTGAACTTTCCCTGTGCTAATCCACACGATTTTAATTATGAATTTTATAGTAAATCTGGTATCTGGTTCAGAAAAATCTATCTACGTAGTCGGCTTCAGAAGTATTCTTGGGCCGTTGCTCTTACATATCCGTTCTAAAGTCAGCTTTGGAAGTTCCATGAAAAACTGTATTGAGATTTTGATTAATAATAACATTTATATTCTGCTTAGTTTAGACAAAACACTGTTAACTCATGTAGTCCTGACAGCCTTATAAAGTAGGCATACTGTTACTATTCCCAATTTATGGACGAGGTAATTGAAGAACAGCCAAATTCAGTGGTCTTCCCAATATCACACAGTAAGTGGCAGAGTGAGGAGTTGAAACCATGCAGCCTGGCTCCAGAGTACTTGCTCTAACTAAATCATATTGGAATTGCGTTGATGCTTAGATCAGTTTGTGTGGAAATCATATCTTACGGCACTGAGCCCATCTATGAACAGGGACTCTCTTCAGTTATGGAGATGTTCCTTAATATATTTCAATTAAGTGCTATAATTATCTCCAAGCACTTCTTGCATATCTTTGGTTAGATTTAGTCATTGGTACCTAATGTTTTTGTTGCTGTTTTAAGTGATATATTCATTTGAACTTCCTGTTCTGTTTGTATTTACTTGTATTTAGAAATATTGGTTTGTGTTTTATTTATACATAAAATATATACGCTAATCAAAAAACTTCTTTTTAAAGAAAATGCTTTTACATTTTACTCTAGGCTTTTATTGTTTGGTTTTTGATGGAGTCCTATATAGATCAAGGGAAGTTTCAAAGAGCTTTTAACTGTGAATGGATACTGAGTTTTATCAAATGCTTTCTGAGATAATCATATTGTTTTTCTTCTCTAATCTGTGAATGTGGCAAATTTCTAAATTTTTCTAACATTAAGCCACTGTTTATTTGCTGAGATAAACCTAGCGTGGTTATGATTCGTTATCTTTAAAAAAAACAAAACAAAACACTGATTTATTTAGGATTTTGACATCTACGTTCATATGTAAGATTAGGTTATGCTTTTTCTTTATTTATACTCTCTTTAACTAACTGGTTTTGGTATTAACGTTACATAAGCCACATGGGATAAGTTAGGGAATAATCTTTTTTCTTTCTATTCTTTGAAGTTTATATAATATTAGAATGGTCTGTACCTTATAAGTAAAACTCACCTGTAAAAACCATCTAGTCTCTTGGGAAGGTTTTTAAATTACTGATGAGTGTCTTTCATAGTTAGGGGAGTAAAGATTTCTTTTCATTCTTGAGTCACTTCTTGGTAAGTTATTATTTGGAATTAGTCCATTTTAGCCAAGTTTTTAAATACATTGGTATAAAGTATATTTTCTCTATTCTTTCATCTCTGCAACATCTGTAGTTACAGTTTCTTTTTGGTTCTAATTGTTTATGTGGCCTCTTTTCTTGTCAGAATATTGTTAAGCTTTATTTGTCTAATCTTCAAAAACTACCTTTCAACTTTTTCTTACTGTATGATTCTTTTCTATTTACTTGACTTCTACTTGTATATTCATTATCTCCTTTCTGTTGGATTATTCTGTTTGTATTTAAGTTCTTAAGTTTTGGAAGCTTTAGCTCATTAATTTTCCATCTTTTCCAATGTAGTGTTTTTTAAGATTAGATTTCTCTCCAGAACAGTTTGCATCCCTACACTTTTGATATGTTATATTTTTATGTTTATTCCTAAATGATTTAAAATTTATTATTTTTTTGACCCCTGAGTTTTCAGAAATGTGTCTTTAATTTGAAATGTGTGGAGCTTATGGTGTCTATTATCGTATAAAAGTATGTAATATATTTTTGTAAGTGTTTCATATGTGTTTGAGAAGAATGATTATTATTTAACTGTTACGGGCAGTATTCTGTGTTATGTCCATTAAATGAATCCTGTTAAAAGTGTTTTGCTCGGATCTTCTATATCTGTAGTGATTTTTTTTGTCTGCTTCAAGTGGCAATAATTGAGAGTATGTTAATCTTTCGTGATCATGGTGGATTTTTCTATTTCTACCTATATTCATGTTAGTTTTTACTCTCTAAAAATTAAAGCTTGTGTTGCTAGCCACCTGGAAGTTTAGTTTGTTCTGTCTACTTGGTGAGTTGCATCTTCCATTCCCTGTCCTCATCCCTTCTGTCCCAGGTAACCTTTTGTGTGAGTCTTCTTTGTCATTAATCAAGCTGCTCCTACAGAGATGGGGGGATTGGTGTTTTCCTGTTCCTGCCTTCCTTTTACTGTCAGCCATTTTGTGTGTTTATATGTCTCATATTCAGAATATAGAGGGGTTTTTTTGTTGTTCATAGTTTTTAAAAGTACAAATCAACAAACTCTATCATTTAACTGATGAATTGAGTCTCTTGAATTATTGTTACTGAACTAATCAAACTTTTCTCCTCTAACTCCTATCTTTTCCAAGTCTTTTTGAACTGAGTTTTTCAGATGATTTTTTAAATTCTAATTTTCCTTATATTGTTTTGAAATGATACATTTTGTTTCTATTATTTTAGTGGTTACTCTTGGAATGTATTATGTATATCTCATAGAAGTTCTTTTGGTCAGGTCTATTAAAACTTTTGCTTCTTTTTTAATCTATGAATGTCTTTGTTTTATTCTTGAGATTTAATTTTGTTGAGTACACATTTCTAGGTTGGCCATTACTTTCTCTCATCTTTGAAGATGTCTGGTTTACATTTTTGGTTGGAAAGTTTGTGTTATATCTAATTCTGGTTCCTGTTCATTGACAAATGAAGAGTCTTTATATATTAGGTCTTTAAGGTTTGCTTCTGGATATTACCCCAAACTGTGGGTATTCACCATATGTTACATCTCTTTTCTATTTATAAAATAGGTTTCTGTTATAATCTGATGAAGCATTTTTGGTGGGAGTTTTGTCCTTTTCAGTAGGTTTGGGTTTGGTTTTTTTTTTTTGTTTTTTTTGTTTTTTTTGTCTTTCTTTTTTTAAAGTGCTGTGACTTTTGTTTTTAATTGTTGTTTTTGTTTTCTTTAGTTGCCTTTCCCCACCTTCCTGGTTCTGCTCCTTCGTGGCCTAGTCTTGTGGATACCAGCAAGCAATGGGACTATTATTCAAGAAGAGAGAAAGATCGAGATAGAGACAGAGACAGAGACCGGGAACGAGACCGTGATCGGGACAGAGAAAGAGAACGCACCAGAGAGAGAGAGCGGGAGCGTGATCACAGTCCTACACCAAGTGTTTTTAACAGGTTTGTTGAGTGTGCGGGAATTTGTACACGTGTTTCATGTGCACAGAGTTTATATTTGGTGCACAGATGGAAAATCCAATTCAGCTGGGAAAGGGTTGCTTTGGGAGTAGTTAGGAGATAACCATTTTATTTTATTTTATTTTTTATTTTTTTAAAAATTGTACTGAGATAATGCCATCCTAAATCTCAGGAGATAACCATTTTAAAAGTGTCAAGGCTTATTTAATTCATAGAGGCTTTCCATTATGTAAAGCAACAGTCTTCAGTTGGTTTACTTCTTCCGTAAAAGAATTTGAAAATATTTTTATCTTTCCATCTAAAATTTTTCACCTTAAGTTTAAATAGTTGGCGATAGAGATATAATTTCCAGTGTATTGTAAACATTACAATTGTAAAGTAAAATCATCACTCTTTTAAACATATCCAATGGGTTAAGAACATCATCCATTTTTTTAAAATGCGTATAACAGGTTCTCTTTAACAGAAATTTTACGTTTCTCTATGCTTGAATTCTTATTTCTGAGCCATTTCCCCCAAAGAATTTTTTTCTACTGTAAAATATTTTTGTTCTTAAATAAGTTTTTTTTAGTTGATCATTCTATCCATCTTTCCTGCAGCATACCTGTGGTAAGTTTAAATGTCTAAAAAAAATTGATGAATGTAAGATTAAGTATTTTTAAAATTTTTTTCCCTGATTTTAATTATTACTTATTTTTATATATGAAGATAATGCAACTTCTGAAAATAATTTAGTGGAACTACATCCCTTAATGTTATGAAGGACCTTCCACCTATCCCCAGTTAATATATGTATCCATGAGTGAATATTACCATTGTTAGGAAAAAACAGACTTTGCCATTAATTACATTTCTTCTAAAAAAAATATATAGCAATGTAAACAGTGAGAAACCTTGTTCACATAAAATACTTAAATGAGGATTGATGGAATTTTGTTGTGGCTCTGTCATTTAATTATTTGAGCACCTTTAGCTTCGGTGATATGCCAAAATTACATAGTTAGCCTACCATCAAAATTATTTTTAAGGATCTGTTCAGCCCTATCAGCCATGACTCAACTTTCTTAAAAGCAGAATTGGAAATCTCCTGATTTGCAGAAGTATTTGTTACTCAGTGTAACTGTTTCCTAGGGCTGCCATAACAAAGTACCACAAACTGGCAGCCTGGAACAACAGGTATTTACTCTCTGCAGTTCTGTAGGCTAGAAGTCTGATGTCAAGGTGTCAGCAGAGTTAGTTCATTTTCATAGGCTCTGATGGATAATCTATTCCATGCCTTTCTTGTTGCTTCTCATGGTTGTTAGCAATCCTTGGTGTTTCTTGGTTCATAGATGCATCACCCCCATCTATGTTTGTCTTCATATTGCATCTTCCCTTCTTTGTCTGTGTCCAAATTTCCCTCTGTTATATCTAATGATATCAGTCATTAGATTAGAGTGCATGCAAATCCATTATGGCCTCCTCTTAATTACAGCTGCAAAGACCCTGTGTCCAAAATAAAGTTACATTCACAGGTATGGGGGTTAGGACTTGAACATATCTTTTGTTGGGGGATACAATTCAACCCAGTACATTCAGGAATTAAAATCTAGTTTTCTCAGTTTCATGGAAGAACACCAGAAGGACTTCACCAAGACTTATCAAAAGACTTCTACCTTGTTATTGTTTCTTTTAGATGCATCTTATTTAACTGAATATGCTCAGAAAGGATTGTTAATTTTAATACATCTTTGCAAAAAGTCCTTAAAAAATGAAACATCTTTATATGTGTTAAATATTTATTGTCATGAGTTGCAATTTTTCCCCATTCCATTTATGGAAAATAGCTACCATGTAACTTAGTTGGTAAAAGACAGCTCTCCTCAAGCCTAACAGCCAAATCACACTCCATTTTTATCAGAGAAGTCTGACTTTATTTTTCTGTTCACTTAAATGAATATAAGGTGCTGCCCCCAGCACTTTGATTTGCTTTCCTTCAAAGGGACTTGTGTGGGTTTTTTGTTTTTTGTTTCGTTTGTTTTAACTAGATCAAGGAAAATTGTTACGACTTCCGCTACACTACTCAACAATATATCTGAAGCTAGAACATCCCAGAATACAGAATACTCCCCTTTCTTACTCCATAGTTTATCCTTGACAGAAAAATGTGTAAGATAGGAAGACCTAAAGCCTTATAGAAGCTTTATTGTTACTTGAATAAAATAGATCTGACATTAATATTTTAAATTAGGTATTTTTAATGCAATGATGGTTTTCGCACCCTGAGTCAGTGTGTCATAGTAAAATTGGTGAAGGAATGCCTTTTGTAAAGGGCTAGGAAGTTGATGATGAGAGAAGAGGTTGGCTAGAGAAGTGGCATGATGTTTTACCTGCTGCTGTATCATTAAGCAGTTTAGATTTAAGAAAGAATAAATACGGAAGTTGTGGATCTGGAAGTTAATTCCCTAAAACTTTTTGTGCCACTGGAAAGAGTTCGTACACTGCTGTGGTATTGGCGCATACTGCTGAACCAGAGAATGATCCAGAATTCTTCTATGATCCGCAAGGCCCAGGTCACCACACCCTCCTACATTTTTTTTAAAGATTTATTTATTTATTTTAGAGCGAGAGATCATGAGTGGGAGGGGCAGAGGGAGAGGGATTCCCAAGCGGACTCCACGCCAACCTACACCTTCCTGCATGTTAACCCCAGTTCTCTCTCGAGCCAATAAACCCCATGTTTTAGCTGTGCTCAGCTGGTTGCTCTTTTGAAAATTCCTTATCGTTTCATACTTCCTTGTTCATGTTGTTCCTCTCCTCTCTGCTTCACAAACTTCATTCTTCAGTGTCCAGCTCATGTCTGTCTTCTGTGAACTCTTCTGAACCCAAAAGAAAGTTGAATTATTTCCTTCACATGCTCCCTAGGTACTTAATGTATCTTCTTTAAAGCATGTGTTTCTTAGCAAACCTGTGCACAGGCATTGACCACCATCTCCCATTCTGTATTCTTAGCACTTTGTACAGTAATGCCTGGCACACAATGAATAAAATGACTTACATATTGCAGGGGAGGAAGATGAATATAGTAGAGAAGAAACAGTTTTGAAAGTTGTTGAATAAAACTGTTAGCTAGGCAGCTTTTGAAATTAATAAAAATCAACCTTTATGACTATAAAAGTAATTTTGGCATCTCATTAAACATATCAGACTTGGTACCATCACAATATAGAATGAAATGAGTCAGAACATTTTTTATACCAGCTATTTTAATGGATGAGATAAATGTACATAGACAGTTTTTTGATTTTGCTAGATGAGATGAATAATATATCCATTCAGGATGTGAGCGTATACTTGATTCAGGCAGCATTTGTTTTGTTAGATATGATCATGCAATTATAGACTTCTTAATCCAAAGAAGTCCTTAGGGATTATCTAAATTTTGACTTGGCAGATGAGGAAATGGACGCATAGAGAAATGAATCAGTGGTAGAGAGCCATTCTGTCAACTGAACATACGGTTGAGATATTACTTAAAATCTTTTCTTTCTAGTCTTGAAATTAGGTAGTTTAAAAATTGTTACTTTTCATTTTCTTTATTACTCTATGCAGTTTATTTCTTACGGGTGGGGGGAGGCAATTCATTCATTCATGTAACTGACATTTTCTGGTCCCTCTTATGTACCAGGTACAGAGCTGTGTGCTGAGGAATCCAGAAATATTCATACACTATTATTACCTATTTAAGCATATATTATTATCAAGGTGACTAGGACTGGTTAGTAGTTTGAAACTTTACCTAAAAAAAAATTGTGCCGGGCGCCTGGGTGGCTCAGTTGGTTAAGCAACTGCCTTCGGCTCAGGTCATGGTCCCGGAGTCCTGGGATCGAGTCCCACATCGAGCTCCCGGCTCAGCGGGGAGCCTGCTTCTCCCTCTGACCCTCTCCCCTCTCATGCTGTTTCTCTCTCTCTCTCTCTCAAATAAAAAAAGTCTCCTCTCTCAAAAAAAAAAAAAAATTGTGCCATAAGAAACAATAGGATTTATTAATGTTTTTCCTTCCTATAGCTGCTAATAATGACTTACACATTGTAAGCACCTGATAAAATTTTATTGACTATAAATTAGTAAAGATCTGATACATACATAAGCGTGTGTGTATGTGTATAATTTTGTGTTTGTGTGGTGGGATGTATGCTGTTAACTTTAGCCACATAGTGCATGATTCTGTTAAATTCAGGAGCATTACTTTCAGAAAGTTGAATTGTTTCTAATTGTAGTTCAAATGGAAATACATGAGATAGCACTGCTATTTCTAGAATGTATATGTTCACAAGTTAAGGTGCTGAATGTAAATGTGATAGGAAAGAAGACTAAAATGAATTGCTTTGCTCGTGTTCATAAATTTTCTTTGCATAAATAATACAACATTTACAGAATACTTCAGGCTAAATTCTGATTCTTCAGCTTCAAACATACACATAAGTGCTACTCAATTTTTATGGAAACTACAAGTGTTAATGATTAAACCATATTTGATTGCTGTAGGGCATCAGGAATCAATGTTTACATAAATCTGACTAAAAGTTCAAGGCCCAGGAGGCACAAGGTAGAGGAATTTTGTGTTGTTCTGAATTATCCCGGGAATAGTGTTCTCTGGGAAATCCCAGTGAGCTATAAGTAAGGGCCATTTCTAAAGACTGACATTTTGCAGTATGGCATATAGTATGTGCTGTGTTACAAATTACAGGGTCATTGTTTTGAAAATCATAGACCTCTTTCAACATCTGGTTTTTAGGCTGCTTAAGTGTGGGCCAGAAAGAAGGCTGGTCATTGTAGGGTGTTTGAAATGAGCTATAATGATTTCCAGGCCCAGAGAAACCTTTGTGCTGCAGCTGCTATCAGAGAAGGCGATGGAAGGACGGGTCTTCATACGTTCTGTGTATCAGGCCGAATCTTTTATCACCTCTCTAGTATGGTTATCATCATATGGCTGTCTTCAGAATCTTAAAGGCCTCACAGCTAACAGAATTGGTGTTAGGGTGAGAGGGAAAAGAGGTTTACAAATGACAAATTGAGATAATAAAATAACCTTAGTTATTTTTATGTAAATCCATTACAAAGAGGGCCTCATTTTTTGTTTTTTTTTAAAAGGATACTATTCACGGTAATACTCATTTGTCATGGTAATTCTACTTCAGAAACGTTATTACAGAGTCAGTCACCTTTACAAAAAGGTTCTGCTTCTAAAAAAAATTTAGCATTCAGTTGACTGAAGATGGGTGCGTGTTAGCTAGCTGCCACTTACTGAGGGCCTACTACTGTGCTAAGCACCTTATAAATGTTACTGCCAGTTCTCCTACAATCTTGAAAATGATTGTTGCCAGTTTTACAGATGAGAAAGCTGAGGTTCAGAAAGGTTAAATAATTTACCCCAGGTCACACATTTAGTCACTAGCAGAATCAGGATGTGATACCTGGTCTACTCTGCACTGCCTGTCCTAACACATTGCATTTCAGGTGACATGCTTCCAATGTCCAAATGCAAAAGTACATATTTATGGTTAGAAAAATGTGTATACACACAAGTATACATACACACATATGTATATATACACATAGGTATACTTCAAGTAAAATTTGTAGAATGTATAAGTATTTTAGGCAATAAGAACTTGGTCCGCAAATAGGAGTTGTTAGGTGTAGCACTACTGAATCATTACTTTTGGTAGGAGACCATAATTAAGCTTTTTCTTTTATATGGCTTATACTTTCACCTGGTTCTGTGTCCTGTTACTTTTACTCATATGCCTTAACAGCTTGATGCGTCATGCACATTACTGACTTAATTTGTATTAGACATTTCTAGAAACCAAAGCTCTTTAGTACATAGTGCTCTAAAAGATATTTTTATTCTAAGGGAGTTACTGATAATAGATTGCAGACAGTGTTGACTTCTGTGCTGAACCAAAAAAAAAGAAAACTTGAAGGATTGAGAGAATGATGGAGAGAAGAATATAAGTGAAGAGGCACAAAATGAGGATAAGTCTAGGGAGGTTAAAAAAACAAACTACTGGGCGCCTGGGTGGCTCAGTTGGTTAAGCGACTGCCTTCGGCTCAGGTCATGATCCTGGAGTCTCCGGATCGAGTCCCGCATCGGGCTCCCTGCTCAGCAGGGAGTCTGCTTCTCCCTCTGACCCTCCCCCCTCTCATGTGCTCTCTCTCGCTCTCTCATTCTCTCTCTCAAATAAATAAATAAAATCTTTAAAAAAAAAAAAAACTACTAACTCTAGTCCTCAGTCCCAGTTTCACCAGTTCATTCTATCCACAATCAGGAAACAGAGGTGTACCCCAGGTGTGCGCGCTTGCTGCTATCAGCCATGTGAATGCTGCCACCCCCAGCCACACACACACACACACGCACACACACCACCCCCCCCCATAATATTAATTGGGATGTCAGACTGTACGTATGTCCACAGGTAGTGTTCAGCCTGCGTTTTGTGTGGATATTGTAGAAGTTGCTTTGATGTCCCTCTGTTCATGTTTATACCTCTTCCTTGAATGTGCAGTGTACTCTTTATGTGATTGAAAAACTTAAGCACCTTCATCTACTTTCCACTATATAGCCATTGTGAACTAAATATTTTTATTTATAAAATCTTGGGCACACAAAGATTCTAAAAGAATTTTGGTTGGAAAGCTAAGATATACAAACATGCTTTTAATTTTAAAAGGAACAAAAGGAAATGAAGCTAGTTAAAATTTAAATCTGTTACAGCTCCCAATTCTTGAAGGAAAAATTGTTATATAAAATTTCTGCTCAGTAACAACTGTGAAAGCACAAAACAAAATTGGACCTTTAACGTGTAGTCGTTGTTTTATATTAGATGCAGTACTAATTTGGGAATGCCATTGTTTTCCTCTCAATTCAACAAAATTATGTTGCACCTATTCTGTTTAAGATGCTAACAAATGGAGGCTTCTGGTTTGGACTCAGATCACATCTCTTGTGGTTTGAAGTCATTAGAATTAACAGTCCAGTTGTCATGAGAAGGTTTTATTCCAATTTCAGTGACGAAGAACGATACAGATACAGGGAGTATGCAGAAAGAGGCTATGAGCGCCACAGAGCAAGTCGAGAGAAAGAAGAACGACACAGAGAAAGACGGCACAGAGAGAAAGAGGAAACCAGACACAAGTCATCTCGAAGGTTTGTGCTTTTATAGTGAATCCCTTTGAAGCAGAGAGAAACTGCTTTGACCTCAGAAAGTAAAAACATTTCCAAATAAATAGCATAGCATATGTGTTCCTAATTGGAAGATTAAGAATAATGTGTTGAAACAGTTCGTTCCTTATAGGCTCAACAAAGATTTTTTTAAATCTAACAAGACTGCATTTAGTACTCAGACTTACTACATTATCTTGTTGGGAGAGGGGTTTATTTAGCATATGAACCAGTAATATTTAATCAAAGAAAATTCAGGACCGCAAAGTCAAATAAATTGTATGCCTATTGTTTGCCTAAAATCAACCCTAGAAAGTACTTTCTGTTCTGATTTAGTGCTTTAGTTTCTAATTTATAGTAGTTTTTCAGAATAAAGTCTATGGGCTCTGAGAAGCTAGGATAATATCAGTGAAGGTGAGCCTGTAATATAAATACCACCTCCTTATGAAAGTCACATAAAAAACTGGTTACTCCTCAAAGTGTGTTTGAGAAAAAGAATGGGTTACTTCAAACCCAGTGTTATATTGACAGACACAGTGGGTTGATTTTTGTCACTATGTGTATACTTAAACATTAAGAACAAACCTTTTTTTTCTTCAGTAATAGTAGACGTCGCCATGAAAGTGAAGAAGGAGACAGTCACAGGAGACACAAGCACAAAAAATCTAAGAGAAGCAAAGAAGGAAAAGAAGCTGGCAGTGAGCCTGCCCCTGAACAGGAGAGCACCGAAGCTGCACCTGCGGAATAGGCATGGCTATGGCCTTTGGTGTATATTAGGGCCAGAAGTGTACCATAAATCTTGTTATTTTTCTGGATAATGTTTAAGAAATTTACCTTTAATCTTGTTCTGTTAGTATGAAAAGTTAACTTTTTTCTCAAAATAAAAGAGTGAATTTTTCATGTTAAGTTAAAAATCTTTGTCTTGTAATATTTAAAAAAATAAAGACAGCAATGACTTTATATCCAAGAAAGTAATCTGAATGAGTCACTCAGCAGGGAATTTTAAAGAGCTATGTACATACACAGTGTCTCATAAAGGTCAAGGTTCCAGCTTGGCCATAGTTTTCTTGAGTTAATCAAATAATACCACTCTCAAGAGGTTGCACTGCAAAAGGCATCTGTGAGTCTTGACATTAAAAGTAGTCTTTTGTCAGTACTGCTGTGGCACTCTTGCTTATCATATTGAAGAACTCGTATACAGTTTTGATACCACAACTTTTTGATAGGTTTTCAGCATTCTCAATTTGGGTTAACTAAATAGGCAACTTTTGTATCCTAAAAATTAGTAAAGGCATTTGGCTGGAGTCTGTGAAATAACTTGCCCTGAGGGTAGTTTCTATGGCAGGCACACGGACAAACCCTCGTCACTGTGACAGATTTGAATTGCCTCATGGCTTTCTATGAGCCGGGGTCAAGCTGGTTTGGCCTTTCTTGAGGCTTTTTCCACAGCTCATTGGTTGAGCAGCATGTGTTTTCATACAGTTACTAGCTACTTGTGACCGAAAAGACAAGAGCTTTAGATTAGTCGTTTCCTATTAAATCTATGAATACAAGTTTATAATTCTGTGAGCATTTTTAGGGACAAGCCTTAGGATGTATTTGTCGGTGATGGTAACAACATGGTTTTGAAAGAATTACTAGGATCCTTTAAATAGTGATAATAGAAATGAATTTAATATCACATACTAAAAGACAACTATAATTTGAAAAATATTTCTCATTTGATGAACATTTTTCAGCAGTGCACTTTCTCTGGCTGTAAATTGTTTTTTTAAATGCCCATAATATACCCTTTACAGACCTCAGCATATACCAAATTTTTAATTGTAGGATTTGAAGTCAGTGGGGGCATACAAATGATCTCAGCCGTTTAAGAGCTTTTTAGTGAATAGAAAAATATAAACTTAAAGTTGTGGAGTAATGAGAAATCCTCCGCCCTGAATAAGAACTATTAATAGGATTTATGTTTCGAGAATTACATTTTCTGAGGTGTAACTGGCTTTCATTAGATCATACTTTTCCTGACAGTTTACATTTTTACAGTGTATCCTTTAAATAAAAAAAATTGACAAGATAAATACATTGTTTCAACATAGCTTATCTGTAGTTT
Organism: Phoca vitulina; assembly: GCF_004348235.1. Lineage (NCBI taxonomy): Eukaryota > Metazoa > Chordata > Mammalia > Carnivora > Phocidae > Phoca > Phoca vitulina. The sequence goes on from NW_022589706.1 coordinate 37,069,444, forward strand.
TCTGTTTTCCTATGACCCATCATTGATTCTATAAAAAAGTGCCAGGCCAAGAAACAATAGTAAGAGTAATCTTTCCTTTAAGTTCTTTCAGCATCTTTGCCAAGCAAGCATGTATCATTCCTGATGTACTTCTACCATTGACAGCCAGAAGAATATCACCACATCTAAAAAACATAAAACACATGATTAGCATTTTGATCCAGAGCTGGAGTCAATGCAAGTGTATTTGGTGGTCCTAGTTTTTGCTCCATCTGTCAATTTTAATTACATAAAATTCTAATTAAGAATACCTAATTAAGGCTAAAAAAGCCCCCTCCCTCATTTAAATCCTGCAAACTCTTCAGCTTCTGTTAGAAGGGACTTAGCTAAAAGCATAGGAAGTTGCTGTAAGGGACCAAGGAATTCTTAGAAATTGAATGCTGTGTAGATGTTTTTCTTACCAATAAAACAAGGTATATAGTACATGCGTTATTTCTAATGGGGCCAAGCTTTTGCATATATAAAACAAAATATTGGTAATTAGTCGTTATTACCTAATTCTTCCATCATTATACGCTGGTGTTCCTTCAACAATGGACTTAATAAAAAAAGGTTTGTTCCCATTATATTCTTCGTAACCTCCTACGATGCAGAAGCCCAGACTTCCAGCTGTGTTTCTTCGTAATATAACATCTTTACAGTTATACAGGTACCTGAAATAGAATGTGTAAGCAGTATACCTGCACAGTTAGGTTGAACTCTTAGTGAATAATTACTATGATTCATCTCCCATTCCCTTTATTGACATTTTTTTCAGGCTAAATAGCATTGGATGGGTTTCACTCAGAATTGTCAAAGCCCAGTGACATTCATGCTGTTAGTGGGCTTTTTCTAGTTGAATTGTTTTCCATTGCTATATACACCCTTTAAAAAATACTATTATGTTGTGTTTATATTAAACAAATTGGATAGGCCTAAATCCTTACTGATGAACCAAATTCAAGCAATATCATTTTTATTTAGTTGTGAATATAATTTTAACGAAGGCAAAAATCCTTTAAATGATTCTCCGTGAAAAAAACTTAAACCTAACCCTAATAATGAATGCAGTTGCGGAAGTTTTGACTTTTGAAAAATACCGTTTTAAATGTAGTTCTACATGTTTGGTAGGTTATAGAGAAGCATGCAGGCATAAAGTGAATGGAAATTGAGGTACATTTAAAGGTTTAAGAATGATTGATAATCGAAAAAAAACAGTAAACTGAATAGGAAGTTACAGAATGGGAGAATGAGAGGCCACAGGTCTTCTGTGAGTAGAATCCTCACCTAAAATAGATTAGATGGAAGAAACTCTTAATATTCAGTGGCACCTGGATCAGTTAACATAGGTGCAGGCCAAGTGTAAACTGTGTTAGAGTTGTGACACGTAGTGTCAGGAACTGGATTTGACTAAAATCCCCCAGTTGAGGAACTGGTTTGAAAGAAAATTAGCATTTTCATATTGGTAAAAATCAAAATATGATTGTTTTGTTTATGAGCTGTACCTTAAAATACTAACTGCTTTTTGAAAAGCCAATAAAATGTCTCTTGTGAAAGGTTTTGTTAAGTGATGAAGTTGGTCATTAACATTTGTTACCAAACTTGCTAATCAGTGTAATGTTTCATAGTGTTGCTGATTCCAACTTGAAATAAGCTTTGGCTTTGTTTGGGGGATAATGTTAGAGTGTAGGGGTAAAATTCAGTTCAACTTTGTTTTATATCTGTTGTCACACATAATTTACAATTATCAATTTCACTGATAGCTGAAGAATGATTTTCATTAAATAAAACAACTACTTTGATTGTAAAATATTCATCAGCTGTATTTCACAGACTTGATGTCAATAGTAAGTTCCTCCTGTAGGAGCTGTGGTATGTCAGCACATTTACATAATGGCTCACCCACTGCTCGTATACAAAGCAGGTAATTGGCAGTTCTCCAAATACCAGAGCATTACATTCCTTCCTGTGCCCAATACTTGAAGAATTGGGTGATTCTTACCCAAGGTCATGAGCAAATAGCTACCTTAACACTTCCCAGCCATGATTCCTTAAAACATATAAACGGGTACATAGAACAATACTTGAAACAAGTACTTCTTACTCCTTTGACCACTGGGTTTTTTTCATTAAGTATCACCTTGGACCTTATATTGATTCTTAGTATTTTATTTCATGTGGACAAGCTATAAATCTCAGTATCTAAAATTTATGTTCTAGTATAAAATTTTCAACCTAACATTAAGTCACGAATTGTGTCTATTTTCCTCGACTCTTGTTTTGATATTGGAGAGAAAGTATCTGTCTGCTTGGATCATCTTTCAGCAGACATTTATTGAGTGCACCCTACTCAGAACAGACAAAAATCCTACCCTCCGTGCCATGCATTCAAGTGGCTGGCAGTGTTACTAGTATTTTTTTTCACTCAGTACTTTCCTTCCTTTGTGTGGACTATTTCAACTTCATTGCAGCAACAAGAATGCAGTATGTTAAACCCTTTCAAAGTCAGGCCTTGGTTAGTTGGAACGGATGAGTACTGGGCATTTGTTTCTCACGTTGAATTACTTCACTCCCCATTGGGAAATGTGGAACCTGGCTTTGATCAATGATGTTCAGGATTTACCATTGAAATATTAAGTGACTTTAAATTCTAAATGTGAGCTTTTTTCCTATTCTGAACTCATTCTCTAAATTTAGGCCTCATTGAAGAAGAGTTGGCATAGTTTAAAGAATAGCAAGGAGTTTAGTAATTTTCTCCCAATGAGAAAATTATGGTTACTTCAAAAATCAACTCCACGTTAGGGACTACAGTGAAGTCCTGGGTTGCTCAAGAAGCTGTATATTTTTCTGTTTCACTGGCTGTTCCTTCTCAGCCTCCTTTAAGTTTCCCCTTTTCTCAGAGGACCTCAAAATTTCACTGAGCCTCTATACTACCAAAGTGTGGTTCTCAAACTATGTGCCTTTCAGGGCGTCTAGAGGTAAAAAAAATACTTTTATCAGAATAGTGAGATATTATTTGCCTTTAAAAAAAAAAAATCATTTTCTAATAAGCATTTAAGCTCAGAAGACACATGACAGGTGATCTGGCAACAGACCGAATGCAGAAGTAGATATGAGAGTCCAGTTATCTTTTGTTCAAGCCAAAGAGGTTTGTAAAAAAATGTTGCCGCTCTTCTCACCAATTCACTCCAAAATCTTTTCTGGGTTCCCAAAGCACCCTCTGCCTGCATAATAGTAATACATATTAACTCAGTCCTCCTCTGTCGTACTAGTCCAGACGAGAGCATGTTTTGAAAGACTTCCAGATGTGGAATTTGGGCCTGAAAGCCAACAGAAAATAAAGCAGAAGGTCTTCAGTGATTTCTGCATCCCCCCTCAGCTGAATGGCGTCCGCTCATTGGGCTAGCTTAGAGACCACATCGGGAGCTGCTGCCCAGGGGTCACTCCTGGCACACGAGGAACCACTGAGAAGGGTGAGGTATGTTTGCACTGTCCTGTATAAACCACTTTTACTCTGTCTGCTACTGCTTCTACCTGACACCCACTGGTTCAGAACAGGCCAGGGCTCGCTCAGTGTACGAACATTATCTTCTTCGTGATTATTCACTCTGTGTGTTGGACTGTACCTGAGGGCATGGTTACAACATCCTAGAAAAGGATTTCCTGTTTCTAGACCTGCTGACACATCACTTTTCTTCATTGGTAGAGAATCTTAGGTAACTGACTGGATCATACTTTAGGGCAAATAGGTTTCCTCAAAAATCTGTTATATTAAGGGGAAAATGTTTTTGAGTAAATGTATGACTTGGAGGGAAATGCCCTTGTGAATTAAAAAAATATATATATCTATTTTCAGCCTCAGTCTATAGCAGTTCAAACAAATAACTTGCTGAGGTATGACAAATGGCCTGAAATTCTTAGGACATCAGTCATGCCAAATGAGACATTTAAGCCAATGGTATTGCATCAATCGGGGAGAAATGGGTCTTTGAAGCTCTCTGCATTCAAGAGTAGAGATGTGAGGAGATATACCCATCCATAAAAATTGTAGCGGTGTAATGACTGGGGGCTCGCATCCTGAAACTAGCTGAGAGCCTGATAAAGGAACGTAACAGTGTTAAGGACGTCTGAAAAATGCCAGGATGGACAGACTTCTAGTTTCAAAATGTCAGAGTGAAGATTATGTTTCCCCTTCTGCTTTTAAACATTACAATAAGGGCAACTAGGAGACTTGGAAACAGAAATGCAAACTCCAGCTGAGACAAAACTGGGTCGCTACAGAAGAGGGAGAACTAACTGCCGAAGGCAGTGAAAGGGGGAAGACGGAAGCGAGGATGCCCACAGCTGGGGTCTGCAGGGAGCGGCCCACTCCGACGGGCAAAACACCCACTCCACAGCGGAACCCCAGAAACAGGCAGGCTGGCCTTTGGCAGAGCTTCCCTGGGCCCAATCTGACAGAGAAGAAGGGCACGTGTGAGGCCACGAGAAAACAAACATAACCCGAATGTACGTCCAGGGAGTAGTCTGGGTGGATGGGAGAGATGCGGACTGCTGATCTTGGTTTGAGAGAAGTGAAGCAACACAACCCCATGTCATAAAGTTACGCTTCTACCACTTGGAAGGTGGCCCCGGTTCCTTCCCCTGATGACCTTCCAGCCAATAGCTGCTCCAGGAAAAATTGACCTAACTCAAAGATTAAAAAAGACCTAGCAGGCAGACACATAAGACAACAGAAAAGAGGGAAAGTAACAGTAAAAACAGTAACACAAAAACCACTCACCAGAAAAATGCCGCCACAGAAATGAAACGCTACCATAGAAAATGAAATGTATAACCAACCACATCACTCTGAATTTAAAATACTCCTGAAACAATTCCTCTATAAACAAGAGATCCACATGGAGACGTAAGATTTCCAGGAAGACGTGAGACGAGAAAAGAAATGAGCTGACAGAGGAAAGACATGGAAGGGAAGAATAAAACCACCACCAAAATGAAAGTAGAAGCTGGAAAGGATAAGCTACAGTAAGTAATATGAAGGGCAGACCACAATAAGCAAAGAATGATTCAACAGAAAACACAAGACGTGAAACATAAAAGATATATACATATCTGGACTCCCTAGAAGAACCCAAAACATCTGTGATTTTGAAAACCAGGTGAAAAGGACAAGCCACGCATACAGAGGAAGAGATGAGAAGGGCCTCCCGCTTGTCCACACCGCCACTCACTGCTCGCTAACAGTGATGCGAAGCCTAGTCCCAAGAGTGATCCAATACTTTTCTGTCCAGGCAGCCCGTCCCATGGCTGGGCAGACGCTCTGTGGTTTCTGTAACCAGCTCTGTGGCGAGTGGACACCACGCTAGGACAGGGGCTACCCTGTACGTCCCTCACGAGTTCTTACTGCAGCATCGTTTGTGAAAGCAGGGGTGGAAAACAACCCAAGTGCTCGCTGCTCATAGGAACTCGTTCAATAATTATGGCTCATCTGTACAACAGAATGCTATCAGCCATAGACGAGAACAACACAGCTGGATATGTACTCACGTGAAATGACACCCACGGATATTCTTAAGATTTAAAAAAAAAAAAAAAATCATGGTGCACAATAGCGTGTGTGCTACCACTGTGTGTGCTTGTGTACACAGACGCCCAGACCAGGGGCCAGCAAACCACGGCCCAGTCCACCGCCTCTTTGTGACCCGACAGCCACGCCTATTCATGTGCATACTGTCTGTGGCTACTTCCACGCTACAGCAACGCTGAGTATCCGCAACACAGGGTGTGACCCTCAAAGCCTCACCTCCGGCCCTTTGCAGAAGTCTGCCAACCCCTGACATAGACTTTCCCTGCAAACACGCACAAGGAATTGGTAACAGTGACTACCTCTGCTGAGTGGGTCTGGGAGGATGGATCTGAGGGCACCCTCTCCCCTTTGGTGCCTTGGGATCCTACTGTGATCCTATCACTGCGAGGCGATGGGGGGCCCACTGTGGTGACTGCACACCAGTGTTGTCTGTGTTGGCGTCATTTCACACTGCCTGTCCAGTCCTTTCAAAGGAAATGAACCCCATCCAGACGACCCTTCTGGCAAGAGCAGGGAATTGCTGCCCCAGGCCAAGTGACAAAAAGTGGAGGGAGAGGAAGGCATCCACGTGGCTGTATTTGGAGTAAAAAGCATCTCATATTTTGTCCTGTCTTACATGAATGCACAGTGAGGAACTCTGAATACATGATGAATAACTTTCAAGCACCAAAAAAAAAAAAAAAAAATGACCTACTTTCATAGATTCCGGTTTCAGAAAGATTTTTAAAAAAAAATTTTTTAAAAAACACTCTCTTCTTCCACTCAGACTCAGTTCTAAAATGCTTGAAGGTTTTCAAACAGCCTCAGTGCTCAATTTTCAACTGTTTAAAAATATACTTATTTTAAAAATAATTTATCAACTAAGAAAGGCTCAAAAAGGAATCTAGGTCAGTGTATTTGAGACAGGGATGTTTTTTAAAACCTCATTTAAAATTTGGAAAAGAAAAGAAAAACAGAGAGACCATCCTATCTCCACCCTCAAGAAAAATGCACTAAAACCAAACATCCTACTTTCATTCATTTAACCCCATGGCACTTCATCTTCCGTGACTCTAATACTTAACATTTAAATCATGCATTTGGAATTTGTACGGCAATCCTTTGAAGGCCAAGGATTTATGCTCTGATGCAGGTGCGCAAACCCCAATTTATCTGTCCTTTAAATATTTAATTTCTGCATTTAGTCATTTAGTAAAGCTTCCCTTAAAAATTTTCCTGGAGTGTCTGAGACAATTTAATGGCTTCCCTGTAAAGCTCTAGTTACATCTCACTAAAATGACAACCCAGCTGCTTCCTGAAGTTTTATACAAGAACTTTACAAGAGTAGGAACTAGGGAGAGAGAGACTAAGACATACCCTCAATCAGCACGTGCTCAAACATCTGGGTACAGGCAAAATGTTCTTCTGCATTATGTTCAGCCAGGGCCCCACCAATGCTAAGGAGGTAAAACCAACAAAGGGTTTTACCTCCATGCAAGTTCTGAGGATTACCACTAGCAAATTAGGGAAAGGTAATCCTTCCCCTGGCTCCACGGTGGGTTGCAGAAGGCTGGATTTTAGCCTTCTCTCCCTGTCAGCTGAGCTCTCTGCTGCACGAGCAACTGACACAACCACAGAGGCGAGCTCCAAGGTCCTCAACATGAGTGGATAGCAATGTTTCCATGTCCAGCCTTTTATCCTGCCCTGGGCTTTCTGCATGCAGTTTCAGTAACAGAAGAGAAGACAGAATTATTTCAAATAGTCTTACAATCAAACCTGGGACTCATGAAGATGCTAGTGCCATCAATCAGCCCAAGAGAGTAAAAGAGTGCTCTAAGAAATGTAATTGTTTCCTCCCACACCTCTCCAAGCAGGTCATGTTGAGACTCACCGTGGTAATTCCAGCCACATGATCCAGGAGGGGGACCAGTCTCCGGCTGGGGCCATGTTGTGGTTGGAGTCCAGGGCTGCTGGGCTGCCTGGAGCTTCCTGGGGCTCACGTTCTTTGACTTCCAAAGCTTTAAGAACCACCAAGGAGGATGTACTTTTCAATAATGCAACTGCCTCGCTCCGGCTGACTTCTGTTAGTTCAATCCCATTCACATTTAACAAAATGTCACCTAATGGCCAGAGAAGCAGAAGCCATCCTTAGTAAGAGTGCAAACAGGAACTTCTGTAAAAGTGCCAAGGAGAAAGCACTGAGCGGGATGCGGGGAAGTGAGTAAGGTGAGGGGGCTTGTCATTAGCCTCCTGCATTGGCATAAGGCTGAGTTCTCAGATAGCAAATGGTTCGCGTGTGCATGTTTCAAGGCATTGGTAAGTTATGTTTGGAGGTTTCTAAAGCATACCCATTAGTGTTTGGCTCTTGCCTTTAAAAAAAAAAAAAAAAAGGAAAGGAAAGAGGGCTGCCTGGGTGGCTCAGTCGTTAAGCGTCTGCCTCTGGCTCAGGTCATGATCCCAGGGTCCTGGGATCGAGCCCCACATCGGGCTCCCTGCTCAGCCGGGAGCCTGCTTCTCCCTCTCCCAATCCCCCTGCTTGTGTTCCCTCTCTTGCTGTCTCTCTCTCTGTCAAATAAATAAATAAAATCTTTTAAAAAAATAAAAAAAATTAAAAAAGGAAAGAAGGAAGATAAATTAGCCTTGTTTACTATTTAATCCAAGAAAACCTACTTCTTCACGTCTTGTTTCTTGTTTTTAGCACGAAGGGAGAGCATTTGGCAAAAGCTCCGAGTGCCTGCAGAGAGCCTGGCATGTGGTAGGCACCCAGTAAATATGGACTGCATGAGTGAGTAAGAGACTACCCCTGAAAGGGTCTGGCAGAGGAGTCTATAGCAGTTAAGAAAAATGAACTGGAACTACGCTCTTGAAGAGGGAAAAAGGAGTTAACATTGTGGTTCACTGCAAAGGTAATACTACTACTCTTGGGTAAGCACCTACTATGTGCAAGGCCATTTCCCCACACCATACTACACAGTCCTCTACTCACGTTCTCTTGCTAACAAGTCACTTCTTGGTGAACCTCATCATTCTCCACCCAGGTGCTTGGGTGAAAAGGAAGAGCAAGACAAACCAAAACACATACCTCTCCTACCTCCAATTTCTAGTCTTTTATCTCTCTCCTGATCTTCTGCCTCCATTGAATATCATCTTTTTCACACAGAATAGCCATAGCGAGAGTAAAAAGATAGGAAGAGACATGGGAAAGGCTTGGAGTCTTGCCTAACCCCAAAAGATGCACTGTTAGGTTGGCCAAAGGAATCCCTTACCATGCTACCCCCCTGTGGCTCCTCAGGCCAAGCAACTGTACTTCAGAAACTTCACATTGAACTCTTGAATCTAAGCCCTTAAATGACATAGTTGCTCAACCATCTGAGCTACCCACTCATGGGAATTGACAATATTATTAAGGATACATATGTGACATCCCTTTCCTTCATTCAAAGTAGCCCAGGACACATAAGATTAAAATAATGAAACTTTTTTTTTTTTTTTTTAACAGTGGGTAAGAACCTAGCATGGTACTTTCACTTAATATTCATTGACTCAAAATCTATGAAAGTATTTCTCCCATCCAACCCATAAAATGGAACAATTCATGAATAGGTTCATCACAGGATCAATCCAGCAAAGAATCACTTAGAAAGAATGGAACCAAATTATGCTATTCAGTTGAGGCCACTTGCTCATAACTGTAGAAGTTCCCCATTACTTCTTGGCATATTTTGCAGGTACTCACTTTATTAGCAAGCCAAGTGGCCCACATCAACCCACACAAAGAGGGGTGAAACCCAGTCCAGCAGCTATACTCAAACCAATCATGGTCAATGGGTAATAGAGGTTCCTGGGCAGCTCAGCGTCTCATCCTCTCATTATTTCTGGAAGCAGTGACCTGACCCAGCAAGCTGCTAACTCATTTTAACACCCCACTGCCCCAGTACCGTAAGTGTCTTTTTACCTGTTTTTATTCTTCCATCTCTGCTTATGACTCCTCCGGGCTCAACACTGATGACGTAGATAGGCAAATCCCATTCCCTATGTGACGCTCCGCCTGCAACGGTCATGCCGAGAGATTCGCTGGGGTCTTTTCGGACACTTACCACCTTCTCATAGCAAGTGACCACAGGATGGAGGGGCTAAAGGCACAGACAGAAAAACAAACATAGCACATCTGCTCACAAGAAGGTTTGCATTTCCTACATACAAAAACTACCCAAGTTGGATAAATCTATGACGGTAGTCTTTGGTCTCACAGAGAAAGACATGTGCAGAGAGAACCCTGGCTTTGTCCGCCATCCTCAGCAGAGTTGTATGATCCCAAATTCTATAGGCTGATTCAGAGAAAGTTTGCATTTCGAATGGGAATGGAAGAAATGGAAGAGGAACAGGTTGGAGGCCACTGGAGAAATAGTAAGCACGCAAAGTGAACTGCACCCAAAATTTTTCAAGTGACTCATTTATTCCTGATAGTAGTATCTCATAAAAAGCTTGTCATTCATGAGTAGCAGGAATTTTTTTTCAAGTTAAAAAAAAAGTAATAGTATTTTAATTAAATAGTCTCAGTTTATTTTAAGGAGGGACTCAATTATAGAACTCCTTAAGGAAAAATAATGGATTTCATAGATATTCCACTCTAAAAACTCCCTACTGACTGGGTTCTCTCCAATTAGCATCTTCACTCTTACTTCAGCATTTCTAAATAATATGCCGTTCTACCCTTTAATTACATAAAAATATAGTGTACACATTGTATAGCATACACTGAGGACCGACTTTCAAAAAGCAAATTAAGAGAACTGTGATTTTGGTTCAGCAACTCTAGACTAAAAACATTGAAAGCTACATGCAGTGTTATCTTGGAGGAATAAGTCAGTCAAGGGCATATTTATCAATGAATACATATCAACACACAATTTTTCTGAAAATGTGTTCTCCTCCCTGCTTGTGCAATGACCTAGGGGTATAAATGGGAATGTGCACTGCAAATAAATATTTATAATACTCGATCAGACCTCAGAGAAGTCTATAGCTCAAAACACAGCTTACAGTTGTATCTAAAGAAAGAAAATTAAAAAATGTATCTGGTAAAAAAAAATCAGGGTACAAAAGAAAGTGTAAGTATATTCCTTCTGTTTAAAAAGAGGGAGGAGAAATTGTATTCATATTTGCATTTCATGAAGACACTCTGGAAACAAGAAAGTGGCTTTATGGGTGTGAAGGTGGGAACCGGACAGATCAGGCATGGGTGGGAGGCTCCTTCATGCATACTTTCCATTTTTTGAACCCTGTGAATGTATTATCTATTCAACAAATCAAGTGAATGATAATTAAATTTCTGTAAAGTTGATGGTTAACATCATATAGAACTATTACCTGCATGCACAAGAGTCCATTTTTAACACTTCATTATGAAAATAAGCCTAGGCTTTTTGTGCATTTATATCTCATGATTTTCTATGGTATAAAATTACCCATGCCTGTTTTAATGGCCTTATTGTATCCAGTAGTAGCCTGTTACTATATCCCTAGCACTGAATATAGCATTTAGCACATTAAAGATGGTAACTATGTTTGTCAAATAAATGGATGGTTAAATTACAAGTTGCCACAAATTGTTTTTGGTAGTAACAGAATACTAAATCAGGAATTGCAAACTACTATGGCCAGGTATATGTTACAATTAGTACTTGGAAGTTCTGGGTTGTGTGTCTCTATAAACCCCAGAACCTTGAAGAGACTGGTTATCAGAAGTGAGTTATAAAACTGAAATGGGAACTTCTTCAGGGCAAAGATTCAACATAAGACAAATAAGTAACAATATGAACGCAGTGGTCCTAGCACTCCAGAGGAGTTCTGGAGGTACTCTACAGATCCATTCTCAGTTCATGACCCTTCTCTCCTACAAAGCAGTTAGATGTAGCATGTCTCTGCCTTAATCACAGACATCTCTCAGAAAAGCCCTGCTTGGAAATGCAGGCAGTTCTGAAATGCCCACAACTCAGGGCAAAGTTCTAAACCTAGAGACTCTTCCTGGCTGCTCTGTTGTTTCAGCTCATTCCTCCGGATATTCATAAAGCATGTACTCCTGATCCTCACAAAGAAGGGTTTTCCTCCATTATCTCCACACGGAAGCCAGGAATATTGTAGGGGTAGGGGATCAGTCTCCCAAGGTGATGTCTAAAAACACAGTATGGCATGCTCTGGAAAACAAGGACATCTTCTCACATTAAAAAATGTATGTGTACACACACACACACACACACACACACGCACGCTCTATTGCATTCTTGAACAGCCGCCTAGTACTTCATCATGTGGATATGTCCTATCCCCCCACTGAGGACCATTTTGGTTGTTTATAAGCTTCTTGCAAAATTAAACAGTGTCACTGTGAACATCCTTAGACACGTATCTTGTGCACTTGTGTAAATATTTCCTTGGGCTAATGTCCTAAAAGTACAACTGCTGAATCAAAAAGACTGGGCATTTTACATTTTGATACATAGGAAATAGTTCGATCACCTATAATCTCACCAATACATTGTGAACATGCCGATTTCCCACAATTCTGCCAATACTGGGTTTTATCAATATTTACAAGATTTGCCCAGAGGAAAAGAAGATTCCAATAATTTAATTGCCTTTCTAGGTAGTAAGTTTAAATACATTTCATTGTTATTTGGATTTCTCACAGTAATATCTTTGGAGATCTTGTAATACCATCATCACTCAAAGCTCTCCTGACCTCATTTATGAAGTGGGGTAGAATGCCCATGTAGGGCACACCTGTGACTGAAGAAACGCCTTTGATCTGAGAATACTTCATTAAAAAAAAAGTGTCACTAAATTCATTTGAAAGTGGTAAAATTACATATCTTATGAAATATTCCAGAAATGGCTTCTTACCAGCCACACCAGTTAATAGAAATAAATGAGGCCCTAATTATTTGGTTGTGAATAAATATTCCTTGAATAATGTACAAATTGGCCAGGTATCTTTGAGGAAGGGGAAAGAAATATTTGTTATTTACTTAAATGTGTCCAGGCAGAAAAACTGAGAATCAACATTAAAACGAATCTGATCAATGAAGCACAGCTGGCCAGGGGGGTGGGGGTGGGAGGTGGGATTGGCAACTGAAACCCCAGATATCTGACTAAATCCGTGCTCTCCCCACCACACTACTCTGCTTTCAGAGGCCATGTCTCAACAGGTGATAAAAAGTAACCTATCAATTTTCAGATAACTGTCAGAAAAACACATGAAAGAATCAGTTACTCAATTTTTCCAGGAACAGTTTATCTCATTGACTAGAGAACTCAACTCAAACCCAATTCTGCCAAATAAAATATATGACAAATAAGATTCGGACGCCAAAACCTATGTGCTCCTGGCTGCAGAGATGGGCTATTTCTACTTGTAGATACGAGTTCCTGGAGAGCGGAGTCTTCTTCCACACTTATTCAGTGCTTACCCAACAGCCTTGCTGTGCTGAATAAGGGGAGGTTTCAAGCATTTATGGGCTCCACACAAATGACTGGGCTACCACAAATGGGAAATGTGTCCTTTGTCCTGTGTTTCTGACAGCCATCTGCCTTCCCCACCAGAGAGAGACACCCATGTTAGCAATGGAAAACCCAGGTACCACCATGAACCTTTCCCGCGCAGAGTGGCTGGACTCTGGTTGGGGAGAAAGAGAGTTAAATATGACAGAGATCTTCTTTTCCATCTGGGTTTTCTCCCAACCCCCCTTCTCTACTTCAGAGATCTCAGGATGTTCCCTAATGTTCAAAAACACAATTTAGTATGAACTAATGCAAGCTGATTCGAAAACATCATGAGCACCAGTCTACTTATCACTTAGCTATAAAAATACATACTTCATAAAATATTGGGATTTTTAAAATAAAACATTTTAGATTTATAAAAAAATATATAAAGATGAACATAATGACCTAGCCATGTAACTTACAACCCAATGTCAGAAATACGAGTGCCACTACAGTTGAAGTCTCTCTGTGATTTCTCTCTGGTCACTTTCCCTTTCCTCTCCCACAGAGGTAGCCACACGCCTACATTTGACACCTATTTGTCTTTAACTTTTCAGTTGGCTACAAACTTTTCTGTCTCACAAGTCTTGGTTTGCCTTCTTTGGTATTTTTCTGACTCATTTGAGCTCCTACTTTCAAAAAGCCATCTTGTTTCCTAGATAAAACAAAGCTTAGTAGGATCATAAAAACCTAAATCATCAAAGAGCCATATATGTCTTAGTTTTATTTTAAATAGGCCACATGCGTGTGTGTGTGTGTGTGTGTGTGTGTGTGTGTGTGTGTGTTTGAGGGCATCTCAGAAGGCAGACAGAACTATAAGTTAAAATGGAAAATATTACAATTTCCCACTAGGCCAGTTTGTTCTGTATGTTTTCCAGGAGTTAGATACATGACATAGATTGCAGCAAAAATTTGAACAGCTGTTTCCATGATTCATGGTGGTTAGGTGGAAGGGATTATAGACCCACAGTGCTGGTGGAAGCCTCATGCTTAGTGGTTTAATGAGCTAAAATACAATATGGTCTAGTTAATCCAGCTACAATTAGTTAATTAGATTAATTAGATTAAGCTAATAAACTAGTTTTCCATTAATAAATACCATTAGTTTAATTTAAACACACTAATGGTATTTACTAGCGAAGGACACCAGGGAGTCCTTATCCACAAAATGTTTTAGCAGGAGTTGCCTGGTCTGTCTAGATTGCTTACTGTAAATAAGCCTGGAATTTACGGATTTATGGGACACGGCTGGCTAGCTGGCTGCAGAAAGAGGCGGGGGTGTGGCCTCGTAGGCTGTATCATTAATGACATGTTGCAAAATCAAAATTTTGAGTCTTGTTTCTGCATCCATTACTCAAAAACCCAAACTTGTGAGTAATTCCAAACTGAAACACAGCCTGATATGTTCTGATTGCTATGATAGGCATTCCTTAATCTCTCTTGCAAGATGAATGGACTACCTATAGATTTTTTTTTTTTATCTTTAGTTACAAGTACAAATTGGGCTAAGTCACCTCATTGAAAGAGAGGCTCAAATTGCTGGCCTGAAGGATACATTCAGCCTATAGATGCATTCTGCGTAATCCACATTACTTTACATTATTTCCGAATTTAAATGCTGTAACAGGGCATCTGCTTTCTGATTTGCCCCATTGCCCACCATTACTCCTAATGTTACATGAACTTCAAGTGTTTATATTATCTTCCTGGGTTCTTCTGCAAAAACAAACACACTAAAATTAACAGAGGAATTATTTTAATTATAATTAATTATTTTTAATTAATATTTAATTAATTAAATAATTAAAATAATTAATTATAATTATAATTAAATATAATATATAATTATAATAATTTAATTTTTCATAAAATAATTTTCAGGCAGATTGGGAACTTCGAAAGTCAAAAACCAAGCAAATCCCATTTCATTTCAAAATGAATGAAAACGGTCCTTAAGCAAAATGACTGTTGGAAAAACATGACATATATTTGGCTTTTACTTGAAATTATGTCCCCATGTGAAGTCTGTAAGATCAAGTTTCAAAACTCTCCTGCACCTTCTTCCCTCTTGCTTGGATGGGAGACACCTGTTATCTCACCAGGTCCTGAGGATGGGACTTCAGGCTTTTTGTTTTACAAGCCAAGTCAAACAGTGTTCAGGTGATGAAGTCCAGAGGTTACACTTAGAAAGGTTAAAGTGTGCAGCCTTCGCAAGAAATAGCTTCCTGCAGGAGGAGTGGACATACTCAGGCTGGGGCTCACCTTGGGAGTGCTGCTCCTGTCCCCTGGCCCCGGGGACCGGCTGCTGTTGTTATTCCAGCCAGCGTCCTGAAAGATGTCAGGACTCTGCAGCCGAACCTGGCGGGACACGACGAGGTGAACACGCCTTTCACTGGCCTGGGGGAGAAGACACAGACATTAGCCACTCTCAGAGCTTCCATCCAACGTGGCCGGCACCAGGGGCTTACCAACATGCGAGTTTTATTCTACTCTAATGGAAACAAATGGTGTCTAGTATTTCTCATGGCAGTGCCCATTTTGTAATTTGGCAAGAACATGAGAATTATTTCATTTATCTTTAAATCAGGGAATGCAACCTGCTTCAAGGGAAAAACTAGGGAAGTTTTGACTTATGCAACAGTTTTTTGCAAAGACATCATCAAACATTGTTATTTTTAAGGGACAGCTCCATTGCACACAAGCCACGTCTGAAGGACTTCTCAGAGAGAACAGAGTACACAGTGTAAAGTCTAAAACCCGGACCGAAGGTAAAGAGTACAGAAAAAGGAACAGAGTTGGTGACAGCAACTCTACTACCACAGGAAGAGAAATCCTGCATCTACAGTGCTAGACATGTAGGCATGGGAAAGGACGAACACTTTAGCAATAGAGAGATGACTTAATAGGTTCCAAGACAGCCTGATTAAAGGCCTTTGCCTTGATCCTTTATTTTTTATGTGACTATGACTAATTCTGACTCCTCTTCCTCTCTGCTATATACACTGATGCTTGCACAGAACATTCCAAACAAATACATTTCTTACTGGGGAGGTCCACTCCACACCATAAATTTACAAATTGGCTTTCCGCCACAGATGAATTTCATTTCTGTTTGAGAGCATTACTCATTTTTCCACAACTGCTAACTACCGAGGCTCCAGATCCACAAGGCAGACAGAGGAGACCTTAGCCCTGTGGATTGTACATTAATAAAGCTCCCTGATGGCCCAGAGTTGATTAGAAAGGTCCCCAAGAAAGACTAGATTTGGAGACAAGGTGGAAAAGAGAGGAGTAAGTTTCTGGGGTTCTCCTCTTCACCCCACCCCCCTGACCGCTCACCACAACAGCAGAGATGGACATTGGCCCACCTGCCTTTCTTCCTTTAGAGGTATGGCTATCAGACCATGGAAAAATCAGGTCATGAAGGACGACCTTGTTTTTAAAACCTTAATCAATCAGAGCCCCATCGATGAATTCAGATCTCCACGGTTGTCCAACCAGCCCAAACCTTCATGGTTTTGCATCCTTACGTTAATAAACATTTCTTCTCAGAGCTCTCTTGAAACTTAGGGATCATCAACTGGGTAGCTGTAAATCAGAGGAAATTTTAAAAACAACCTCTGAAGTGCATTAAGAATGTATTGGTGGATGGTGGGCCAGTTGAGTGGATTCATCTGTGTAATTCTGTAATTAAAAAAATCCTACTGAACAGGGCCCGAAAAGCAAGTTCAAGTTGTTCACTCATGTTCCTTCACATAAAGCCCAGTCATCCCTTTTGCTGGTCTACTCAATGCTCACTTACATACCTTCCCTTGGTTCTTTGCCTATCTTGAATTCCTTGGTGTTTCTTATCACCTTTAGAGCTTGCATCAGAACAAAAATAACAAGCTCAGGAAACAATAATGAAGCAAGCAGACATGAAGAACTACAATATGAGCCAGCTAAACTCAATTCTTAGAGTATTTTGTAATAATGTTTCTTTCTTTATACTGTAAGCCTCACTTATCCTAATGAGGTTATCGTTAGGAACTTTCTGAAGCAAAAATGACTAAGAGATAAGTGGAAAATACTCCAGTCAAAACTCCAACTGCTGAGCCCAAATTTGCTCCTTATCTTCAGGGAAACTCCAATGTTTTAAAGGATCTCAGCAGTGGGTTTGTCTTTGGCCTGCATATTGTATCACGTTCACTTGGCCCAGGAGCAATCACGTGACCTAGGCACCTCATAAGAATTGAGGAAAATCTGAGACTTATATCAAATCAACTTGCCAGGTAAAATTCAAAATGCCAGGGAGCAGCCTGGGAGAGCCGTTTAATTCATATTTTCAAACACAAATTTCTCACCGGATTTTCAAATGCTGACTTTGGTAGTAAGCTGTTGGCAGGAACAACGCTCCAATAAATAACCCTGGTATCAATTTACTTGGAAATAAATTCTCCACAAGGCTGGGTCTGTGGCTCTTAACCAGCCACCTTACAAACTGCTCTCAGGGAGACTCCATCGGATTCACTTTCTTTCCTGGTGTTTGAAGCTGTCAGGTGGAAAATAGGCTAATGTGTTTGTACTGGCTCTAGCCCTTAGGAGCAGCCGGATCCAGCGTCGAGAAACAGCCCTTAGAACCAGCAAGTCTTTCTTTCTGTGGGTGTGAAGGTGAAGTGTGAGAAGGGGGGTGAGGGGAGACAGAAACTTTTTTATTGCTTAGCCACATCGCATGTGCCAGAAAGATGGGTGCAGCAGATCCGTTGGCTTCAATAGCACGCTCAGAGGAAGAGCATGCTACAAGACAGGGGTAGGATAGCATCTCTTGGAAGCCACAATTGTGGCTATCTTGAGTAGCAGACAAGGCTAGAGGACAATCCTTTTCGGGTGAAGTTTCCTCTCTTCTTTCTTCTTTAAACAGCCTCAGTTTTCGAGGCAAACTCTGGACACGGTGGTTACAAGCCGCATAGGCCGACTGCTGTACCTATTTCTCCTTCTTCTTCCAAGAGCCCAAGCGTTAAACCCCCTCTCTCCTTTCTATAGGTTAAAGAGAAGCACTTCTGATGGCCTTCGTGTTCTCGCCTGGGGACCTCAGCTTGTTGGTAGCTGTTCTGTCTCCACGGCTGACATGTGCCTGCTCTGAGCCAGTCACTTCACTAAGAGCCTTGGGGAAATGGCTCCTGTCCTCCGATTGTCCTACTTCAGGGACAGGCAGGAACAGCTGCCGTGAAAGAGATATGGGCTACACGCGTGAGACTCTCTAGGCTGGAACCCATTACTTCTAGCCAAGGAAATAGGAAAAATCTAATATTCAGAGAAAACCAAAGGGTTAAAACTGAGTAGCATTTATCATGATAAGGCTTGTCTTTTTGGGTGATGGTTTAAGGATTATTTTTCTCTGCTCTTTTGAGATTTGACTCAAGACTGCCAATAATATTTATATGACGGGACTAAGCAGAGGCCACAGAAGGGAATCATAGTCTGGCAGCCTCATTTAGGTGTAGCCCATTTAAAAATAATAAAATCCCACCTCTTGTAACTGGAAGGAGGAGTCTGAAAGCTCTATGCTGACGTCTTGCAAGGCAAGCATCCTGTGCGGTCATGTTCAGCCCAGGAAATGGCTCTTTTCCCTACAGAAGCCACTGTGGCCGATAAGAAGTGTTCATCGTGTCAGGATACCACACAGATCAGAAACTTCACAGAGAAGAGAAATGGAAAATCAAAGACGCCACCATGCAAAGCAGGAGAGGCATTTTGCAGAGCTGTACATCTGAGCAGAGGGTGTCTTTCTACTGTTCTGCACTGCTCGGGGCCACACAATGGCGAAGGCAGCCAGTGAGAACTAGGGCAGACCGAGACTTGATAGTGCACCTGCACTTCAAGGTGTGACCTCCTCACCTAGCCCAGGGCTTCACCTATTCACTGTGAAGGAGGATTGACTCAAATCACATGCATTACACCATTTGCTGCTTTAAAAAATATATATGCTTAAATAAAACAGTTTTTAACATTCTAAAGACCTGAAACAGGGAAATTCCAAGCTGTTAGGCATCCAGACTATTGCTGGGAGCAGGGAGACCATAAACACACAACCCTTATAACACCAGTATGTGTCCACAGGCGACCCATGCTTGACTGGGGAACTCTTGTTACAGAGACAAGTGAAAGCTACAGTTGCATTTATAATAACATAAGCTTGCCTTTCCTTAGTGTTCCACCAACAAAGGTTTTAATGAGCATTTCTTAAAAAATAATTCATCCTGCATCTGCATTCCCTACTCATTTCTTTTCCCAGGATCCCAGAGGGAGACAGTCTAGCTTTGATTTTCAATGTATGGTAGTAGGGATGGTTTTTGTTTTTTTCCTATACTCTCTGGGGTTGCCCCATCTTAGCTTCCCTTCCACCAATTACTCAAGGATCCTTGTCAGTTCATCAGTCTTGTGCTCACAATGCCCTGGGAAATTGTGGGGCACTGGTTCCATATCATTAAATAGCCACATATATGGAAGAGATGTCAGATAGCTAAGCCAACATTCTCTCTGTAACTCAGGCTTCAGTTCCCCCACAAAATCCTTGCCATGTTGTCACCCAGCTCATGCTTCAGTGCCTCCAATGACCGTGAACTCACTGTGTCCCAGGGCAGTGTGGGCCGTTCTTAGATAGCGCTAATTAGAAAATTTGTCCTTGGGCTGAGCTAAATGTGCCATTTTCTTGCTTGCCCATTGGCTCCAGTCATACCCTCTCAGATAGCTCCAAATCAATTTCTGCGGGACAATCTTACTTGAAGATAAGGCTCACTCTTCTCTCTTAGCTCTTCTCCTTTCCAGGTCAAATATTTCTACTTTAATATTTCATATGTTTTCAAATCATCTCAAAAGCTTGACGAACTCTAGACTCCCTCTAATAAATTTGAGCGGGGTGTGTGTATATAGAATCAGACCTGGAAGAACCAATATAGAGTAGTTTCTTCGCTGGTGGACCAGCTGTACCCAGGACCTCAGTGATGGGGTTCCTGTTTTGCCACGTCATACATCCGTAGGGGATTAGCTCTGTGAAGCCGAGAGCTCCATAGATGTCAGTCTTCATTATTAGTGATTAATTAGAAGATGACAAGCAGGTTCCCAGGGCCTCACTAAGGGACATCTTACATCAGTACAGCCTAGCTTTGAGATCACATAAGGCACATAGATCCTACATGGCAATACAGACCACAGGAGGCATCAGAACCATCACCAGTTGGTAGGCCAGAAAAATACCAAAGTCACCAGTCATTTGTTGATCTGGCAACATACCACACAATGAGATGCAGAAACAAAGTCCTTGCCCTACGCCTCTCTTCCAGTGAACAAGAGAAATTCTGAGAAAAATACCTCTCACTGAGCAAAAAGTTGGGGTTCCAGAAATAGAATTCCTGAACAAGCTAACACGGTGCACTGTCAGCGGAGAGTTTCTAGAAAACAAGCTTGGCGCAAGCAAACCTGGGGTGCGCAGATTTGTCCATCGTTGAAACATTAGCTCCTAGCATAGCTCCTGGCACATTTTTAAAAGAATTCAAGAATATCTTCTGCTGGAGAGGCAGCAGCTACTTTAGTGAGCAAAGAGCAACCAGAGTCTGGCCAAGGAAAAAGGAAATTAAGGAGGCTTTGAGGAAAAGTGGTGAATTGGACCTTAGGATTTGACCAGGGTAGAAAAAGATTTGAGACAGAAATCTGGTCTACTTTCCCTCTTGACTGTAGGTCCATATTCATCCTTCTGCTCCCAGAAGCACATCTTTAAGGGCTAAGATGTTAATGATGACATTAGTGATGTACACAGGGTCATACAGAGGTCAATGACAAGGTCAAAATAAGAATTTAGTTCTTGAGTTCTCGTGGCTGATTGCCGAGTCAGCAGAATGACCCAGGTCCTTTGCCTCAAACATCATTTCTTTTATGGTATCTAGAAGTTATTCTCGTGGTTGATTCTGTTCTGTGGCGTTAAAAAAAAATGCACATGGGATATTTTGAGTTGGAGGAAGGGCAGTGTAGCCTCAAGATTCCCTAATATTAAATAAAAATAGATTCCCTAATATTTGTAGTGTGGAGCTGTGCATGAGATTCACTGACAAAATTCTAAGCTGAAAAGCTGTACAGTTTACCAAGTCATGCTTTATCATGAATGCATGAAATTTAGAGCCCTGTATAAAAATCATCTGGACTTTAAGAATTCAGCTCAAGAAGACAGTTTTTACATTTATGTATTCTTTAGCCTTTGTATTAAATTTATTACAATGCCATGTTAAGAAAATTGGTTTAAATGGGGATTTGACTCTGTATTAGCTGTGCTGATCTGTAAAAAGCACATTGATCTATCAGGTCTTATTTCACTGGCAGTTCTTACTGGCTCCAGGGGACAAAAGTTCTGTCTTTTTTCCGGTTGTGCAAAACTCATGAGCTGGAATCACATATTCAGAACAAATGTAGGTAATACGAGTAGTTCATTATTTACTTTCTGGCTCTGACTAGAGGCTGCTCACATTCTTTTGAAAAGTCTGAAGAGCCTGGTTGCCAGTTGTTTTTTGATAAAATAACTTCTAATTTAAATATTAATTCATGCAAAGGGAACAAAAATTCACACATCTGTAAGTATTAATGAAAACCTAGAGGTTATCATCCCCTCTACAAATGGCTTTGAATTTTTTTTTCAGCTTCTGCCTCAAGTCTGGGAGTTGCCTAGGAAAAAAAACACACAGGAAGGAGACTCAAATTTGAAATCCAAAATTACTTCCTTCATTTCTTAACTGTATATATTTGAGCTCACTGCTCCAGAATTGCAGATAGATGAGAGCATCTCAGAATAGGCATAGTATTGTCAGCGTAAATCATTTGCATACTGATTAGTAGAGAGAGATGCAATCTTTTTTTTTTTTTTAAAGATTTTATTTATCTATTTGTTAGAGAGAGAGCACGCACACACAAGCACGGGGAGCTGCAGGCAGAGGGAGAAGCAGGATCCTAGCTGAGCAGGGAGCATGATGTGGGACTCGATCCCAGGACCCTTGGATCATGACCTGAGCCGGAGGCAGATGCTTAACCACTGAGCCACCCAGGCGTCCCACCTACAATGATTCTAGACATGGTGCTCAAAAAATTAAGAAATTGATAATGGAGAAAAATAAAGTTGTCCTAAGTTTATTGGAGTCAACTACTCCAAATATTGGAGTCAAATGCTCCATATTTGAAGCTTCTGTCTCCTTAGGGCTCCTCCTCCTAGAGGAGTCCGTCTCACTCCTGGGCTATGACACCTGGGGCTGCTGAGTAAGTGGGGGTTAGGACTCTACATATGTAAGTTGGTCAGATTTAAAATAGTTGTGGCTTCTCTGTAATAACTTTTCCCTGAAATAATGGAGAAAAAGTCAAGTGTGGTACTGTGGGAGAAAACATGACCAAAAGGACATGTTGTCTGGGAATTTCTTTCTAAGGCAAGTATGATTCATGGAGGAGATACACGAAGGCCAGGCAGCCAAGGATTGGTTGGTAACTTGAGTCTCCACCTTTGAAGGGTATTAAGCTTAATTCCCCCAGCCTGGTGTGTGTTACAAGTATCACATAAATAAAATCCACTCTTGAGATTGCTTAACTGGATTTTCCCAGCACTCTACTTTTTCCATTTCTTTCCAACTAGCTTTGCCCAAGTCTTTAAAAGAATTTTTTTTTTCCTTTCCCCCTGCTTATAAAGCATGTTGGCTTTGTTTAGTAAGCAGAAGACTCTTTTAGGAAGTCCCACTGTTAGGCAAGATTTTACTTCATAAATTTACTTTCTCAGGGAAAAAATTTTCCCTCTTCTGTTATTAATCTACCAAAGTAGAATGCCACATGTAATCAAAATTTTTCCAAATGGCATGAGTAAGGGAGTTTTTCTTTTGCCTGTTGCGGAGTGTCGTTGGCAGATTAGCTCTAGAATGTGAGCCCAGACTGACCTGCAGAGGGAGTTGACAAATATGACACGAAAAAAAAATTGATGATCACCTTAAAAGCTTACTTTTAAAGTGGGGGAAAAATCATGCTTAGAGTGCAGTTTGTTCATGACGAGAAAAATTATTCTTCCTTTTCCATGGGTTAATGTTTTCATAAACATCTATTTTCTGTTCTCACCCATCGACACATACAGGCTAGAACCACCTGCTAAATTCTGACTCGACTGTATTTGAGATCTGGGACAAGAATATGTCCCAAGCTCTACAAGGCCAGGAACTGTGTCAGTCTTGTTTACCACTGTATCCACACACTTGTCGGCACCTAAAGGGTGCTCAACCAGTAACAACTGAAGAAATTCAAGAGGAAAAGATGTAGAAATTCCATCTTGGAGACAAACAGCATGTAAAAGTTGATTTGGTGTTTGTTCTTTGGTAAATGGTTTGATGAAAAATCCCTAAGAGATGGAATTAATGCATAAATTCTAATCTTCTGTATATTTACATTTTTATAACTTGACTCAATTTATTCATTCAGCAAATATTTATCGAGTGTCTATTCTTGCCAGGTATTTCTGTAAGTGCTTGACACACAATACTGTATTATTCTATACTAGGCCAACAGGTGATAAAGTAATTAGTTGGTAGGAAAAAATAAAGCAGATTAAATAAAGGATATAGAGCTGGGGGTGGGAGAAGCTATTTTAAATGAGATGGTCAGTGAAGGTGACATTTAAGGAGACCTGAATGAAGCATGGCAGTTAGACATTTGGAAGATTCTTCCAGTCAGAGGGATAGCAAGAACATCAGCCTTGATGTGAAAAAGGTCTTGCAGCTTTTGAGGAGTAGTAGCAAGAAGGCAATGTGACTGAGCATGGTAAGGCAAGGGTGAGAATACTAGAAACCCTCTTACTTTGCTTAAGAAATGAAGCTAGAAAGGTAACTAAAGGCCAAATTACATATGGCTCTGAAGGCTATTGTTAAGATTTGGAAATTTTACTCTGAGTGTCTTGGGAAGCATCAGAGAGCTGAGCACAGGAGTGACACAATGGGACTGACTGTCGATTGGCCATCTAACTGCCGTGTAGAGAGGAGAGGTAGAGAATCAGGTGTGGAGTCCAAAAGACCAGGTGGGAGGTCTCTCACAGAGACCCAGTGCCAATGGTAGCATGCCTGAGGGAAGCCGTGGAGGTGGTGAGAAATGGATTAGAGAGAGAGCATACTGAAGAGAGTAAGAGATTCTTTTGGCCCAAATAACTGGGCAAATGGTGCCATTTCTAGAGACTGGAAAAGGCTGAGGAAAGAATAGGTTTGACAAGGAGTAGAGGAAGGAGAAGTCAAGGATTTGGTTTTAGACATTAAGTTTGAGATGCCTTTTACATATTCACATGGAGATACCAAGTAGGCAGTTGGTTATGTAGGTGTGGTGTTCAAAGAAGTTGAAGCTGGGCATAAGGACTTGGGAATAGCTGGCATAAAGTCCAGAGGGGAAATGCCTCCTGTAACTCTGATCTTCTTCTCCACCTGCTCCACAGACTATGGCCTCAGGGCCCGTTAAGCAGATGAACATCCATCACATTGAGAATCACCCTGAAAGTGGGACACCACCAAGAGCCACATACCACATGTGCTTCCTATCCTGGGGTAGAGAGGAAGTAGGGTAAGTCCCCTTGTACTCTTTGCCTCAGGCTGTCCACACCTACAAGGACAGTATCAGACACTACTTGGTTCCCCTTGAGGAAGAGGGAGAAGATACCACACACATGACAGTGAAGAGTTGTCAACACCTGGAAGAATTCCATGGCTGGAACCCAGAGTTGGGAGACTTGTGTGTGCTTAGGTGACCAAGTTCTAGAAAGCAGGCTCTGTCTTCTGATGATCATCCTCAGCAGAACTTGGTACAAGGTTCATTTAACTACCGCTGCTGACTCGCTGTCTCCTCTTGAAGTATTAATAATTTAGTCACTAAGTGCAAGCTGATGCAGTGTGCCAGGTAATTGCAAATGCTTCATAAGATAAGGCCTCAAATCTGGCCCCTCTCCTATCAGTTCTCTACTACCTTAAGAGAGATCTAGAAAATCATGTCACTTCCTTTTTAAAACCTTCCAATGACACCCAATGGCCTTGAGGATAAAGTCTGAACTTCTTAGCATGGATCTGGTCCTTGCCTCCCAATCCTGCCTTGTCTATGACTGCTTTTTTAATATACACCATGCTCCAGGTATGAATGCTTTTCCTAACCAGCTTTCAGGGAAATGTTCTTTTGTGTTGTATCCCCTTAAAATGGCCCTCCCTGCCTTGTCTACCTAGAGAACTTCTGATTCCTCAAAGCTCCAGTTCAAGATCTTCTCTATAAAGAATTCCTAGGCCCATGCAAGCAAAAATCTCTACATCTGAAACAGCACTGTACTTAATTTCTCCATTATATTACTAACACACCATATGACAATTATTTGCAGAAAGTCCATCCCCTGTACTAGATTGAGGGTTCCTTTGAGAGAACAGCCCAAGAGGCCATCATCTCTGTGTTCTCTGTACCTGACACATGCCTAGGTGAGCAGAAAGTTAATACACCTTGGCTAAATGAAGTGAATAAATGGGTTAGAGTACAAGAGCCCAGAAAGCCTGTCCTTCTAAGAATAAAGATGGCAGCTCATTAAACAGTAGAAAAGCATGGTGACCCAGCCAAAGGCAACAAGATACATGCTAGGGATTGATGATGCTATGCCAGTCAGGAAAGTGAATTAATTTGAACCAATGTCAGGCTATTGGGAACATAATTTGTATGCCTCTCTTTTTAGATTCTTCTAGATTCATACTTGAGTTCCCATGGGCTTTCCAAGGAGGTTGGATTCAGCCATGGAGACGGGGCTTAGCCTTAGCCAATCCCATAGTGGTCCCTGTCCACACGATTCCTGGAGGGTAGATGGCACAGTTTCTTATGGGAGTTAGTACCTCTAGATGTCTTGGATATGTCCAGAATATATCTGAATGACCCCTGGTCTGCAAATAACACACTGGGTACAAGGATGACACAACCCTGCTGACCTTAAGTGATCTTAACCTGGTCAGGTTGCAGCATGTAACCCTGAGTGTCTATGGGCAGTCAGATTGGATGGCTGGCAACATTTAGGGAATGTCCATGAGCCTGACACACATCATTTGCTTGAGTAATGTTCTTACCTAGCCCTTCAATCTTGACTCCCAGAAAAGGGGGCACCACATGTCACACATGGTACTAACAGGGCAGGTGGGTCAGGGTAATGAGCATCCCACTCACGCCAGCAGTTTCTAGCCAGGATCTTGGCAATGACCCGTGACTCACCTGAATCAGATGAGCTGCGCTTTCTGGGCTGCCATACCGAAGGTCGTGCCCATTGATGGCTAACACACGATCGTTCTCCTCCAGCTGACCATGTCGGTCTGCCACACCACCATTCAACACATTGAAGATGAATACCCCAGGCTCATCCACCCTGCGCACCAGTTTTATTCCAAGCTGCTCCTCAGGGCTGCTTTTGTTGAGAATCACATGAAAATGATCATCTCGGGGCCCATAGGCGTCGGGCGCCTGTCCGCTGTTCCTGCTTTGGAACTTCTGCTCACGCAGCACAGTGAGCCGCAGCACCTGGCATGGCTGCCGCAGGAGGCGCAGGGCATAGTTGTGAGGCACGTTGCTGATATCCATCCCGTTGACCTGGCGGGGGGGGGGGGGGGGGGCAGGGAGGGGACCGGAAGCTAGAGCAGATCAGCCAGCTCCACCTGCCACAGTCCTTCCTAGAAGCCCCAGGCCCACATCATCAGCAGGACCCTTCCTTAAAGACTGCCCTGGTTTGTCACCTTCTCTTCTGTCCAAATCTCCAGACACCCCCATCTTCCAACATTACTTCTAGCCCCGCTTTCCTTCTGTGTTACCGCACCGCCCGTTCAGCTCTCCCGGTGGATGCTAACTCTCTTCAACCTGTCCCTGCACAGGCCCCTAGATTTATTCACAGTCCCAGCCCTCATTCCTGTTGCTTGCCAAACTCAGTGTTCAGCTGAAGGGGTGGGTGGGAGCAGGGGGGAGAAAAAAGGAAGAAAAAGTAGGAAAAAGCAAAACAAGAAAATTTCCCACTTAGGTTCAAATGATTACACTAAACTGCTGTTGAGATTAAACTGAGCTGACACTTTCTTTCCAGTGATCTCCAGGTGACTTCTCCCTGGGTCATCCATCCTGGAACTTCTGTGGCCTGCCATTGCATGTATGTGTGCGTACGTGTGTGTGTGTGTGTGTATGTGTGTATGTGTGTGTGTGGTCTTAAGGTGGTTGCTGCCTATGAGGTCTTTTGCCCATGTTCTCAACAAAAGGAAAAAGAAAATCTCTGTATAGTTTCAAACAAACTGATGTGAATGAGTTTCTAGGCTCTCTTACTGAAAGGCTGCATCCCTTTATTCTACTTCAACGTCCTCAAGCTCAGCCCTCTCATCTGTGCCTCACTCATTATCTGCGGGGCTGATGCTGCATGGGGCTTTCTGGTTTTCATTACTCTGACTAAGCGGGCCCAGCCAGAAGGCTACAGCCCCTAGTGGTAGTCACTGCTTTGCGAGAAAACCATTTTACGATAGCACCGTACTCTGCGGAGGGTCTTAAGGACAGGGGCCCCACAGAAGAGAGACAACCTTCTTGAATTTCTATGGTTGGGTAGGATTTCTTGGTTAGAGGAGGCTCAGAGTGAAATTTTAAGAGGTCTTCCTGCAGCCCACCATCCCGGTTTTTCGCTGCCCCTTCAGGGATGGATGGAGGCTCTCGTGCACAGAGCAGCTCACCACCTTTGTCCACACCCAGGGGAGCTCACAACTCTTGCTCTGCTCGGTCACTGATCCTGCATCTGCTTTCCCCCATCGCACCCAGGCCAGGAGGTGGCCAGGGGATTCTGCTAGACGGTCTTGGCAGCCCTTTGCCTGCCAGGGCCACTTGAAGGTCCTAAGAATCAAGATGTCTTATTATGCAACCCTCCCGGGCAGGACAGCTCCTTCCCTTTGCAGGGAAGCCATGCAGAGTGTCACCCGACTGCACTGTGGACACGCTCCGGAGCTCGACAGGCCCTGCCTTGTCCTCCACCTCAGAGGCCAGTGGGAGTTTCAGGATTGTTATGACAACTGCTTTAAATTCTTTCTCCTCTTATTCCAAAAAAAGAAGAATTTCTTTGCCAGAGAAATAGCACATGATGTGTCAGGAACCGGCCTGTCAACCACCTAGAATGAGTGGGATGAAACCCTCCTCTGGGTATCGGACAGGGAATATAGGACCAGGGAGGGATTTCTTGTCACACTTGCCACCTGTCTGACTTCTGTCTGATCAACAATGCTCCCTTCATTCTTTCTCTTCTTGTCAGAATTCTTCCTGACCTCCTTCCTGACACTCAAGCCTCAGAGGACAGAAATGCCCACGGGGCGCTGTTCCACCAACATGCCTGCCCCGCAATGTCTGTGGCTTGGTGGGAATAGCTTAGGATTACCTCTTGGTTTTTCTCATGGAGGGCCATTAAGCCCCCAGACATTTACCATGAAGGGGTGTGTGAATGGGAGTGACGAGATAAAATACAGAATGTTCCATTAATCTGCTCTAAAAACAACATAAGATCTACGCTCCAGTTTTATTTTATGTTATCGTTAAAGTAATAGGAGGAGGTAGACGGAAGGAGAAACGAAGAGGAGAAGGAGGTGGAGAGAGGGAAGCGGGAAGCGGGGACAGAAGCTGGAGGGGAGATGGGGGAGATGAGAAAGACGAGAAGGACAGACAAAATGATACAGAGACAGAACTACTCTTTTACAGAAAGAAGGAGAGAGTAGAAGAACAAGACAGAAGGGGACAAAGACCTATCTCAATTATATTACAGGTCTCAGATGAAGAGTCCTCTCAACGTGATAACTACGGAAAGAGACTGCTTCACATTTATTTAGCATTTCCTCCATCCATCCATTGACTTGCTCTGAAGGGGTTTTTATTAAGCCCCTTTTCATGGCCCCACAGCGACCGCGTCTACCTTCAGGATGATGTCTCCTGGCAGGAGCCGGCCATCCCTGGCAATCACCCCGTCCCGGTAAATGTGCTGGATAATGATATGGACCAGCGGGGTTTCGCTGCCTCCCACAAGCCTAATGGAGAGGCTTTCGTTGGGATCCACTCGATTGATCTTGACGCTTGTAATTTCACCATCTGGAATCAGGTGATACAACCTTGGAAAGACTAAAATGGACAGACAGTATTTATTTAAGATACCCACCCAACGGACATTTCCAACCACTCTTCTTCTTGCCAAACTTTGGTTTCAGCCAAACTAAACTATTCATCGTTCCTCGTACATGTTTTCCATTTTCCTGCCTCTGCGCCAGCATCAGTTTCTCTGCCTGGAATGTTTTTCATTTTAGGCCTAGACCCAATTTTTCCTTCAAGACTTGCATGAAATGATCCCTTTCAATTAAACTCTACCCTGATCCCGCTGTTTCCCTGCTCTGTCTAAACATCCCAATTCCCCCCAAAGCTTCTATTGCTCCCGGCACTGAGCCTTCCATTATCATCCACGCTCATTTCTTACATCCTCTCCTGGACTCTAAGATCTTTGAGGACACCATTTCTTGCTGTTCTGTGGCTGTGTGCACAGATCACAAGTGTCAGCCAAAGCCTCCTGGGGTGAAGGAGTGAAGGAGAACGTAGGATCATTATGGAATAGACTTTAGTTTCAGCACCTACTTATCGAGCCACAAAACAGAACAAACCTGCTCTTCTGCCTTCTCAGGCCATTTTGAAGCTTTCTCCCTGGAAGTCCCTGCTTTTTCAGGCTTAGGGAATTCCCAGGCCTCTCTCCCAGACACTGGTGTCAATAAAGGGAAGTCACACAGCCTGATTCGTGACCAAGGAGAGCTGGTGGTGTCCAGAGGCTCATCCCTGATCTGGCTGCATTGCTCAATTCAGAGCTCACAGGAGATCCGGAGACCTAGGTGGGTGCCTCCAACTTTATCTTTTAACTGAAGACTCTTCTTTCCACATGAAATCTTCCACGGGTCCCTTCCCCACCAGCCTGTACCCCACCCCTGTGCCCACACACAGAAGAGCTTCCTTAGTAGTCCGGTTTGATAGCGACAGACAGTTGAATGGCTTTATTTTACAACGTGAGGACGTTTGAGCTTAGAGTGGGGAAGTGACAGGACTGGCTGGAGGTTGCAAAGGAAGGTGGCCCTCAGGGCCAGTCACCGCCTGGGGCTCCAGGGGACCTGCCATCCTGTCACCTCCCTCAGGTTTCCGTGGAACCAGGGATCCACAGCAGTCCCACAGGGGACTTGCCCTATAGACCTATAAGCCAGCACGGCCGACTGGAGCCGTCCTCTGCCTCAGTCTGAGTAGAAACATGCCAAAGGGATGCCATGACATGCCAGGCAAGCTACACCTAGTTTGGGGCGGCCGCAGCTCCTCCCCCCGCCGCTTGAGTGTGGATGTGGAGGGCGGAGATGCTTTCGCCTCCTGTAGCTGCTGACAGCTGCCTTTGCCCTAAGATTCTCTCTTCATTAATTCATTTGGGAAGAGGAAAACTGCAGGTCTGGCTCTGCCTAATATGCACTCTGTTTTCAAAACCCTTGACCTTAGTCCATTTTCCCTAATGAACTATGAGTTCATTAAGAAGTGCTCAACTCTCCAGGAACAATACAGAAAGAATTAAAATTACTTCCAAGTATTGCAGAACACGATAAACAAAGCAATTTAGCAGCCAGAGGAAGCCTGAGACGTTGCAAATGTGGGTCCTTCACCTCCACCGGGATGTAACTGAACGTAAGCGATTGGCTTGGCTGTTTGGCTGTGGATAGCAGCCTTAATGTGTCAGTTCCCGGGGCTAGCAGTGCTTGGGTGATTGAGTTCAATTAATGTTTAAACTACTTTGATTACATTAAGTAGGCGTTACCATAAGCGTTTGTTGAAACAGGTCTGGTGACAGGGAATGGTGATTTAAAAAAAAACAAACACTTTGAACAAAGAAAGATTTAGAAATAATCATCAAACTGCTGGTTTTTGTTCCCCTCCCCCTGTCGACCCCCCTCCCCCCTCCAATAGATTTACAAAAACCCTCCTCCCAAACTGAAACTACTCAGGCCATTTGAGAGTCTGAAAGGACACACCCAGTTGCACTTGTACATAATATTAATTAGAACCACGCCAGTGAGACTCTAGTGACATTGAAGAGTTAAAATAATTTTTTGGGGTGCTTCGGTGGCTCTACCAGTTGAGCATCCCACTCTTGATTTTGGCTGAGGTTGTGATCTCAGCGATGTGGGATGGAGCCCCACGTTGGGCTCTGTGCTCACCAGGGAGTCTGCTTGGGATTCTCTCTTGTCCTCTCCCTTTCACCCCAGCAAACACACACACAATCTCAAATAAATAAATCCAA
Organism: Phoca vitulina; assembly: GCF_004348235.1. Taxonomy (NCBI): domain Eukaryota; kingdom Metazoa; phylum Chordata; class Mammalia; order Carnivora; family Phocidae; genus Phoca; species Phoca vitulina. The sequence goes on from NW_022589706.1 coordinate 37,100,925, forward strand.
AAAAAAATTTTCAACTGCCAAACTTGTGCTGGTCTGGAATGAAATAAAATTGTTCAATATTGTGTCCTCACCGAAGGACTAGGGATTTGATGTTATTTACTGAGTGTTATGTGCCAAGCATTGAGCTAGCCAGTTGCATGCATGCTTTTTGGATTTAGTACTTACAACAACCCTATGAAGTAGATTATTATTATCCCAGCTTCTTAGAGGACAGAATGCTGGAGCTCAGAGAAGTTAAGTAACCTGGCCAGGGTCACACAGCCAATAAGCCGTGGAGACTCTTTGCCCCTGTAAAAAGGATGGATAAACTATGCCACGGGAGTTCATGGGGCCAACCACAGGTTGCTGAAACAATGCAACTCGAAGGCCATTTTTGAAAACTTGGTTGCCTCACAAATCCTGAAAAGACCATCATACCAGCCTTGCCAAGTCTTAACACCTCACCCCATTCTGGAGTCATAGCTTCCTGGGGTATCTCAAGAAATCCATTCTCTCCCACTCTAAGCCCCCTGCACACCTCACGCGGCGGCCATCTTCCCGGAACATAGTGCGGTTCCTGCAATAACACTCTGCAAAAGCTTTCCGGTGTGTTCACTGCCCCAAATCAAGACTCCCAAATGCCCTCCAGGACCCATCTCTTCTCCCACTACTTTCTAACGCACAGTCAAGATCCCAATGCCCATCCGGCTCATAAACCACCCCGTAGACACAGGTTACACAGCCTGCTTGCAAGTGATGCTTCTTTCTCTTGGGCTGCCGCTGCCATTTATTTATAGCTCACTCTTCATGGTATTTTCTTTCTTTTAGTCATGAAGGAGGCTCTTGAAGCCAGGAACTGGATTTGATAATCTTTATATAAAGTTATAGAGCCTAGGCTAGTACCTTTCACACAGTAATCTCTTATTAAAAAGGTTTCTGCAATAAACAGGCAAATAAATCTTATGCAGGCAGAAGAAAACTTCACGTGGAGGCGAATTCAGGACCCTTTCATAAGAGGAGGACTGGCAGCAGGGAGTTGTAATCCCATATTCACGGCACACTCAGCGAACACCACTGTGTTGCCAGGTACGGTGCTTCACCTTGAGGACACGCACACTAACAAAAGAACTCCTGCTCTTACAGAGGCAGTGACAGTGAAAGGGACACTGTTATAATAAAGATGCAGATGCATCGAGAACACAAAGGAAAGGCGACTGAGGGAGTCGGGGAGGGCTTCTAGGAGGAGGCCAAGCCTATGCGGAGCCTGGAAGGAGGAATGAGAATGGCAGCTGAAGGGGTGTGGGAGTGAAAGCTGAACAACAGCCTGGAAGGGAGAGAGAGAGACACAGTATTCACAGGACTGCAATGAGCTCAGAGTAGTGAGAGCACGGAGTGTGCATGTGTGTGTGCGTGCACAGAGGGGAGAGGTGACAAGTAAGCAAGAGAGATTTTCTAGCACTGCTCATGGATTCTCTGAAGGTGTGATAAAGACAGTGGTTTGGGATCTACCTCTCAACCCCTAGGAGGGGAGGGCCCTTAACCCAGTGGTTACCAGAGTGGGCTCTGGAGCCAGAGAACCTGAGCTAAGGTCCTAGGTCTGTCATTTTCTAGCTGGGTGACTTTGGGTGATTTACTCTCTGGGTGTCCGTTTCTTCATCTATAAAATGAGAATCATCATCATCCCTGTCCCTTAGAATTGTGACATCTAAATGACTTAGGACAAACACTACCTGGAACACAAGAAAGCTCCACTTTTTTTTAAAGAGCTATCGTTACTGCTCTGAAGGTCTAACATAAGATAAAAAGAAAGTATTTCCTCAGCTGCATTTATAAACACATAGGATCTAAGATCCAACAGAGCCTGGATTCTAGAGCCACATTACCTGAATTCAAAGTTAAGCAAGGTAATTTGGGGCAAGCTAAGTAATCTCCCTGTGCCTCGATTTTCTTATCTGTAAAAGAGGGATAATAATAGTAGCCATTTCATAGGTTTGTTGTGAGCATTAAATAAGTTAATGCATGAAAAACACACTCAGAACCACACATTATACCTAGTCATAAGAAGAAAAAAGTACTTACATAGCATTTACTGCATGCCAGCCATGTTCTAAATGCTTTTCACTTAATTATTATTATTTCTTATATGTGTTAAGCTAGCACCTGAAGGTAAGGGCTCCAAAACCTATTTGCTCACCCTCTGTGAAAAGAGAACAATCATTTCTGCCTTTAGTTACTTATGTAAGAAGTAGGCTGATCAAGGTAAAAAATATTTTATGCCCTTGTGAAGAGAGGTGTCCTAGAAAGTGGGTGGTGGTCCGGTTCTCATCACCCCTGATGTCATTCTGGAAGCCCAGCCCATGTCCGTCCAGACTCACAGGGAGGTCACTTACCTTCAGGGGCAGTGGTGTCTTCAGAATTTTCTCTGCCCTGGTCAGCTTGGTTGGCAACTGTACTCCCACTCTTTGTCCTTCGAAGAACACTCAAAGCTCGGTTTATTTTTTTAAAAGATCTGCTTCTGATAGTGGATCGCTCAAAGGGCCGTGCTGAGGACAAGAGAGAAGGAAGAAACAGTAGCTATACAGTCACAGAAATCCTCTTTTATGTGCATGTCTGATCGGATATATACAATAACACAAGAAGAGTGATTACTTCTAGGTGGTAGAATGATGCGATTTGCTTCTCTGTTCTGTCTCCGTTTTCTACAGTGAAATATGTAAGGTTTAAAAACCTGCGTTTCTTTTTTGCTGGGCTGGACTGAAGGTAGCAGCACTTTCCTTGAGCAGCATAGATGGGAAGGTGCCGACACTATGGGGTGGTGAATCATCAGGCCCAACTCTACCCCTTCCACTAAGTTCGATTACACATTTTTAATGATCTGAGGTACTTATGGTTTCATTTCACTTTGGAGAATTAGACATTGGATTGCTGCTGAAACTGCCAGAATGATTTCCCCTTAAAAAAAAAAAGTCTAGAACTTTCTACAGTAAATATTCCACAGAGGGCAATCTCAAGGCAAGGAGCCCATTCCCAGACAACCACCCATTTGACTCACCCCTAGTTCGGTTGCTCCGGCCAGAGTCCAAAGGGCTGTCTGCTGGCTGACCATCCTCCGCTGTGGACACGTAGGCAGGGTTGTCTAGGCCAGGCTCATTTGTCACCAAGGAGACAGTGGCAGCTGCAGAGACCTCTGGGGAGAGTGCTGTTGCTGTGAGGCTCACGCAGCCGTCTGGGCAGCCATCTTGAGAGCGCCTCTTCTTGTCTTTGGTGAGGCCATAGTGGGAAGCACCTTTACAGCTGTAACGAAACCAATAGGAGGTCAGAAAAGGCTTTGGCTTTGCTCATTGTTCAACCCGGCTTCTTCACGTACACATGCTTGCTGCACTTGGAACGGGAGTTGTTCACTCCTATGTCCCACCCCCCACCTTATCACATGTAGGTACTCAATATACACTCACCAACTAGATGATTTAATGACTTGAGAAAACAATTTTTAAAAGATGTTTTTGCATTCTCTTAAAGCGCTCTCAGTACACTGGCCTCTGGCATGCAAATGTATATAGTTGTCATGGTGTCTACAAGACTAGAGCTTGAGGCGGGCACTCTTCAACTGTTTGGACTTAGTAATTCTCTCTTGTTGGTGTTTATTTTGACCACAAAAGCCCTTAGTCACACTCAGTCCTTTCTTTTAGGTTTGGTTCCCAAAGCACTGAACATAAATACAAAGCTCCTCCCAGATTCCATATTTAACTGTCCGTGGAAACAGAATCGCCATCACCACAAAGCCACAGGGGTTTACTTAGCATTGGTATTCTCTAGAGGCAAGCTTGCTGGCTTCCATGCTCTACCTCTGGGCTACTGGCCAGAACCAGGGGCCAGGGGCTCCTGAGCACCAAAGTCCCATTCATTGTCATGTCTTCTAACATTGGGAAAGTAAAACTACATTCATGGTCTCTAAAAAGAAAACCATAATTGTCTATAACCATTCACTCCCCATGTTGAGGAGCAGGCCCAAGGGCCAGGAGGCCAAGGTATAAGCAGATCTAGGTCCATATTTTGCTGTGAATGTACATCCATGTGTCACTGAGAAGGTCATTTCAGCTCTTAGGGTTTTGGTCAGAAGATGGGGATGAGTTGACGATCTCATTGTACTGTGGTGAGCAAGTAGCTGCAGATGGCCACACCAGCTCCCACAGTTGTTGTGAAGGCAGAAATCATGAGGGTGAGCCCCTTTAAGAAATGGCCATTTGCTTATAATAGATGTGCTAATTATTTTTATCAATTCATTATAGAAAATGTTATGTGGTTGAGCTATTTTAATTTACCCTCTGAGAGCCTATTTGGAGTGATGCTTCACATTCTTGAAAGTAAAAGGAATCCAACAGCAGTCTACAGTTGATATGCACACAATTTCATAGCCTGTAGAAACAGAGCTAGTGGATAGAATGGCTTACTGTCTGGTTCTGAATCCTTGCTCTGAAATTTACCTGTGTAGTCTGGGGCAATTTTGTTAACCTGGTTAAACTTCCTAATCTACACATACATTTGGGGCTGCTGTGAGGTCGCGTCGATATTTTAGTACCCTGCCAGAGATATAGTAAGTTATCAGGAGATTGTAGCTACTTCCGTAATCAATCCATTCTGGGATGCTTGTTTGTTCATACTCTAACATCTCTGAGATTAGAATGCATGGGTGATGGAGTCATGCAGCTTCTACTGTGCCAAACTGCAGTCATGATGCGGATACGATTATCTGAACAGGGCAGACACAGTCACGGGGTGGGGGGCATCTTCTAACTTCCATTGAGTTGCGTCCATTCTTGGCACTATGCCATTGAACTGAATTGGCATTCAATGTCTTAGAAAAGATTACATTATGATTCAGCACTGAAATGAAAAGTTACTGCATATACAAAAAGTCTCAAAAACAGAGTAGTGGCGCCTAAGTTTGATGTTGATGAAGCAAATATTCACTGTTAAGAGAACAGCAATTCCATATTTTCTTGCAAAGAGACAAGCAAATGCTTTATTTGCTTAGAAAGAAAGATGTCCCCAAGGAGATAAAAAGTGGGGTTATATTTCGTTACTGAGACCATTCAATAGGATTGGACTATTTCATGCCAAATAATACAACTAGAGGGCAGGAGAGGTCACCAAATTTGTCTGAATGGATTTCAAAGTCCTAGGAGTCCAATGTGACCAATCCACACACTGCATGCAAATCTTTAAAGGTGTTTTGGAATAATGTAACCAGTGACAATATTTAAAACTGTTGGTACGTAAAATATGTTTCGTATGATCAATGGCATCTTAGATCTGATGAAATGTGGTTTTAATATTAGTAGAAACGGACTTTGATTATACAATCCCATACCCTTATCTTATAGAAGATGAAACAGGCCTCCAGTTTTTAATGCTAGTCTTTTTCTCACCGAAAAAGTTCAAGCTCCTTGCTTGAATTGGTAAGGTTTTATTGTTCTGATTAGCTACTTTGGCTTGAAATTGTCCTGCTTAAAAATAGCAAACTGGTTGATATGGGAAACTGAAAAATTGGAAGAACTGTGTGATGGAAAAAATAAAAGCCAGCATGCATTTGAACAGTTCCAAAGTCATAAATACATGAGTGGAACACTTCTACCCAAGCCAGCAATATTTGGTTAGCAATGCATGGGAAGGAAGTTCCTAGACCATTTAGTTGGACTGGAAACAGTCTTTCTTTTCTTGGGGCAGCATTGCCCTTGACCATGTGCCCTGCCAGAACAGGAAATGAATTTCCCAGTTGGACAAATGGCTGGTAAGTCATGGCTTCCTGGGAGGACATAGCATATCCCAGTGGAACAAAGGGACATCTTATTTTGCTGCCATGACCCTGTGGAGGATTAAGGTATTTAAAATATCTGAATCTGAAGACTATACCATTAAGAAACAATTGCTGTTCCAAGTCCTTGGGGTTCCAGAGTCACGTTTTTTAGTCTAGGAAAGGAAAACCTTATAAAATGGGTAAGTAATCTTCCCAGTGGCCTCAAATCATAGCTATCCTTACAACAGTTTGTGTGTGTGGGGGTGGGGGGGGTACAGAATCTAGAATTAAAGTTTCAGACTCATATGCCTTGTATAAAAAATGTTCTGCTAAAGCAACCCATAACTGTGTGATGTTGCTTCCTCCAGTTTCTTGGCTTAGCTTGAATCCAAGGCACAGAATGATCTATGAAGGTAGCAGCTTGTACTTACTAATTATCTCTTTTGTGGTGATTAATACTGAGGCCTCTTGATTTATAAGCACAAAAGAGGGGAGGAGTAAGGAAGAGCTGATTAGCATTGGCCGGTACAAGAACATACAGTGAACCCTGGGTTGTGTTCAAAGGAAGCAGGATTTATTCTCCCTTTTAGTTATCCCGAGCACTAAGTACTCTCAGGTGGTGATGGGTGATGGCCATGAACTTGAAGGATGAACACAAGGAACATAAAAAACCCATTTTTCAACCAAACTATGCACTTTGGATATGCCATCTGTTCAACAAAGCAACTCTGAAAATCAATTATTATTATTATTATTTTTGGTAATAAAGTGCTGGGATCCTGAGCTCCTATATCAAAGTTAGCAGAGGCAAATCAGTCTTAATATAAGAAGTGGACAATGGATGTGCCATGGAATTTTTGCCTTTTTTTTTTCTGCAAGGGGATGGGGAGAAAGAAGAGAAAATGAACTCCTTTCTTGCAAAAATTCCTGAGTCCATGAGTTTGCTACTGACAGGAGTTGACCTGAAGCTGGATAGACCCTAACATAATTCACAGAGGCTCTGATGGGGTGTCCTGCAGAATTCAGCCAACCAGGAAGCACGAGCTGCTTTGCAGTGGACGGTTCCCTTCTGACAGTGAACTTAACCACTTAGGATAGAAGAATATACATTGCCTGTAAGTAAGAGCCTCAATACCTCATCATAATAGTCTGGCTAACTACGCAACCTCCCTTTGATCTAACTTCCCTCACATTCTTTCTCTCTGTTCACTTCTGAACTAGGTAAACGTCAAGTCTGTTCTTCATATTGAGTTCATTAATTGCCCAGTCTGATCCTACTTTAAGCCAAGTCTTTTTTTTTTTTAAAGATTTTATTTATTTATTTGACAGAGAGAGGCACAGCGAGAGAGGGAACACAAGCAGGGGGAGTGGGAGAGGGAGAAGCAGGCTTCCCGCTGAGCAGGGAGCCCGATGTGGGGCTCGATCCCAGGACCCTGGGATCATGACCTGATCCGAAGGCAGACGCTTAACGACTGAGCCACCCAGGCGCCCCTAAGCCAAGTCTTATAAACTCATATGCTAGTGAAGTGAGGAAACAAGGATGGTGAGGCCAGGTGACCATGGTGAGGTATGCTGCTCCATTTCAAGGGTCCAGCAGCTGTTACAGGCCTTTGCTGGTCCTTGTCTCTGGAAGACCAACCTAAGAGCAATTAGTAAGAAAAAGAAATAAAATGCATCCAAACAGGACAGGAAGATATATACTGTCACTATTTGCAGATGACGTGATATTATAGAAAACCCTAAAGACTCCACCAAAAGACTATTAGAACTAATCAATGAATTTGGAAAAGTTGCAGGATATAAAATCAATATACAAAAATCTGTTGTGTTTCTATATACTAACAATTTCTGATAATTCATTAAGAAAACAATTCCACTTATAACAGCATCAAAAGAAATAAAATACCTTGGAATAAATTTGGCCAAAGAGGTGAAAGATCTGTACACTGAAAACTGTAAGACATTGATGAAAGAAATTGGAGATGATACAAATAAATGGAAAGATATTCTATGCTCTTGGCTTAGAAGAATTAATATTGTTAAAGTGTCCACACCACCTACAGGAATCTAGATTCAGTGCAGTCCCTATCAAACTTTCAATGCCAGTTTTCACAAAAATAGAATAATCTAAAATTTGTATGGAACCACAAAAGACTTCCAATAGCCAAAGTAATCTTGAGAAAGAACAAAGCTGTAGGCATTGCCTGATTTCAAACTATTTTACAAAGCCATAGCAATCAAAACATTATAGGCTTGGCATAAAAACAGATATATGGATCTAGGGATAGAATAGAGTCCAGAAACAAACCCATGCATATATGGCCAATTAATTTATGACAAAAGTGGCAAGAATATACAATGAAAAAAGGACAGTCTCTCTTCAATAAATGGTGCTGGGAAAACTGGACAGTCACATGCCAAAGAATGAAGCTGGAGCACTGTTTTACACCACATGCAAAAATTAGCTCAAAATGGATTAAAGACTTGAATGTAAGACCTGAAACCATACAACTCCTAGAAGAAAACATAAGGAGTTAGCTCCTTGACATCAGTCCTGGTGATGACTTTTTTGGACCTGACACCGAAAGCAAAGGCAACAAAAGCAAAAATCAACAAGCGGGACTATATCAAACTAACAAGCTTCTGCACAGCACAGGAAAACTATCACCAAAATGAAAAGGCAAACCACAAAATGGAGGAAAATATTTGCAAATCATGATAAAGGGTTAATACCCAAAATACACAAAGAATTCATGCAATAGCAGAAAACAATCAGATTAAAAATGGGCATATACAGATGACGAACAGGCACATGGAAATACGCTCAACATCACTAATCGTCAGGGAAATGCAAATGAAAACCACACTGAGATATCATTGATAGAGCGCATGTTAGAATGGCTATTACTAAAGACCAAGAAAGAAGTATTGGTGAGGATATGGAGAAAAGGTAACCCTTGTGCGCTGCTCGTGGGAACGTAAATTGATGCAGCCACTCTGGAAAACAGTATGGAGTTTCCTCAAAAAAAACTAAAAATAGAAATACCCTATGATCCAGCAGTTCACTTCTAGGTATTTATTTGACGAAAACAAAAACACCAGTTCAAAAAAACATCCGCACCCCGTGTTCACTGCAGCATTATTCACAAAAGCCAAGAAATGGAAACAGTGTAAGTGTCCATCAATAAAGGAATGGATAAAGAAAATGTGGTGTATATATACAATAAAATATTATTGAACATAAAAAAGAAGGAAATCTTGCCATTTGTGACAACATGGGTGGACTTTGAGGTCCATTATGCTAAGTGCCGTAAGTCAGAGAAAGACAAATATTGTATGATCTCACTTATAGGTGGAATCTAAAATAACAGTAGCAAAAACAAACAAAAAAAACCCCTCAGGGTGATAGAAACACATTGGGGTTTGCCAAAGGGAATGTGGGGGTAGGTAAAATGGACAAAGGGGATCAAAAAGTTACAAACATCAGTTATAAGATAAAGAAGTCATAGGGATGTAATGCACAGCATGGTGACTATAGTTAATAATACTGTATTGCATAGTTCAAAGTTGGTAGAAGAGTAAATCTTAAAATTCCTCCCTGAAATAAAAATTTGTAACGATGCAATTGATGTTAACTAGACTTTCTGTGGTGATCATTTCACAATATCAAATCATTATGCTGTATACCTGAAATTAATCACTAATATATGTCAGTTATACCTCAAGAAAAAAAAAAAAACAGCCTAGTGTTGCTGGAATGAAAACTTTATAAGCTGAAATCCAGTTTCTAATGTGCAGTCTCTTGATTTTTAAAAGTTAACAAATTCAACATTTTAAAGCCCATGGCTTGGGTCAAACAAAACAGATCTGTAGGCCAGATCTATCTCAAGGGATGACAATTTCTACCTCTGGGAATTAAAACAAACAAACAAACCAACCCTGCCAATGTGAGTAGGTCTGACACATTTCTCTCCTTTCAGTCCTCTTTGAGGCCATGCTGCCCTCCTTTTACTCTTTCCCCAATCTCCCTCTGTCCCCACTTGAGTGAGGGTGTGTGTGTGCATGCATAGGGAAGATGGCTCCAAAAGGGGTTTTCCTTCCATGATTTGCCCCAGCCCTATTTTTTTTATAAGTACAAAAATAATTTAATAAAATTCAATATTCATGATATGCATATACCTCTCAGCAAAGTAGGAATAAAAAGGAAATTCTTCAACTTGAGAATATCTATAAAACATCCACAGCTAACATCATGTTTAATGTTGAAAGATGAATGCTTTTTCACTGAAATCAGGAACAAGACAAAGATATCCTTCCTCACTATTCCTTTTTAGTATTGCACTAGAGGTTCTTACCAGTGCAATATGGCAAGAAAAAGTAGTAAACAGCATACTGATTGGAAAGGGAGAAATAAAACTGCTTCTATTCACAGAAGACATGACTGTCCATGACATACTTTAGACATGCAATTGATTTTTGTAAGTTAACCTTGTGTCCTGCAACTTTATTGAATGTACTTATCAGTTCTACTTGCATTTTAATATTTTACTTGCGATTTTCTATCCAGCCCTATTTCTGATCAAAGAAGACAGAGAAGGAGACTAAATTCTCAACTGTCTGTCTTTCACTGCTAAGAGAGCTAATTACTTGCCCTAAGCTATTACATAATGAGAAAGGGAGCCATTCAACCCTAATGGGTGTATTTGCTCTTTCAGGCAAAGAGAATCAAGATCAGGGGGCTCTGGAGGGAAGCAAGCTCCTCTGCCAATGGCTGGGTCTTAGGCTTCAGCTGCTCCACTGAACAGGAAGAGTGACTCAAACTTTGCTCAGGGTCCTTGGGGCCAGGCCAGGGGACTGCTGCAAGAGACATGGTCACCATGAGATAGCAATAGGCTCTTGTTTGTGTCCTTGGATGAGGCAGCAGGGGGATAGGCCATTGAGATTCTCGGGAACCCATAGTGCTCCAGCTCCGAGAAAGCTTTATCAAGGTGCTGGTGACCCTGCAGACTGAGAGTGGGCTCCATTTCCCGTGCCAGCACCTTGGCCCTCCTGACCCTGTATCTCCCTTGCTTTACAACACAACCAAGCCCATCTCCCTGCCCCTGGTCTTTCTCCCCATCCAATCTATCCTAACTTCGCCATTTTACTCAAAAAATTTCCTGTAGAAATATTTCCCACTGCTTACCAGATAGTCCCAATTCCTCATCCTGACATTCTAGACTTTGCCTGATTTGTAAGGATCGTGGGCTCCCTACAGAGTCTGGCAAGCCAGAAGGGGGGCGGGGAGAAGACAGCTATTACCTATTGATCTACTATGTACTGTGTTATGCTCTACATGTGTGGTATTCTTTACCCCTCGCGACTGTCCTGTAATAGTCACGACACCACCTCCACTTTACAGATGAGGATACGGAAGCCAGCAGGGAGGAAAGCCTTGTCTAGGTTCACAGAGCGGAGCTGGGATTGGAATCCAGGCTGTGGGGTTCCATGCTTTCTCCCCTCCCATGGCCTGGCCTCCAGCCCAGAACTTTCCCTGCACTCCAGGCTCATATATCAACCTGCTTCCTTCACGTCTTCATTTCCACATCTCATAGGCACCTTGAACTTAACCTATCCAAACACTCTAAGCTTCCCTGCCAAACCAGCTCTTCCCACATCTTCCCGGCTTTATTGAACAGCACCTTACATCCTTCCTGTTGTTCAGGTCAAAAACCTCAGGTCATCCCCAATTCCTTTATTTCTCTCAGCACTCCAAATACAACCAAGAAGATATATCCGGAATCCAACTACTTCTCATCACTTCCACTGCCACCATCCTGGTCCAAGTGACCATCCTCAATGCCTGGATTGCCACAGCCTAAGAGGCTTCCCTGCTTCTACACTTGTCTCCCTTCCCCATCTATTCTCCATAGAGCATAAGGTACTCACAATGGCTCACAAGGTCCTGTGTTCTCTGTCCCATTGCTTCTGCCTTCATCCCCACCCCTCACTCATTCACCTCCTGCTGATTCTCACGGGGGGCCCAGCACATTCCTGCTTTGGGGGGCTTTGCATTCTGCTGTTGTCCCTGTCTCTCCAGGTTCCCACCTGGTCTGTTCCCTTATCTTCAGGTCTGTGATTAAAATCCACCTTCCTTGACTACCCTACTTAAAGCAACTTTTTTTTTTTTCCTGGCACAACCTATCCCCATTCCCTCCCTCCTACTTGTTTTTTCTCTACAGAACGCAAGCTCCAAAGGGAGGTTGGGAAGAGTCTGGTTCCATACTTTAGCCAATAGAAACAAATTGTGAAATCTTGATCCTTCTAGGAAAGTGAGGACTTCTTCATTGGTACTCATATTGGTGCTGGGGAAGAGTCCGCTTGTAGATTCCCACGTCTCTCCCCGCCTACCTTCGAGTGACATTAGCTCTGCCCCAGCCAACCAGTTAGCTCTGGGCAAGTCTTGCTCCAGGGTCTATAAAGGGACAAAGTCTTGCTTACCCAGGTGCATCTTAGAGGGTCTGAATAGCACGTACATTTGCTAGGGCAGGCACTCAGTCCACATTTGTGGAGTTGAACTAAGCAACAGTCACCCTTTTGGCATTCACTTTAGTGAAATTATCAAACGGGGGATGGATGGATTCAACCCCATGGTCCCGACAACACAATTATCGTGATTGTGATAGGAAGCCAGTCTCCTTTTTTCCTTTCAGCAAGCTCAGGATGTTCCTTTTAATTTCCCTCACTCCAACTCTAGAGGAGAAAAATGGGAGGGAAGAGGGAAGATTTTTTTTTATTTCTCTTCCCCTTTTCACATACTTCCCTAGTAACCTTTTTTTTTTTTTTTTTTTTTTTTTCTTTGTTACCCAATAGGATTTTATTTGATCTGGGTTCCAAAACTAGTACACACATAGAACCAAGTAACAGTTACCATACATCTTCTTTTGATGGATTATGCTGGTAGTGCAGGGCAAGTGATTTTAAAATACTGTTTTTCATTCAATATACACTTACAGAGTGCTTCCTGAGAAAGTGAAGTGGAAACAGCACAGGCTTTCGAGTTTAAAACATCTGGATGGGAATCCTAAGTCTGCCACCTTCCTGCTCTGTGACTTTGAACAAATTCCTTAATCACTGAGTCTCATTTCCTAGATATAAAATGGGCACAGTAATGTTTACTGTAAGATTTAAAGATTCACACAGGTGCCCATCAGTACTGGAATGTAGGGGCAATGAGCAGTACTTAGCATGGTTACTGCATATCAGGCATGATGATAGACAATATGGATGCAAAACAAAACAAAACCTTCTACGCAGTGTATGCTCGCAAGGAGACGGACGTGAAAACAGAAAAATCACCAGGCCCCATTATCTGAGGGAGATAGAGGTACAACAAGTGTCGAAAGACAAGAGGAAGGGGCCGCTCGCTCTGCTTGGAGGTAGCCAGGGAAGGCTTCCCAGAGGACGTGAAACTAGAGCTGAATCTAGAAAAATGGAGGACGTTGGTCTGGCAGTCTAGATATGAATGCTACTTTCAAAGGCCCCAAGGATGAAAGTACATGGCAGGTACCAGCATTATTGGCCTCAGTGCAGACTTTGTCCCAAGTGACATTGATGCGGGGGAAAACAGAGCTAAAGTGAGACCAAAGAGGAGGACAGATGCTGGGAGTGTGCAGGAGATAAAGCCCAAGACACCAAACTACCAGTCCCTAATCCACTTCTGAGGTTCAGCAGGATTAAGCCATGCCCGTGGGGGCAGGAGATAATTGGGCTTTGAGAAATCTGATGCCAACATTTGAGTGGGTAAGAGGGAGCTGGAGGGATGAAGTTGACAGCAGGAGGCTCAAAGTCACCTCCTCAGAGATTGACTGTCCATCTAAAATGAACCACCTCTCTCACCAGCACCTGATTTTACTTCCTGGCACTTAACATCTTTGGAAATTATTCTGTATGTCTACTTGCTTCCCTTGTAAATACATGTCTCCCCCAAAAAGAACATAGCTTCTGTGAGATTGAAAGTCCAGCTTGTCTTGCTCACCATGAGATTCTCAACACTGTGCTGACAGCACTCATGGATGTGGGTATGTCAGCAGCCTGAGAGATTTGGGAAACAGCTGTTTTTTCTTCTTCCTTTTATCAGATGCTGTTTATACTTTTAATTGTGCTGGCCCAGATAGCTTTTTTTCCTTTGATGGATTTTATTGAGGCATAGTTGACCTATGACATTATTAGTTTCAGGTATACAGCATGACTTGATATTTGTATATATTACAAAATGATCACAATAAGTCTACCTAACATCCATCACCTACACAGTTACATTTTCCTTGTAATGAGAACTTTTAAGACCTACTTTTAGCAACTTTCAAATATACAATACAGTATTATTAACTATAGTCACCATGCTGTAACCTCCATGGCTTATTTTATAACTGGACATTTGTACCTTTTTACACCCTTCACCCATTTCACACACTCACCCCCACCCCGTCCACCACCAATCTGTTCTCTCTATATAGGAACTCATTTTTTTTTTTTAATACTCCACATTTAAGTGAGATCATACGGTATTTGTCTTTGACTTATTTCACTTAACATAATGCCCTGTGCTATGTTTTCCCTTGCTCCTTTTATTAGATGCTGTTTATACTTTTAATTGTGCTGGCCCAGATGTGTTTTATTTGTTGCAGGCTGCCTAGATTCTTTTTTTCAAAGAAGGCAGGCTATATATTTTAAATACATGATGACTAGTATTTCATGATCCTTTTAATGCACAGCACTAGAAATTCTTGTGTTTAAGATAAAAATAAATGCATCAATCATCATCTTCCAAAACAGTCCCATTTGAGCTCCCTGAGCCCACCCTCGAGCAGGACCCACCCTTGTGAATTAATCCTGATCATGTTACTTGGATAAGACTCAAGTAACAGTAACACCACTCCTATTAAGGTTTCCTCTGGTTCTCAGGCAGCCTGGTCCCGAGCACACAGCCTCCTTAGGGACCTTCCTGAGTTCAGATTGGATAGTTTCTAGAATTCATTCACTATACCTGCAGCTTCTTCAGTAATCTCTTTGGTTGAAGAATGTTAGGTAAAGTCATTCCTCCTTGTCTGGATTACTTTTTCTCCTCCTCTAAGTTAAAACCCATGTTCCCTGGGATCGAATTACATGGCCACTCACGAAGCTACTAGAAACCATACATGAAAAAAGTCATTAGCACTTTTGTGTAGTCACAAGTGAAGTAAACATCAGTTAATAAGTAAGAGAGGTCATCAGTTGGTCAAGCCCACCCTCTGGGAATTCGTTTAGACCCGGAGTATGAACTTGAGCCTGAAAGGCTCTCCCCCTGGGGAGCCGATGGACTTCTTACATCACCACCGACCACATACTCCTTCCTCTCATCAGTCCCTTTCTTCTGCCTCCAGACCACTAGGGAAAATGTCCCCAGCAATTCCAACCACCCCTGCCTCACTTGTTAATGAATACCAGAAAGGGAAAATTAAAAACACACAGGAAAGCAATGGGGGAATGCAGGCCAAGCTTTGGGTAGCTAGAACGCCAGCCTCTTGACTCAGGCACTGTGAAGTGGGGAGAGGGGCAGGGTGCTCTTAAGGTAGAATTGGCTCAGGAAACAAAGAGGTCTGATGGACAACCTAAGCAAGCACTCTTGACTCGGTTTACCCAAGATGCTGATCTGTTCCTCCAGTGATCTATGGGACAGATCACCCGCTGCCATGCACACATTAGAAACAGTTGGCCAGTCTCTGCGGAGTGTATTTTGCGGGAGGCAGGGAAGAAGTAGATATTCTTTAACCTAATGTGAATGGCTCTCCTTTTCTATTTTTTTCTATTTGTTTATAGAGTTAGGTCTGTAAGATAATCTGTGGCTACATCTTTTCCATCCTTCAAATCTCAACTCATGAGTTAATAATGTATAATTACAGCCAGCACGGACAGTAGACTTACTATGGACCGGGTACTATTGCACATGCTTTACACAGATTAACCCGTTCAAGCCCTCACATCCGCTCAATGAGAAAGATCCCTATCACCATTTGCTAATGAGAAATTAAGGCCCAAAGAGATTAAGTAACTTTCCTAAGGTCACACAGCTGAGAAGTAGAGGCACTGAGATTTGAACCCAAGGCTTTTAACTGAGGCATGCACCTTAGGACCATAAGATACCATGCACCCTGGTCACTGAGGCTTCGGAGCTGACTGCTTCGTAGGAGGCAGGGAAAAAGCAGAGAACCTTAGAAACAGGTTATTTATAACCTTATATTCTTTTTTTTTAAAAAAATATGTATTTATTTTAGAAAGAGAGGAGAGGGAGAGAGTGGGGTGGGGAAGGGAAGGACAGAGGCAGAGGGAGAGAGAGAATCTCAAGCAGACTCCCCACTGAGCATGGAGCCCAACTCGGGGCTTGATCCTATGACCCTGAGATCATGACCTGAGCTGAAATCAAGAGCTGGATGCTTAACCGACTGAGCCACAGGAACCCCATATAACCTTATATTCTCTCCTACAGATATGGTCCACTGTCAGCTGAGTGGTGCAATGAAGAATGCAACAGCAGGAGCCACCAAGTGGGGCCCGTTGGCATGTCCAGGCTTGCAGTTGATAGGCACGAGCAGTGAGCTCTGTGTTGTCTAGGCCTTCTCTTCTGCCACGTCAACAGGGCCGTGTCTGCAGAGCATGTATAGTGGGTCAGTGGGCGGGGGAGGCAGGTACAGTGGTCCCCAAATGCCCTTGGACTTGCTGTCTCCCTTCCATTCTTCCTTTCCAAAAAACCCTAATTATCTCCAAGAATAGGTGTGACCCCAAGCATCCTAAGAGGCAGAGGCTTAAAATGATCCTTTCAGGGTGTGTGGGCATCTCTAGGTGATTTGTTCCTCTTCTAGAGGGCACCCCTTAGTCCAGGCATTCATATTCAAATATATAGCATAAATATACAGCATTTGGGTGGAAAACAGAATTTACAGTATCCTCCCCTTATCTGTCTCGCTTTCCACGGTTTGTTACTCGCTGGCAATGACAGTAGGAAGCGGATGATCCTCCTTCTGACATATAGTTAGAAGGTCAGTGGTAGACTCATGCTACACCATGCCTGCATCACTCACCCCACTCGTCACATGGCGTTTCATCGTCTCTGTCACAAGAACAAGGGTGAGTACCATACAGTAAGATTTGGAGAGAGATCATTCACATAAACTATAGTATATCATTATAATTTTTCTATCATATTATTAGTTAATAGCTTACTGTGCCTAATTCATAAATCAAACTTTATCATAGGCATGTATGTATAGGAGAACATAGTACATAGAGGGCTTGGTACTGTCAGCAGTTTCAGGCATCTGCTCCGAGTCTTGGGATGTATCCCCTGTGGATAAGGGGATTCTACTCTATCAGAGGGAGAAAAGAGGCAGACCCACCGGTCCCACACTGGCTAGGGATACATGGTCTCTCCTGTTAACAGCAAGTCATAACCATAACCACCTGAGCTGTCCTTTGTTCGGTGCTTGGTCTTTACCACCAGGCACAGTTTTGTGGTGTATGGGACCAAATTACTGCCCCAGCAGGTTCTAGTATTCCCATTTTACAAATGGGGCAAACGAGGCTGAGAGAAGTTAAGTAACTTATCCAAGATGACACAGCAGTAAGCAAAGGAGCTGAGAGTCAAACATACTTCCTCAGTCTGGGATTTTGTTGTCAATTGAAACCATGTAACTGTCAAGTTATCTTATAATAAACGCACACACGTAGTCCTTAACATGGGTCAGGCAGGTCTAAGCACTTCACCCTCTTTCATTTAATCCTCCCACCAACATAATGAGGCAGATAATATTATCGCTGTTGTGCAGATGGGGAAAGCTAATACAAAAGTTCACATGCTCAGGATTACACAGTTAACATCTAAGGGGACCAACCATCCTGGCTTGCCTAGGACTGACTGGGGTCCTGGAATGAAGGATTTCCAGTTTTGTTTTGTTTTGTTTTTTAAAGATTTGAGAGCAAGAGAATGAGAGAGGAAGAGAGTGAGGGGAGGAGCTGAGAGAGAGGGACAAGCAGATTCCTTGCTGAATACAGAGCCCAACACAGGGCTCAATCCCATGACCCTGAGATCATGACCTGAGCCGAAATCAAGAGTCTGCCGCTTAACCGACTGAGCCACCCAGGTGCCCTGAGGGATTTCCAGTTTAAAAACCAGGTCAGCCCCACGTAAACCAGGATGTGCTGGTCACCCCATAAGCAGCAGAGATAGAATTTAAAGTCAGAGTTCTGACTCCAAATAATATGCCCTTCACCACGGTACTCCTACAAAGTCTTTTTCCTTTTCATAGATTTTTGCCACGATGTAATAGAAACAGAAACAAGCTGGGTGGGGCTATGGTGGTTTCAGGTGCCTCCCAGCATGTGCTCACACCACACCCTCCTAGAAGGGTGTCCCGAGGGCCACCTTCAAATTTGGCACAGCACCTTGCAGGTCCAAACCTCATGAAATTCCAGAGCTTCCAGTAACTAGAAGAATCCCCTCCACTGTTGAGTTAGGAAAAGCCTAAGATAGGCAGGAGTGCCTGATAAATACCAGTGCTGCTCCCTGGGGTGACAGCTCAGGAGTCTAAAGCCGCAACCAGATGTGAAGTTGACAGTGGTTAATGAGGGATGGCGGAGGGCTCGGGCATGGTCCAGATGCCAGGTCCATTCTTCATGGAGACGTCAGAATAGTTTATCCATTCTCTGAGGCTCCGACATCTTCGGGATCACGGAGTTGTTTTCCTGGACACTCTGGGGGAGGGAGTGCAGACAATTCTCATGCCACAGATGATTTGAGTTTTCCATCCACTGTCCACGGATTTGGGGTGTGTGTGGTGCTGGTGGCGGGGGTGGCGGGGAAGAGGTGGTGTTTTTGGTTAACATTTGGTCTCTGCAATTCTTGGTTCCATTCAGAATTGTCATCTTTACCTTTAAAACCCTTGGAAATAACCAACGTTTAGCTTCTCATTTTCGGGAAACCGGGCTATGGATCAACCGTACTTTCTATTTCAGGATTGACTAGGAAATGATTTTTAGGAGAACTGGAAAAGGGTGGATTTCATAGTGGTGAGGGTTTTTAAATACCGACTACTGCCCAGGGAGGTTTTCTGACTGGCTTTGAAAGCAACCTAGCTCTCCATCCGCTCAGGACGAGTCTTTTTTGAGTGCCCGCACAACCCCAAGGGCTGTCTGGAGGTGACACCTTGGCATGGGGGTGGGGGTGGAGGACGGCGGGAAGGCATTTGAGCAGAAATCATTCCCAGACGACATTTTAAAGCATTTCCTTCATTCCTCAAAGCGCATTCCATTCCAGCTCTTAGGATAACTATGAAACACTGCACTTTCTCCGGGCTCTTTCTGAGCTGGGTGTCAGGAGCCCTCCTGACAGAATACTTGACACTCAGATGTTGAGAAAGTGTGTTCTTCCTCACTCTGTTTGAGAATGTTCCAGGCAAAGATATTTGACTCTTTTGTGCCAAATATTTCTGCATGAAACAAACAAAAATCCTATTTTATCAGCCTATTTGCTAAAATTTCACTATATTGAAAGGAAACCATCTTTCCCCTTCTGTGAATCCCATTTCCTTTCCCCCAAATTGTGTTATGCAAATGGAGGGAGGGGATGCTTCTATGCACAGGAAAAGTGAGGGACCCTGTTATTTACTTCTTGGATCCCTGGAAGCCTCTTTTTTCTCCATCTCTCTCACCAGGCCCACCTTCTGTCTATTGCTCTGCTCGATTCCTTTGGTTTGGCACAGCTGCTGCTCCAGACAAGGCTCTCTGCAGTTGAGCAGGTCTACAAACTGTCCCTCCTCACGTCAAACCTGCCTTTACCCCAGGTTTTTGTCCAAACTGGCTTCTCACCTGGAGTGGCCACCATCCAAACAAATCCAACTCATTCACCCAAGTCCTGCCCCTAATCCCATTTTCTCCTTTGAAGTGTCAGAGGAATCTCTCTCTACTCTCATTCATTCATTCCACAAATATTCGAGTGATGGCTAAAGTCCACCAAATATAAGGCACAAGGCTAGGTGCTCTTAAGACTCTTCCCTCTTAGTTAGCAATCTAGCACAGAAGAAAGACAGGCAGACAAACAAGGACAGTACGAGCTGCACCTGTTTTACCCCAAGACCTTGGTGTTTACCACATATGGACACGGAGTGCTGATGGACATTGGTGTGTGTCTTTGACTAGATCAAAACTCCCTGAGACCATGTCTTACATATAAGGGTGAGGACATGCTGTATTCATGAAATGTTTGTTTTATTAGAGTCCAATATAAATGGTCTTTTTAAATTTCAAAAGTAACAGAGGTTCAGGGAAGACATTTTTGAAAACACAGAAAAATGAAAATAACCTATAAAAATTCTATCCCCAAAGAAAAGCCATGCAAATCTATTTATTCTTCCAACTTTTCAATGCAGAGACATGTAGATACCTATATATTCAGTTTTTGTATTGCTTTTCCATAACTGGACCAAGTAAATACATATTTTTAAGGTTTTTGAGATATATTGTTAAATAACACTGCTATCAGTGTATCAACATGCTTGTTACACTATCCAGTGGTTCTCAACTTTGTTGAATAGAATGACCTGGGAAGATTTTTAAGATCCAGGCTATTAGCCACTCCAGACCAATTAAATCAGAATCTCTGGGGTTGGTCTACTAAACATTGGGGTTTTCATAAAGCTCCCCAAGGCAATCCCAAAGTGTGGCCATGGGTGAGAACTACCCTAATCCTTTCCATCTCACAGATTTTAATTGGACAAATTACACAATCTGCTTTGCACAATCTGCCCACTGACCAATCACTGCCATGTGAATTCTTGAAATCATTTCATTGTTGATGTCTGGGTGACCAGGTGTCTTTGCTCCCAGGGTAGCTGAGTCATCTTCCCCATCCTTCCTTAAATGCTGTGCAGAGAATGGTCTGGGATAAAGTCTGGGGGTAGTGGAAACTAGTTATGCCAATCCCCCAGGGAAATAGGTAAAATAAGGTTTCTTTCTCTGCTGAAATCATTTGGACTTGGATAAGGGGAGAAATTAAAACTCATTGCCATCTCCTCCACTGGACAGGATCCACTTATCCTGATCTTCCACAGTGTGTGTGGGAGGCTATAATGTGTTGCACGAATCCTTTTCATCTAAAATGCTAGCAATTGAATTCTTAGTTTTGTTTACTGGCATGCTATAATGAAGATATAACCAGGCAAACAACCCATCAAAGGATAGCCAAGACAATCACAAAATATTCCCAAAACTCATATATAGCTCAAGGGGTAAGCTGAAATACCACCTCAATAAACACAGTGATGGATTCCTATGGATAACAATAAGCCACATCAATGGTTTTTTTCCTATTACCTTAAGAGGTTAAAACCTTTAAATAGAACCTATTGGATTCTCTTTTAGCTCTAACTATATGCCTAAAATGATAAATCCCTACTGGGAGCCATGCTGAGTGTTTGGTATCTAGGAGGCTCTTAATGAACACTTGAATGATGATGCAGGAATATTTCAATAATTAAATTCTTAATTCCAACTACCTATGTAAAAATGTCACCCTGTTCCCTGGGTTTTACAGTCTTTCTGATTTTGGTGATTCATTGAAGAACGAAGTTTGAAAGTTGTATACTGTTAATGATTTCTCTGACCAGGTCCTGCCTGAAATACCATGATTGTTTATGACAAGTATCTTTAATAAAGCAGGATGGATGCATTTTGGCTTGACACTTATAAAAATTGAGAGAATTTTAATACCCCCTTACTTTATCATCCATTTGTGAAAATGGATGATAAAACCTGCTTCTCCAACACACACACACACACACACACACACTCTCTCTCTCTCACACACACACACACACACATACACTCACACATACAAACTGAATGCTAAAATTATAAGATCCTTGAGGTAGGTTAATGTCTTAAGTTACTACTTGCTCATCATGTGCTCTTAATGATTTTCGACTGAATTTAGGGTTTGCCTACATGTTAAAAGCTCTGTCTTTACTACTGACCCTTCAAAACTTCAGTGTTTAGTTTTGACTCCTACTACCCTGGCTGAATCCTGAATCTGGCCCTGCCTCCTACTTTTTATCACTTGGTGGGCTCTAAGGTTGCCTTTTGGGTTTCAACCCATTTGATTCTTACTCATTTTACTTCTCTAGAAATTCAACAGTCCCTAGGGAAGAGAAAGCAAGGAAAGGGAATAGAAAAAAAATAAGTGAAACTTAAACTTTGGCCACTTGCCAGCCATCCAATTTATCACTCAACCTGTTCATGACTAAAATCTATCACCAGAGAACCACACTGAAATCACCAGGGTCAAACATTTTAATCTGTCCAATTATTCCTGAGGGAATAAACACAGTCTCCAGATTTATTAGAGCAATGTGGACTTCAAGTTGTTCAAATTAAGCTTTTACCCTACCAAAAATAGAAACAAAAGACTGGGAAGTGAAGCTGCAGAGTATTATCACAAACTGCAAGGACCCACATCTTTATAGGATGGAATTTGGGGCTAACATCCTTTTGATCTGAACTGTTCTAGAATTTTACATTTGTATTAAGATGCTAAGAATTTCATTTATGAGTAGTTTATCATAATATAAATACAGATAAATAATCAAGTAGACCTCCATCTAGATTGAACAACAGGACCCTCTAGAAAGCTTCTGAGGAAATACCCACACAGGCATGGGTTTATGTTCCTAGCAAAGAAAAAGTACTGTTACAGAGAAAGACCACTATATTTTGAACTTTGAAAATTATCTCAAGTTGTGTACAGTGAGTTTTCAAATATAAATATACACCTCTCATAAAATCTGCCAGTGGCCTACTAGAAGGAGACTATCAATTTTATGCTTTATAGGTGAACTTGGCAGTTTGGTTTTGGCCTCTTCAAGTGAAGATAGACTCAAATACATTGTAGAAATCACTGTGGATTCAGGTATTAGCTTCAGACTCTTGAAACAACTAGTAGCTCTCTTTACTCTGCCAACTGTCCCAAAATACCCTATGAGGGCTCCATTCACAGTTTTCCCCATTCTCCCGTTTGCCTGTCAATGATAGAGGATTTGGTTAATTATAGTAGAGGATTTTGAAAAGTAGGATACTGAGAACTGATTTTCAGAGGACAACTTTTTCTATTAACTTAATTGTAATTTGGCTGGCCAGCCTATTCTTAAATTGGCCATCAATTGGATTATATAAAACGGACGTTTTTGGATAAGGGTCTTTGTTCCACTGAAAATCAGAAGATTTGGCTGATGTCTACTCTCTTAATGTTAATAGTATTGACTTGTTTTGAGAAGACATGCTTTGATAAGAAACAGTCTTATGGTTTAAACTAAAGTGTGTTTTTCCCCCCCGTTTTGAAGTTCTAGTCAACAACGCTTTTCTTGGACCTTGTTAGCACTGAAGTCATTATCTTGTTGAAATTGTGATTTGAAGAACTAGTTATGAAGAGTAGGTTTCCTATCCCACGGAAAACCAAAGAGCCAGGTTTGGAGATGGCAGAAGAAGTGGCACTCGAGGTGGGCGCCTGGGTGGCTCCGTCATTAAGCGTATGCCTTTGGCTCAGGTCATGGTCCCAGAGTCCTGGGATCGAGTCCCACATCGGGCTCCCTGTTCGGCGGGAAGCCTGCTTCTCCCTCTCCCACTCCCTCTGCTTGTGTTCCCTCTCTTGTTGTGTCTCTCTCTGTCAAATAAATAAATAAAATCTTTAAAAAAAAAAAAAAAAAGAAGTGGCACTCGAGGAAATGGACACTTATTGAGTCCTGTACTACCCTTCCAGACATGGTCTCTCCCACATCTAATACCACCAACTCTGGGGATGAATGTGTTGGTGTTCTCTATTGGACAGATAAGGAAACAGATCTAGAGATGCTAAGTCACTCACCCAAGGTCACATAACAAGACCACCAAGATGCTTTTCCTTGAAGTCATTCATTCTATCACAATTAGTAAATGGCAGATCAAAACATGAAAAATGTGTTTGACTTCAAGCCCAGGTCTTTCTAGCAGGAAATGTTACTTCTAGAACCAGTCCAATTCCTGGAAAGCTAATTGCATTTCTGAGGAGATTATAAGGTTTAGGGGAAATAAACATAGTTGGACAGTTTGGCTCCTGCACAAAGGGGGCCAGCTGAAGGCTTCAGGGGGCTGACATTCAGCTAGTTCTCTGCTGTCCTAGCCAAGTGCCAGCAGAGGATGCATCTACCAATAGGAAGGGGCCCTTTCTTGGGGGTGGAGGGCGGGGAAGAAAGAAAGAAAAGAAGAAAAAAAAAGAACTCTGTCCACTTGCCAAGGGGGTGCTTTCTTCTAATTTACACATGATCTGAAGGTCTCATGAGGAGGCACTCAGAATATACAGGTGGGAATTTGTGCTGGATTTGGGAGCTTCCAGAAAGCACTCATCTGTTGCACAAATAGTAATCTACATTTTATAGCTGTTTGCAGCCACAGGACCTTCACATGCCTCACATGCCCTCTTCTTTCACTCTCATTTAGAACTCCCAAAGCCACTCAATGTGGGCTACAGTCCCTTTTGTTACACATTTAAGAAAACGAATTAAAAGCTCTGCCTCCTGCCCAAAACCATACAGCTGGTAAACCAAGAAGATACAAACCAAATTTTTGAATCTCCTGTTTTTGCCATTCCATGTTTTTAGCCCAAACTAGCTTATCCAGCCAGCCACAAAGACGTTGGTTTCCTGCAGTTTCAGCTCTAATCTGACCTCAGAAAAATCACAGAAATATTTCTGACCATCAAAGTTCAGTGGCCATCACCACCATGGGGAAGAAACGATCAGTTAGGCTAGCAAATAGAGATAGCTCAAGTGTTCAAAACTTCTTAATTGTAGACAGAATCAGGAAGGTTCTTGAAAAAAAACATGGTAGGCAATGCTATCATCCTGTGGTTGAGAGCTTGCCCCTCTCAGGGAAAGTAATCAGGATGCCAGGAAAGGGGTGTGCCTGGGGAAGACAATGAGAATTTGGGCTGATGGTTAAAATAATGAAGTTCTTTGTTAGTTCGTCACATTTTTAGGAAATACCACCTAATCAGGGTTAGCGTGACCCTGTCATTTAATAAATGGGTAAAGGGGTAATTTGCAAATTGGACATTGCAAACTGCCAGTATCTAATTATTTGTTTAATCTAAATAATTGCTTGGCATTGACATTTGATTTTTTTTAAAAATACAGACCACTTGTTTGGAAGTTGTCTCAAGGAAAAGCATTATGTTTGGGGACTTTATAGGAAACAAAAAATTTAATAAAGATTCCAGGATAATTTAAGTCCTGTTGGACAAGAAACCTCTTCTAATCAATGGTAATATGAACAAACAAAAAACCTAATCACTGGACACATTCTTAAGTGTTCATCCCCATGTTTACATCAGAAATTCAGTTTGGGGAATTTATAAATGTTGATATAAAATGAGGAGTACTGGTTACTATGTAAACAACACACAACAGCTACTTGCGAACGATTTCCATTTTCCTGAACTCTTGTGCTGAACTACCAACCAATCAACCCACCAAACCCTGGCACTAAGTGGGGAAGCCAAAAGCTGCAACTTCATACTAGAAGGACTACTTTTGGAATGACATTTAAAGCTTAATGAAAACTGCTGGCCAAGCGGCTGGTAAAGATACAGTACAAACTGACCCCCCAGGCTTTCACAATCACACCGATGAGAGGCTCTTCCCTCCAGCCACGCCAAACACTGTCCTGCTCTGGACAGGAATTACAACCATCCCAGTGCCTTTCTGTCTGCTCTAGTGTCTGCTTGAAATTCCCTTTCCCCTCTTTCTTTGCCCAACAAAACCCTACTCCGAGTTCATGACCCAGCTTAAGGGTCATTTCTTAAAAGGCTTTCTTAAGCCCCAGGATAAAATTATTCTTTTCTTTTGAGCCTTTGCAACCCCTGGCACTTTCCAGTTGGAAATTCCTCAGTCTCCCTGGTTAAGTCATGAACATTCTAATGGCAGAGAGTGCAGCTTAAAATCTTTACCTCCCCAGCCGCTGGCTCCGTAGAAGTCTCACAATATTTGTAGAATAAATTAAAATCCAGAGCAAATTCCTTTTTGTAAGGTAAAACTCATCATTCTAAAGTAATAGAAAATGAAACCTAGCTGGGGGCGGGATCCAGATGGCAGAGGAGGAAGATCCTGAGCTCACCTCCTCTGACAGACAAACCAGAACTACAACTACATTTAGAACAACTATCTCTGAGAAGGACCTGAGGACTAACAGAAAAGATCTTACACAACTAAGGATGTAAAGAAAACACCATCCTGAGATTGGTAGGAGGGGGAGAGATACAGTTTGGTCAGGACCACACCCCAGACCTGGTGACCCACACATGGGGTGGGGGGGGGTGCTTTCCCTGAGGAATGAAGGGTCTGGGCCACACGTTGGGCTCCCTACCCTGGGAAGATGAGCCCCCATAATGCCTGGTTTTGGAAACCAGTGGCGCTTAGGTCTGAGAGAGCCAGAAGGCAGTAGGAAAAGGAGACTGTGGTTTTAAAGGACACGTGCACAATCTCACTTGCTCCAGTCCCAGCACAGAGGCAGCTGACTGAAAAGTACCTGGGGTACATGTGAAGGAAATCTATTAATTTTAGGGCATATTGGAAACATTCTCTGGGGAGTGAAGTGCTGCTGGGCACCACTTTTTAAATTTACTTTCCTTCTACCTAGCTGTCCTGGCACTGGCAGGGCCATTTCTGATGCCCTCTACTGTGTTGGTACCACCTGCCCTACCCCAGTGTTCTCCTGAGAACTCGCCCTGCCCAACCCACCTGCCCTAGCCAGAGCCCCTCCTGAGTGATCCGCACCCCACCATGTCTGGCATGTAGCCTCAGTCATCACTGGAACCCCCTCCAAGCAGCCCTTTCCAGGGGGGACAGGCCTCCCCCCCACTAGAGCACTTACAACAGTCACAGGCAGACCTCAGAGCCAGCTATGTTAGAGGGCTGTCCTGCTCCCCAGCATGTCTGCAGCAGTCACAGCTGGGCATCTCAGCCAGATGGGCTGGGGGCCAGCCCAGCTCACTAATGCACCCATAACAGTTGTGGCCCGACCACAAGAGAAGAGAGCATGCAGCCTGCGCAGGGGATACCCTGGGAGCCCCTGGCTTGGGTGGCTAGGAGGGTTTGCACTACTGGGCCCCATGGGACACTTTCTACAGAAAGCCACCTCCTTCAAGACTGGGAGATGTAACTGATCTACCTAATACATGGAAACACACACAGCTCAGTAAAGTGAGGAGACAGAAGCATATGTTTCAAATGAAAGAACAAGACAACACCTCAGAAAAGAACAAAACAACAGAGATAAGCAATCTACTAGATAAAGAGTTCAAAGTAATGGTCATAAAAATGCTTTCTGAACTCAGGAGAGTAGTAGATGAATACAGTCAGGACTTCAACGGAAAGATAGAAAATATTAAAAAAAAAAAACAATCAAAGCTGAAGAATGCAATCACTGAAATGAAAAATACACTAGAGAGAATCAACAGATTAGATGATGAAGAATGGATTGGTGGTCTGGAAGACAGTAGTAATCAATATATTTCACATAATCAAAACAGAAAAATTAAAAATTAAAAAAAATAGTCTAAAGGACCTCCGGGACAACATCAAACATACTAACATTTCTGAGATAACTGGGTCTCAGATGAGTGAGAGAAAGGGGCAGAAAAGCCTATTTGAAGAAACAATGGTTGAAAACTTCCCTAACCTGGTGAAAGAAACAGACATCCATGTCTGGGAAGCACAGAGTCTACCAAATAAGATAAACCCAAAACTCACACCGAACATTATAATCAAAGTGTCACCAGTTAAAGATAAAGAGAATCTTGAAAGCAGCAACAGAAAAACCTGTTATATACAAGGGAACCCCCAAAAGACTGTTAGCTGACTTTTAGCAGAAACTTTACAGACCAGAAGAGAGTGGTACAATGTATTTAAAGTGCTAAAAGGAAAAAACTTACAATGCAGAATATTCTATCTAGCAGATTTATCACTCAAAACTGAAGGAGACAGGGAGTTACCCAGACAAGTAAAAGATAAAGGAGTTCATCACTATACTGGCCTTAAGAAATGTTAAAGGGAGTTCTAAAAATGGAAAATAGGCCATAAGTAGAAATAAGAAAATTATGGGGAAAAAAATCACTGGTAAAGGTAAACATAGTAAAAGTAGATCAACCATTTACATAGCTAATAGGAAGTTTAAAGACAAAAGTGGTAAAATCGTCTAGACCTACAATAATTAGTCAACGGATACATAAAATAAGATGTAAAATATGACACCAAAAGCAAATTGTAAGGGGTGTAGTAAAAATTTAGTGCTTTTAGAATGCATTTGAACTTTTTTTTTAATTTTATTTTATTATGTTATGTTAGTCACCATACATTACATCATTAGTTTTTGATGTAGTGTTCCATGATTCATTGTTTGCGTATAACACCCAGTGCTCCATTCAATATGTGCCCTCCTTAATACCCATCACCAGGCTAACCCATCCCCCCACCCAAAACCCTCAGTTTGTTTCTCAGAGTCCATAGTCTCTCATGGTTCATTCCCCCTCTGATTCCTGCCCCCCTTCATTTTTCCATTCCTACTTTTTTTTTTTTTTTTTAGCATATAATGTATTATTTGTTTCAGAGGTACAGGTCTGTGATTCATCAGTCTTACACAATTCACAGCACTCACCATAGCACATACCCTCCCCAGTGTCCATCACCCAGCCACCCCATCCCTCCCACCACTCCAGCAACCCTCAGTTTGTTTCCTGAGATTAAGAATTCCTCATATCAGTGAGATCATATGATACTTGTCTTTCTGACTTATTTCGCGTAGCATAATACCCTCTAATTCCATCCATGTCATAGAATGCATTTGAACCTAAACACCCATCAACTTAAAATAAACTGCTATACACATAGGACATTATATATGGATCTTATGGTAACCAAAAACAAATACCTAGAGCAGATCCAGGATAGATCAACTGTTAGGCCACAAAACAAGTCTCAATAAGTTTAAGAAGACTGGAATCCTATCAAGCATCTTTTCCCAACCCAAGAGTATAAAACTAAAAATCAATTATAAGTATAAAACTGGAAAAAACCCCAAACACATGGAGGCTAAACATGCTACTAAACAACCATTTTGAAGAAATCAAAGAAGAAATTAAAAAAACAAAAACAAAAACAATGGAGACAGGTGAAAATAGAAACACAATGTTCCAAAATCTATGGGACACAGCAAAAACAGTCTAAGAGAGAAGTTTATAGTGACACACCTACTAAAGGAAAAAAGAAAAATCTTAAACAATATAATCTTACAACTAAAGGAACTAGTAAAAGAGCAAAGACAAAAGTTAGAAGAGGATAAAGATCAGAGCAGAAATAAATAGAGACTAAAAGACAGAAAAGATTAATAAAACTAAAAGCTGGTTCTTTGAAAAAATAAATTTGATAAATCTTTAGGCAGACTCATTGAGGGGGAAAAAAAGAGGGCCCAAATAAGTAAAATTAGAAATAAAAGGGAAGAAGTTACAATTGATACCACAGACATGCAAAGGATCATAAGAAATTACAATTTTCCAAGAGTAAATCAGGAAGAAATAGAAAATCTGAACAGACTGATTACAATTAATGAAATTAAATCAGTAATCAAACTCCCAAACAAAAGTCCAGGACCATAGAGCTTCACAGGTGAGTTTTACCGAATATTTAAAGAAGAGTTAGTACCTAATTCTTCTCAAACTATTCCAAAAAAAAAAAAAAAAAAAAAATCGAAGAGGAACAAATGCTTCCAAACTCATTCTACAAAGCAGCATTACCCTGATACCAAAACCAAAGACATGACAAAAATAGAAAATTATAAGTCAATATCCCTGATGAACAGAGATGAAAAAATCCTCAACAAATATTAGCAAACCAAATTCAACTACCCATTAAAAGGATCTTACATTATGATCAAGGGGGATTTATTCCAGGGATGCAAGAATAGTTCAATATCCCTCCTCCCCCCCCAAAAAATCAATATGATACACATTAAAAACAACAAAAAAGGATAAAAATTATATAATCTTGGTAGATATAGAAAAAGCATCTGACAAAGTTCAATATCCATTTATAATAAAAACTCCCAACAAGGTGGATATAGGAATAACATACCTCAATATAATAAAGGCCATAAAGGACCAACCCATGGCTAACATCATACTCTATGGTGAAAAGCTGAATGTTTTTCCTCTAAGATCAGGAATAAGACAGGATCCCTATTCTCACCACATTTTATTCAACATAGTATTGGAAATCCTTGCGAAAGCAATCAGACAACAAAAGGCATCTGAATCAGAAAAGTAAAACTGTCACTATGTACAGATGATATGATACTATATATAAAACACCCCAAAAACTCCACCCCAAAACTATTAGAACCAACAAACTCAGTAAATTTGCAGGATTCAAAATTGATATACATAAATCTATTGCATTTTTATACACTAATAATGAACTACCAGATAAATTAAGGAAACAATCCCTTTATAATTGCATTAAAAAGAATAAAATACCTGGGAATAAATTTAACCAAGGAGGTGAAAGACCTGTACTCTGAAAACTATAGGACACTGATGAAAGAAATTGAAGACAACACAAATAAATGGGAAGACAGTCTGTGCTCATGTATTGGAAGAATTATCATTGAAATGTTCATACTACCCAAAGCAATCTACGGATTCAATACAATCCCCTTCGAAATACCAATGGCATTTTTCACAGAACTAGAACAAATCCTAAAACTTAGACAAAACCACAAGAGAGCTCAAACTGCAAAAGCAATCTTGAGAAAGAACAAAGCTGGAGGTTTCAGGATCCCTGATTTCCAACTATATTACAAACCATAGTAATCAAAACAGTATAGTACTAGCACAAAAATAGATACGTAGATCCATGTAACAAAATAGCCCAGAAATAAACCTGAACTATTATATTCAATTAATCTTTGACAAAGGAGGCAAGAGTGTACAATGGGGAAAAAGACAGTCTCTTCAATAAATGGTGCTGGGAAAGCTAAACAGCTATGTGCAAAAGAATGCATCTGGACCACTTTCTTGCACCATATACAAAAATACACTCAAAATGAATTAACTTAAATGTAAAACTGTAAACCATAAAACTCTTAGAAGAAAACATAGGCAGTGAGCTGTTTGATGTTAGTCTTTGATGTCATATTTTTGGGGGTCTGTCTCCTCAGGCAAGGGCAACAAAAGCAAAATAAGTGAGACTACATCAGACTAAAATTTGCATAGCAAAGGAACCCGTCAACAACACATAAAGGCAACCTACTGAGTGGGAGAAAATATTTGCTAATAATGTAACTGATAAGGGATTAATGTCTAAAATATATAAAGAATACCAAACAATTTAACATAAAAAAAATCCAATTTAAAAAAAATGGGGGGCACCTGGATGGCTCAGTCAGTTAAACGTCTGCCTTCAGCTCAGGTCATGATCCCAGGGTCCTGGGATGGAGCCCTGTGCTGGGCCCCCTGCTCAGTGGGGAGTCTGCTTCTCCCTCCTCGACTCATGCTCTAGCATGTGCTCTTCCCCTCAAATGAATAATAAAATCTTTAAAAAACCAAAAAAAAAAAAAAAAAAAAGGCAGAGGACCTGAAAACACATTTGTCCAAAGAAGACATACAGATGGCCAACTGACACATGAAAAGATGGTCAAGTTCACTCATCATCAGGAAAATACAAATCAAAACTACAATGAAATATCACCTCACACCTGTTAGAATGGCTATTATTAACACAAGGGCTATTAACACAAGAAACAAGTGTTACTTAGGATACAGAGAAAAGGGAACGCTCATGCACAGTTGGTAGGAATGCAAAATGGTGCAGCCACTATGAAACAGTATGGAGCTTCCTCAAAAAATTATAACTAGAACTACCATGTGATCCAGCAATTCCATCTCTAGGTATTTATCTGAACAAAACAAAAACACGAGTTCAAAAAAATATATGCAGCCCTATGTTCATGCAACATTATTTACAACAGCCAAGATATGAAAGCACCTTAAGTGTCCATCAACAGATGAATGGATAAAGAAGATGTGGTATATATATGTATATATACACAAAGAAATATTACTCAGCCATAAAAATGGGGAAATCTTGCCATTGTGGCAACATGGATGGACCTAGAGAATGTTATGCTAAGTGAAGCAAGTGAAAAGAAGACAAATAACCTATGATTTTATTTATAAAAAATGAACAAAACAAAAACAGATCTATAGATTCAGAGAACAATCTGGTGGTTGCCAGTGGGGAGGGGGGTGGGGGGGATGGGCAAAATAGGGGAAGGGGATTAAAAGGTACAAAGTTCCAATTATGAAATAATTCATGCAGATGTAATGTGCAGCATAGGGAATATAATTAATATTGTAACACCTTTGTATGGTGTCAGGTAGAAGCTAAATTTTTCATGGTGATCATAATGTATATGTATGTTGAAACTCTGTTGTACACCTGAAACTAATATTGTATGTCAACTGAAAAAAAAAAAAAAGAAAAAAAAGAAAAAGAAAGAAAGCTAAAGGAGGGGTAGAGAATGAATGAATTAGAGGCCAAATACATGCTGATCAAATGAGGTTTCAGACTCTTCTTTCTACCCCTCCCCCCACAAAAATCCAAGGTTGTGTTTAAAGACATTAGCTGCAACTGAAATATATCATTGGGAATTTAAAAAGTCCAGTTCTATATTCTCAGCACCAAGGTCAACTTCATTTCATCTTTATAAATTGAGGTCAAATTTTGGTGTATGGATATAGTTTTAATTCTGTATATTCAATACACTAGCTAATTCCCAGGTTCGTGGTACAAATAATCTGACTTAGAAAAATAGCTTATTTAATTATCCATTGTAACTTTCTTTTTTAGGAATTTATCCACTTAAATGTGTTTTCCTAATTTGGTGTGGTACTCATTGTCTGATGGCTTCAAAATCTTTTTGAGAGTGGGTCTACATGAATTCCCCACGCCCAGAATCAGTTTCCACAAGTCCGGTGCTGGCTCAATTATTATAAAGGTTCTTAGCTCCAGAGCATTTCTTGGCTCCATCTTGTAAGCATGCTCCCTTTCACCACTTCATTATGCATAGGAAGTGCTTGGACTCCTCTGTACGTATCCTGTGTTTTTTTGCTCATCAGCATTTTTCCCTTCACTCAGTAAGCCTGAGTTCTGATTCCTCCCTGGATCAGTGGTACAGCCCATGCCCACAGTTCCAAAGGGGAGGGAATACAGTGCAACGGGGAGCCCCAGCAGGGGAAGGAGGCACCCCAGGGCTGTCAGCTACCGGACTCTGAAGACAGAAACCTTGTGAAAGCTCCCCCTCTCACTGTATCTTCCCAGAGTGAGTATCTTCCTCAATAATAAAGAGACGAAGTGGGGGGATTCTAATCCCATTACATGAGCCAGATTCCACCAGTAATTAAGTGAGGCTTGTGCTCGAATATAATTTACTTTTCCCTTCATTCACTTATTTCCCCAAGAAATATTCATTTTGAGCCCACTATGTGCCAGGTCCTGAGAAGACAGTCTTACATTTTCTAAGTTTATCTAAACTTCATACCCACGTTCAATTGTCTTTCCATTCTGTCTCCTAGAATTCCTTAGAACACAAAAGTTGTTGCCTAGCCCGTTGTGCTGTTCAGCACGTTTTCCCTTTGAGAGTGGCAGGGCCCATTGATCAGTGATGTGAACTCACCCAGGGAGGATTATCCCAAACATTTAAAAAGCTAGTACAGCCTCCACAGTGAGCAATGGGAAGAGGTAATTGGCCAATGTAAACCAAACCCAGACTAAATGGACCAGCTGCCTGGGTCTTCCTGCACAACCTCCCTTGGAGGAGGGAAGGGTGCGGCACTCTGCTACGGAGACCTAGGGAAGTTATTCCAAGTGGAAAGTAGAGTACCGTGGGTGCTAAATTTTGAGGCAAACAAGCTGCTGTTACCATATTCATGTATTTCTACATCCGTGTGGAGACCGCGATTTCCAGGAAACAAGAGAACAAAGGTCAAGGGAGAAGGGATGACGGGCACATTGTAACCTGGGAGGGACAGTCCAGTCAGTAAGGTACGAAGCTCTGGGCAGAGGGTGGCAGGGCAGACCTGGGGAACAGAGCAAGCTGGCATTTGACGGGCCCGTGTCTGTCGTGGGCTGCCAGGGTGAGAGAGGACGGGGGGTGGGGGGGGGGGCGTTTGCACGAGCTCCCACCAGAACACAGCAGAGCATCCTTGCTGACAGACCTTACCACCTGGGGGGGGGGTTGGCCCTGGGTCGAACTTCCTCAGGATCTGTGCCTCGCAGAGAACATTGGCCTAGCTCCCAAGTGCACGGCGACCAGAACCAAGAGAAATGGACACACGCTGTCCAGGCCCTCAGTTGAGGCTGGGTAAAAGGAAAGAAGTGAACACAGGGCTGTGAGAAATGCCGCAAAGCCCAGAAGACGAAGCAGATGCTTTTCAGACCTCGATATGGAGAACTTTTTCCACCGCGAAGAAGTGGAAGAGGTAAAGACGAATATGTTCAAACAAGTAAAAATTAAACACTCCTGTCAACAAATATTCGAAGCTGATTAGAATCATGCCAAAACGCCTGTCTTCACATGCAAAACAGTAACAATGGTTGCGTTAGACCAGGCTATAAATAATATTTGTGTTCTCTATTTTCCAAATTTTTTTTACCATTGTCTTTCTATGTATTTGTAAACAGGACCCAAAGGATAAATACAAAGACTAATAGAATAATTGCAACATATATAATCAAAGGATATCTTTAATATATAGAAAGTATAGTAAAATCACTGAAAACTCCACCAGAAATGGCTAAGGAATATTGAAATGTACATGGCAAATGAAACATAAGAAAAAATTGTTCAGCCTCAGCTGTAATGAAAAAAGTAAAACGTTCCAATTAAAGAAACACTGAGGGGCACCTGGGTGGGTCAGTCGTTAGGCGTCTGCTTTCGGCTCAGGTCATGATCCCAGGGTCCTGGGATCGAGTCCCGCATCGGGTTCCCTCCTCAGCGGGGAGACTGCTTCTCCCTCTGCCCCTCCCCCTGCTTGTGGGCTCGCACGTGCTCTCTGTCAAATAAAATCTTTGAAAAAAAGAAAAAAGAAAAAAGAAACCATAGTGAGACAGTATTTGATGTATGCAAGTAGCACGGATTACATCCAGTGCTGATAGATGTGTTTACAGTGAAACATGGAGATAAAAGACAGGGGTGTGCATGTTTTAGGAAGCAATTTGGCTTATGTGTCCAATATTTTTAAGAAATCTACTTTGAATAAGAAATTCCAAATCTAAGAATTCAGCCTTAAAAGATTTATGTTAAAGACTGTTCATCACAGATTACCTAGGATAGAGAAAATTTGAAAATTTCAAAAAATGCTACCCTGTATGTTGAAGATCATATTTGTAAAGAACAAAGAGAAACAGGATTATGTTATAATAAATGCAAGATAGAAAACTGCATATGTACCTATATATACACACATATTCATATAGTTTCTAACCTTTCGAAATAGTGCAAGCCTAATTCCATCCCAGTTTTTCCCGGGCATAGTTTAGAGCATACAGCTGTCCAATAGAAACTCAGTAAGAGCCACATAGGTACAGCTTTCTAGTAACCATATTATATAAAGTAAAATTTTAAAAGCAGGTATATTTTAATATGCTTTATTTAACCCAGTATATAAAAACATTACTCTTTCCACACCTAAGCATAAACTCTTTTTTTATCCTAAGTCCTTGAAATCTCCTGCGCGTCTTAATGTTTGTAGAGCGTAGTAACCTAGAAGTGGCACGTTGCAAGTGCTCGGCAGCCACACGAGGCTAGTGGCTACCATGATGGACGGACAGTGCAGAGCTAGCCCTTTGCAACCCGGGTCTCTGCTTCCATAGTGGACTCCTGGGCAGTCCAGTTTCAAACCAAACAAACTGGCTCACACAAAGACACCCTAACCCCCAGCCTGCTCTCTCTCGGAAGACTGACAGCACCAAGCTCAAGTCAGCAGGCCCTGTCAGACGATGCCAGGAAGTTCTGAGAGTCCAGGGGTCTGGCCAGCGAGAAGCTCCAGCTTCTCCTCCATTCTCATGCCGTCTTCTCTTTCTCCAATCTCCTGCCAAGATCTTGACATGAAAGGATTATGCCTCCTCAGCAGGCCTCCGAGGGACTCTTGTTCGCGTTCCTATTTTCTCTCTTTCCTTCTGTTGTTCTCATTTTCTATTTTGCACAAAAATGTGCATGCACATACGCCCTATGGGGGACTAAGTTGCGCACCCTATGGGGGACTAAATTGTGTCCCCCCACCCCAAAATTCATATGAAAGTCTTAACCCCCAGTACCTCAGAATATGACTCTATGTGGAGAAAGGGCCTTTAAAGAGATAAAGTTAAAGGAGGTCAGTCAGGTGTCTCTAATCCAATTTGACTGGTGTCCTTATAAGAAGGGAAACTTAGGACACAGAAGGGGACAGAGGGAAGACCATGTGAAGCCACAGAAAGGAGATGGCCATCTACAAGTCAACAAGAGAAACCTTGAATAAATCCTTCCCTCATAACCGTCAGAAGAAGCCAAGCTTGGCTGCACCTTGATCACGGACTTCTAGCCCCCAGAACTGTGAGGAAATACCTTTCTGTTATTTACTCCCCCTAGTCTGTGGTACTAGGTTAGGGCCGACCCGCTACCCACCCCTTCCCCCCAGAGCTTTCAGCCTTCTTACTCTTTCTTCCAGTAAGTTAAACTCAACTGGCGCAAGTCAAGAATTTCTCTACTCTGTCCAGCAAGGAAGTGCTGAGGACATGAGGTAGGGAACACTTTATGGGCGACAGAATTCTGTCGGTTGCAAGAAACTGGGTCAGAAATTAAGATATGCCACCTGTCCTTCTTCTGCTCCAGCTCGTTGTGTTCCCCTAAGCAAACCACTTAATTTCTCAGGGCTTCTTCTCATCGATGCAATGAAAGGCTTCAGCGGGCTAATCTTTAATGCCGCTAATCATCCTAAAATTCCGTGGCCTGGGCTGGCTCAGACACGGGCTCCGTCTCACATTCTACACCCACAGCTCCCTGGATGAGGCACACAGAAACAGACAGGGATTGGGATAATATTTAGTTTTCAATTTTTGTTAGTATAAATTATTGTAGCTCGAAGCCAGTTGTTTAGTTTTGCCCGCTCTGATGTTTCCCTGCCATGTAAACACATAAGCCGGGGGAGAATGTAAAGGGAGGTGAATGAACTCCTAACTGTCATGTAAACTGTGAGCAAGGGTTAAACGTGAGGCTGAAATGCCCCACATTTGTAATACATCTGAAGCAAACTGCTGGTAAGCCACAATTTCTGCACTTCATTTTTCTTAATGTTGGACCATAATGAATGCTTGGAGTTCTAAGAGAGATCTTAGGACAAGTCCTTCCAGACACGGGCGTTACTGCTTTGTTCTATCCCAACAACATCCTGGTGATGTATTTATTTCTCACTCTTCAGGAATGTTTAGGGGACACAGTGCAGCCTCTTTGGGGACTGGGCACCACTTTCTGCCTCAGTTGTTTTTGCTGAAAAGGAGTTAAAGAGCCCTGCTGTGTCCGAGGAAAGAAGCCACGAGCGGACCACCAGCGAGGGAGGGCTGCCAGTGAGAAACAAAGGCAAGGTTATTGCTAAACATAACTGTGCAATGAATGGCTTGCAAAAGGGATGGATGAAGGATACGAATCCCACGAACACATTCAGTGTCCCCTTCAAGAAAGCATCTGCTGACACAAGGCCATCGGCTCCAATAGCTGAAAGCCCCAGGAAACTCACAGGCTAGAGGCCCTGGAGTAGCCAGACGGCACCAGCCTTCTTTTTAAACAAAACCTTTGCTTCCCATAAAGATCCCCGCAGAAGGGCCCGCTCTTCCAGAGCGCGGCTAATTGACAGTCCCCATAGGAAATTCTCCTCATGCCAGTTGGGGAATAACATCCCCAATAAGACCATTTGGGGAGGAAGTTCCAACCACAGGGGACAGAACAAACAGAATTCCTGAAGGCACCCACATCATTCATTCTGGAACAAAGGCATCAGAGTCAGCCTTGGGAGTGCCCAAGCTTGTGCCGGACTGCGGGCCGGGCCGATGGGGTCTCTACTGAAGACGCCTCCCCCACAGGCAAGTTTAGGTCCAGCCTTCCTGCTCCAGGCTGCCCTGGAAGTTGCTGCCAGGCATCCTCTGCTCCAAAGATTTCCCCTCTGGGAGCCTGCTACATGGATGTTCTCTCCCTTTCAGGTCTAAAGGTCCCATCAGGGGAGTTCATTGATTGCTTTCCATGGTTATAAAAGAACAGCAGGGATATTCTTGCCCAAAGACTCTGTTATTAAGCACATATGCTCCCTAGATTCAAAGAGGGCCACTCAAAAGCACAGAGTAGGATTTTGTTTATTTAGCACATTGCCTTCTGGGTAGCACAGTTGGCCTGGCAAAAGAAGAACAGAGCTTTACCTTTTCATCCTCTAGGTGGTTATGGAAGCAGGGGCTGAAGGGCATGGGGTGTTGAAAGGGAAGATAGGGCCCAATAGATCACACAGAGGAAATAGATTTGCTGGAGGAGCTTGTTAAAGATAGAACCTGGACCCCACTCTCCCCTTAGGAATTCGAGTCCCTCAGAGTAATTCTCAACCAGGGGCCATTTTATGCCCCAAGAGGCATTTGGCAATATCTAAAGACATTTTTGATTGGCACACCTGGGGAGGTTGCTCCTGGCATCTCGTAGGTAGGAGCCAGGAATGCTACTGAACATCCTACAATGCACAGGCCAACTCCCCACACCAAAGAATTATCTCATTCAAAATACCACTAGTGCCGAGATTGAGAGCCCTCATTGTATTGGTTAGGGGATGCCAAGTACCTGTGTTTTTAAACAAGCTCTCCAGGTGATTCCAATGCACAGAGGTTTGAGACCCTGTCCCTGCCTGGGAAGCCAGCCGATGACATCAGGTTGCCAGGCCAGTGAGGGTGGGGAGGTAGACATGGGAATCCATGGAATATGCCCTCATCGGTGGCACTGAAGACAATCCCAGCCTACTGTACGAATTTATTCTAAGACACACCATGGAAGCCTTCACCATAAGACTTATAATGGGACCGCAGGTGTAAGCGTTAAGTCCAGTGACCCCAAGTCCAGGGACCCTGAGCAGGAAGGCAAGGGTATGAGGAGCAGCTGTGCCTCTGAAATATCAACCTCCCCGCCAGTTGCCCCAGGGTTTCCTTCATGCCTTTGTTGATTCTTCGAGAGTGTTTGCAAGTCCTTTCCCGAGTGTACTGTGCTTCTGGGTAAGGTCCTATCTTCAACCTTAACTGTCAGAAGTTGGTAAAAGGGGCGAACAGGCCTTGGATTTTGGTCAGTTGGTGTGCAACAGAAGGCGAAGAGAACCTGTCTTTAGGGAAAGATGTGAAAATGTTCAGGAAAAACAGCTCAACTGTCTTCTCGAGCTCAAGAGAGTAATGTATCAAGAGTCAAATTATATGTGCTCTTTTTGTCTCTCTATTCAGCAGCCATAGCCTTCCGGCCAGACTGCTATCTCTGGGGGCCTCGGTGTCTTTGTCCAGGATGATGGCTACAACGCTGGAGGGATTGCTAAGCGAATGACTGAGCCATGGCCTTTTTAAAAAGTTACTGTAGGAAAAAATGACAATGCTTGAGTGTGGAAGGTAAGAAATCAGTAGCGTTAAGCTGTTGTAAATGACTGTTTTTCTATTAAGTCATGGAATTGATGGAAAAGGTGTTTGCCAATCTTGGAATAATTATGAATCTTTATGGCTGAATCAGAAGAGAAATAGAATTTTCTTTCTGCATAATTTAAAGGTTTAGGCTTTAAGGAACACAAAGGATATAATTCAAGTTATAGGAGACCCACCAATGTTGCAGTTTCCATTACAAAATAAGCCCATTTCACTAGGTTATTTAGACTCCGTAAACAGCAGACCAGGCTTTGTTGTTTTGTTAAGGCAGGATTCTTTTTGTCCTTCTTGCAAATTCTGCAGTAATCATTGTCTTTCTCCTGAAATACTATTTCCAAGACATAAACCCTGCATCCTGATGTAGCCACAAGTGAAAAATTCCCCACGCCCCCCTCCCCGCCACGTCCATCCAGAACAGCAAACTTTGATTCTGATTACCTGCAGCACTGGATGAGAAATCCATCCAATGAAACAAACTGGCTCATTGCATTGTAAATGAGACTGAACATTAACTTTCCTTGATTAGTGTTGTTATTCTATTCACAAATACCTTAAAACACCATATTAATGCTCTCAGAGGTAAACGTTACCATCAGTTATAACAAACAAAACCCACCAAAAACTCCTGAGTGAGAAGACAGGAGCCAAGGAAGCAGGAGTTGACTCAATAATCAGTCCTAGATCTCAAATCAGCTCCCCATACCCGGTGCCGTGGGGATGCCAGGGACTCCCTAGTCAATATCCCCTCTTTATGCTCGCTCTCCTGCTTTCATTTCCTCCATTATTTCTCCTTCATCTATTGGCTTAGTTCATGAGCACACGGGGC
This sequence comes from Phoca vitulina, assembly GCF_004348235.1. Lineage (NCBI taxonomy): Eukaryota > Metazoa > Chordata > Mammalia > Carnivora > Phocidae > Phoca > Phoca vitulina. The sequence goes on from NW_022589706.1 coordinate 37,141,357, forward strand.
TGGGACTATTTTATCTCCTACATTCAGGATAGCATCTGATAACTGTTAACAAAGGCACCATCACCCCCATTTTACAGGTAGGGAAGCTCAAACACCAAAATATTGGACTTCATCAAGGTCACCACTTCTGAGAGGTACCGCCACAATGTAAGCCTTGTGGGTTAATCACTTGAGCCTGGCCTATAGGTCTTTCCACCTATTTATAAACACATTTTTACAACACCCTGAACCATCTTATCATTGTCGTCTTTGGTATTCCACATAATAAGTAGCATGATTTTCCTTATTTAACCATGAAGAAATGATTAGGGATAACTACATAAATGCAATGCCCTTCATCTGCGAATGTACTTCCTAGGTTCAAGTTCAAGTCAAACACTCACGGGAAGCTCATGGGAAATGCCTAATAGGATTTCCTCTGGTAACTGAAGCTATCCATCCCCCAGGGGAGGAGACGGTCAGGTTGCCTCCTTTAGAAGACTGTCCTAACACAAGGGGCACAGCCACCAAAGGCGTCCCCTGAGGAACTCTTCCTGTGGAAGACAAGCCCAAAAACGGTCATAGGAAAGTGTCTAGAAATGTTATTGAGTGGAATGGTGCCACACACAAGCAGCTTCTGACCTCAGGTTTCCCTACTCCTTTGTCCAAGAACACAGCATATTCTACAAATGCGCCTTATAAAAACTTGTTCAGCAGTACTGATCTACAAACTCTGAGTTAGTTCTCAGAGCCACTCCATTCCCAGTCTAGTGCCTCTATTCCCGCATCACTTCTTTACGAAGAGTTCCACAGACACTGATGTGACCGTTTCCTTGAATGAATGCTCTAAATGCCCCTCAAGAGCCTTTGATTACACTTAGCACGAGGTGTTCATGAGAAATCACTCCTTTAGGTTTTTTCTTTCCTTTTCCTTTTTTTTTTTTTTTTCAATAAGTAGCTGGTTCTCTTCCTCTTCTTGCTTCTACACCTAATGATGCATTTGACTTGGTTAAAAACCACCACCACAAAAGGTGTGGTATATTGCATTTTTTACACTAGGATATAAATAATAGCATCAACACAGAATTTTAGCTCCAACCCAGGGATCGTTCCTTTCACTGGTTGTAGAAAAATCTAACTATCTCTAACATGGTTTTAGCAGTGAGAATTTCCTAGGAAACTCTACCTTTTTGTTTGCTTTATTCATAGCCCAAGCCAGTCATTATTCTGGCATGCCGTTAGGTGAAGAAACTCACCCCCAGGCTTACTTTCTTTGCATTTTAAGATGGTGGTGGGGAAGGTATACAGACTTTCCTGCCAAAGGTGATTTGCCTTAAAATAGGTGAAAAAGGTGTATAATTTTTTTTTTTTAAAGGCAGCCAACTTGCATGAATACCTGGTGCTTTTTAGTGGGGTCTAATACCCAGCAAACGATGCAGGGATTACGAGTCTGCTTGTAAAAGCTTTGAAATGGTACCCACCGCCCTTGAAGTGCTATGTGTACAATAGCCTGAGGTCCACCATTTCTTAGTCAACTGAATCTTTTGTCCGAGGGGCGCATGTACACACACACACACACACACACACACACACCCACACACACACACACAGTGAGTAGTTACAAAAGATGGGGATGTGGCCACTTTTTAGGTTCCTTTAGTGTTCTCCCACCCTCTCCCTCTATTTACTCTAACTCAACACTTTGTGCCAAACACTGGCTCTGCCCTCAGACTCAGGAGCCTCTCAGTACTGCCTGAGCCCCCCACCGGTGGACAGCCCTGGGTGTCTTCCTTTGCAGTACTCCCCATCCGACAGGAGTCTAGGACCATACCCTCTCATGAGGCTAAGGAAAAGGTCTTTGAGAAAAGGGGGTAGGGTGGGGAGAGAGAAAGCTTTCAATGAGCATCACTCTTTCTTCCTCTTTAAATGTACAATCTGGCCCATCTAGTCCCTTCTTTCTGGATGATGGTGTGGGGAAGTCGGTGACCCGCTGAGACAAGAGTATCCTAAGGCTGGGTAGGGCTTGGCTACTGTTAGTAACTGCTTCTCTAATTATGCTCGTTTGGAATGTGAAATATTAGGGATGCAAAGTATGTAAAGAAATTTGCATAGCAATTGGTTTCAATCAGCCATTGGCTAAATATAAAGGTCCCCTAAGAAAACCACCACGGCTGCCTCCTCCACCACCGCAAAAATCCCATCAAGAACCCACTTCCAAGCCTGACACTCAGAACACGTAGTAAGAGAACATGCTTCACACACAAGCCTGAAGGGTGGGTGTCCGGATCGTCCCTGGGTGGGACACCACTGTGCCTGTTTTATCTGTACCCCTTTCCACTAGATTGCCCACAAAACCACTGGGATGAGTGGGACCTCGTCTTAAGCCTCAGGGACCAAGATCAGCAGCGACAGGGAGACCCTTCTGCCAGCCCTGTCTTCTGCTACCTAGAACAGCCTTTCCTTATAGTTCTGCTGCTCTGGGGGCAGGGGAGGGCAGGAAGGAAGCACACACATACTTGGAAGTGGGGGTAAGAGATCAGAACCCCTAGGCTTCTTTTCTGAACAGACTAGGATTCATCTCTGGAAAACCACTAAATTGCAACTCCGGTCCAATCGATCTGAGTAAGTCTTCCCTTTTAGAAAAGTCCGTCAATCTGCTTCTCTGCCAGATGGCTTAAGCCTCATATTCCGGCATGTGTTTGGTTAAAAGCTCTCCCCCACATCACCCGCGTCTTTCGTGATGCATCTGGGATTCATAGGCTGTGATTCAAACTCGCAGGTGCGCAGCTCACTGGGGACACTACACACAGATTTAAAATGCAGCAGCCATTAGGGTCCAGTCTCATTACTTTCATGGCCAGGAGAGGCTGAACATGAGTACACGGACACAGGGGCCCTTTTGGGGTAGAGAGGGAGGAAGGGAGAGGGGAAAAAGGTAACTGAAGACCCTCAACAGGGACAAGATGTTCTGCAACTTCTGGAAGTAATCAGAGAGTGCAAAGCCAAACAGCCCATTAACATTCATGCAGACAGTTGTACCTGGCCAAGTCCGAGTCCGGGACATCTGAGTGGTTGAAGGGGATCCAGGAAGGGGACTAAATCAACTCGGTCCCACTGGAAGTGGGGTCAGTTCCAAGGACTGAATCAGTCTTGAAGGTTTTTTTTTTTTTAAACCACACTTTAAATAAGGTAGATTTCCTGACTAACATCAGATCAGCCGCCTAACCATCCTGCTCCATCAAAGGAGCTCTTGGTGCTTTACAGAAACCAAGGGCTCCCTCCGGCACTAAGAGGACCACAAGAGCCCTCCGCCAAGGGGAGCTGCTAGATGCCCGAGGCCAGAGTCTGGACTAGAGAAGCGCCCCTTATTCCCTTCCCAGAAGGTCCCCAGCCATATTTCCTCCCCTTCTGGTCCTCTAATCCTGCAGAATCTCAACAAGTAGGGAAGTTATTTTCTCCTCTGGGGACAGTGCTAGAGTATATAGGTATTTACCTACTGAGTAGTCTGGGCTGACAAAATCCTTGGAGGTTTCCTAGTCCCTCCTTTTCCAATGGCTCTTAAGATTTGAGAGCTTTGGAATTTCTCTTCTTATAGTACAGGATTCACACAAACATTCTTTCACTTGCAGAAAATGATTCCTTTCCAGCTGGTTTAACTTCTGCTCTGAGCTCTTTAGAGTAAATGTATACATAAGTCACCAAATACCAGACTGCTGTTACCTAAACGGACGCTATCAAAAACACTGCTTACTGCAGGTTTTAAGGTTAAAAAGTAGGCTTTCAGAAAACAGCAACAACATCTTGTAAACTGTTCTCTCTTTGCAATGGCTGCAAATAGAATTTCTGCATCCTTGCATGGGGCATCCATGACAAAGCTTCACTTGGCCACATGGTTAAGACTGGAAATTTAGTTTTCAGACGCTCCAGTTATTTTTGCTCGGGTTACTAATCAACACCAAATCTAATGCCATTTGAATAAAATAAAATCGTTTCAGCAACTACACCTTCTTGCTAACAGCTCCAAATGACAATGGGGCTTCACGCAAATGTACTTCAATACCAACTTCAAAGTCAAGTGGCACACTTATTGCTTGTAAAGCTTGTTAAGAGTAAGGGTTATTGCATTATAAACAGAGCTTTCTGTTGGAGTAGTCATGGGCAGAGAGTGGTTGCAGATTTACATGTCCTTGCTTATTGGGGTCAAACATTTGTCTTTAGTAAAGTAAGGGCGTTGGATTATAGTCTAAAAATAAACGGCAGGAATGTGTGCTGTGACTTCAGGATTCTCTAGTGGGTGGGTGGGTGCGGTGATCAACCCAAGTCAGGATACAGATAGCAACTGAATAAATTCAGAAAAAAGCTCTCTAAAATCATGTTGGTTTGGCAAGGTTATCTTACAAAGATAGGTTGGGTTGAATAAAATTATTTCCCTGGGGGAAGAAAGAGTGAATAATTAGGGCCAAACTATTCGCGGAGTGGAAAATTCTACACTTCGGGAAGTTGAGCGACTTGGTGGTTTCGAAAAAGCAGATCAGCATATTCCATCGAATATGAATATTCCCTGAAATTTATAGTTCATAATTCTTTAATTCCAGTCTCTAGATCAAATGGAAAAAGTGGACACCTCTTCAGCCATGTCAGAGACTTAGGGTCACCAAACAGTTCTGAATACCTAAGAAGAGGATGCCCAGAATGCACTGTATCAATTCAGCTCAGAGAAAAAAATATACAAGTGGAAACAGAAGAATTTAGCACTTAGCAATAGCTTTAGAATCTGTAAGCTCACCCTGCGTCATAAAGAACAGGCCAAGAAGCTTAGAAGAACACAGATCTACTAGGTTTTTAAAAGAGGCCAACACCGGAAAAAAAAAAAATGTTAAGACATGAAATGCTAAACTCCTTTAAAAATGTAAGCATAAACAAGTGAAATTGAGAGTTATAAACTCACATGGATCAGTTTGGACAAAAAAGATAGGAATAGGAATATTTGGCAAACACAAACATACATAAATCAGCTGCTCCAGATGACACATGTCCTCAGGGGATAAGAGAATTTGACTAACATGCTTACTGAACAATGTGCAGTAAAGATGAATAATTATTTCTGAAAAATTACCTTGCACACAGGGGGATGTCAAAAGATTGGAAAGAGACCAACAGCATGTGATAGTGATATAGAAAGAAATCAGAAAGGGTAGAGAGAAATTAGCGTAGGATACATGCAATTGTTGCTTGTGGAATAAGTATTAGGGGAGCAAAATTTAGAAGGGTCAGAATACCAGGGATGAATAAACAAAGAATGATCTGCATTTATTTTTTTTTTTTTTAAGATTTTATTTATTTATTTATTTGAGAGAGAGAGAGAGAGCACAAGAGGGGGGAGCGGGAGAGGGAGAAGCAGACTCCCTGCTGAGCAGGGAGCCCGATGCGGGACTTGATCCCGGGACTCCGGGATCATGACCAGAGCCGAAGGCAGTCGCTTAACCAACTGAGCTACCCAGGCACCCAAATGATCTGCATTTAAAGTACCATAGACAAGTTTATGAGATTATCTTGACGACTTTAATACTGCTCTTGTGGTAGTTAAGAATGTAAAGGTACAGGGAGGAGGGCATTGAGCCAAATGTGCACTGGGTCTTGGGAAAGATTTTCTCTGTCAGTCCAAAGATTCAAAATGGAGGCTGAAAATGGATGGAAATCCCCCAAAAATGAGGTATTAAGCCTAGTGATGGAGAGGTGTTTCAGAGGGGGGATCTTAATCTGCCAACACATCAATACCCTGACTCACTACCCTCATGGAAGACCCAGGACAGGGTGTCATGAAATTTATGGAGGACACTCAGGTGGGGAGCACCACAGAAGACCTGAGACAGGAGGAAGGAAGAAAACTAGGTCAGACAGACACACCTGCAAACAGAATCCACCAAAAACAGATCTGAACAGGCTGGAGAAACATAGAAAGCAACACAATTTAGGGATGAGAAAATTAAACATGAATTCACACTGAAGTTAAGGGGGGGTGGGCATTGTGTGGAGAGGGAGGCCTTTGGTATGGGAGACTCGTTTAGAACTACATTGGGAGCATGTGACCCAGAGTGATGTTGAACCAGGTGAAAGTTCTACCCCAACCTCCTTCAGAAATAATCCAGCCAAGGCTAAAGAGGAAGTAGCAGGCGCTGCCCTTCCGCCGGCCTACCCAGGCACCAGCTCCTTTTCCACGGGTCTTACTACTGCTGGGAATCCTGGGCTGTAGGAATCCTCACTCACACTCTACAGATGAGAGAATGGAGGAGAGAGGTTAAGGCCGCATAAGGAGACACGGAGCAAGACAGGGTCAGATCTAGGCGTGCAAACAGGTCAGCCCGACTCCAAAGTCAGGCTCTCCCATATCAGAAGCCCTCAAAACCTTCCCCCCCTCCCTTCAGGTTTCTGCACAAATGCCACTTTCTCAGAGGCCTTCTTATATAAATAAACCGGGGTCAGGAGATGCTGTCTTACTTCATACCACTTACTGCCATCTGATATGCCAGATGTTTGTTTACTTCTCTCTCGTTGGAATATATGTTTACTGCAGGATTCTCAGAGCCTTAGACATGCCTGATGTTTCATAGGTACTTGATAAATACCTGATATTAAATTATATGCTTCCCAGGAGTGAGTGCTTTGTTTTTACTAATTCATCTACCGGTAGGCTTAGTTTGGGGAAAAAAAAAAAAAAAGAAAAAAGAAAAAGCACTTCTAAAACAAAGCACTTAGAGGGAAAGAATTCTAAGAAGTGGGAGAGAGCTTGTTGGATTTTTTTTTCAGAACATTGATTTACTTCTACTGAACAAAGCAATCTGTTTCTGGAACGTACTGATTTTATGAATAGAAACGCCCTGCCTTTGTTAAATAGTAGACCAAGAATCTGAAGGAGAACCAAGCCACTGGACTCCTTTGTGTCTCAATCCAACCCCACCCCCCACACCAAGAAAGTAACAGGAGATGGATATACATACAAAGAAACCAGGTGAAAAGTTGAGAACTTGTCACCCTGATGCTTTCTTAATGATACTAAGCAACTGATAAGGGATTTAAAAGAAAAATCAAATTGACCACATCTCTCACAGAATAGCCTAAGCTGTCTGGTTATTTTGTCATTGAAGAAACAATGCCTAAGTTAGAACACTCTTTTCTTAGTGCCACTGACCCTCCCAGGTTCTATTTTTGAGCCCTAGACACCATTCCTGTCTAGCTACCATTTGGAGTTTTAAATTCTCTGAAGCAGGTCCTAAGTGTTTTGGGGGTTTTTTATGGAGAGTCAGCATCTCTCAAGTGTTTAATCATTCTTTTGTGACGTTAAAGGAATTCTAATTCTCCGATGAGGCTGGGCTGCCGTCCTGAGTAGAACCAGAGGCGGCCAAAAGGGGGGATGCCTCCAGAAAGAGCCTCCAGTAATCAGACACCACCACCACCACGGTCTAGTATCACACGGGGCTCTTTTCTGAAGAGGAAAAAGGATGCAGGGAACAGAGAAAGGAAGTTGGCTTGTAGAGTAGCAAAGGAGGAAGCAAAAACAGCTACCACTGGTCTCTAATGCTCATGTGCAGGCATGGTACGGAGGATGTATATGCAGGAGTTCGTGTAGCCCCTACCAGCACCAAAAGGCTGAGCTCGGAGGGGTTAAGGCAGACTTGCATCTGGTAAGTGACAGAGCCAGGGTCTGGCTGGCTCTGGAGTCCACGCTCACGCTCACCATGCTACACGACCCACACTTCCCTGATAACCCCTCAGATCCTCACAGAGTTTGTTTCATGGGAGAAGGGCTTCTGCTTCTGATAGTTGCCCAGATGTTACTCTATAAAAAACAAAACAAAACAACGCAGCATTTTGGAGAAAAGGGCTATTGCAGATGCATTCACAACAGAATCCCTCTGATGGTCTCTTCATTCATCAAGAAGCTCAGGAGGCCAAAGAGGTTTTTTGGCTGAGCCCTCTTGTGCCTATTTTAGTGGAAAAAAAATAATTATAACTGCTAGAAAGCTCCATCTTCAGCGTAATTTTAACTGGCCAGAGAAACTACACAAATATTTTGCCCAGAAAAATTTCATCTATAAAGCAGTTTGCTTTTCTGGTTCGGAATCCATCACGGTCCCCAAATCCGGCCCTAGTGAATTATAAAGACCTGCAGCAACTTGACACCCACCCCCAGTAACACCATCTTCACAGCAACAAGGGAGATGCAGTGGGGGTGAGGGGATAGGGGCAGCCCTGGTCCTAGAATCAGGATGCCTGGATTCCAGGCTGGCTGGATCATTGAGAGGAGCTTCCCTAACCTCAAGGAGTCTTAGCTCGCTCATCAGGAGGATGGGGATTCACTGCGTTTGCCATGAAGTTCAAGGGAGGTCATTTGTCTACCATTACCACAGCTGTTTACAGCATACTTATGATATTCCAGGTGTCCACTAAGTGCCTCATGCGAGTATTTCATTCTTACCCCATGAAGTCGGTGCTACCATTAAGAGCTCTGATTGAAGGATGGAGAACTTGTGGCCCAGCTGAGGTGAATTAATCTAAGGTTACATAGCTGGTAAGTGATGCACCAGCATTTGAACTCAGATTGGAGTGGCTTCAGAGGCTACGTTTTTAATTACTACAAGCTGAAGCTTGTAACTGCTTCATGATTGGGTTCAGCCCTGCCACTTGGCTGCCATCCGTTGTACATGAAACCCTTGGAATGCCATGTTCAAATATAAAGCCTTGTTACTGTCAAAGGGCCCCCAGTTTGCAAACGGGTCAAGGAATTCCTGAGAGAGCATTCTGAGCATGCCCATCTGGTCAGATCCCCTCAGAGGGCACTCAATTCCTAATAGGTGATGTGTGTGGTCAGGTGCATCATTTAGCACATCTATGCCTTGCTTTGCCTGAAGCAGTTTAAAATTTTAATAACTAGCTCCAGCTTTATGGTTTCCTGAGGCTACATGAAAATAATGAATGCATTATTTCCCCCCAAAAGTGTCATGAGGTGTTTGAGGTCACAGCGTGTTGCTGACAGGGCTGAGTCATTTGGATAAATGACTATGCCTCAGTTTCTTCTATATAAATGGGAAGATTGGACCAGATCATCTCCATGGCCTCCTTGGGCTCTAAAAAAGGATGGTTCTGGGTCACAGACAGGAAAGAGGAAGGAAGTAGGAGCTTCAGTGTCAAGGTAACAAGGAAGAGAGCTAAGTGTCTAAGGGAGACTCTGGGAAGAGAAGGGGGTGTGATAAAGGACCTACCCATGGGAGTGGAGCCACGTGGGAGGAGTGGTCCTTGCCCACCAACAAATGGCTCTGTCCTGTCTCAACTTCACCATGAGACACTGGATACCCTCTCTCAGCTCAGCCACTTACCTGCCTCTTCAGTGAGGGAGGGAAGAAAAAATAAAGGACTGTATGGTTTCTTGATTTCAGCCCATCTGTGCTTATTGTGGATGGAGCTTTATGGTCAAATTTCATGACAGCAAAGACTCTCCTCTATTGTAGGATGGGCCATTATTTTACAGATTATCAAGAAAGAAAAATACTGCCCATGATCTTTGGACAGTGTCATTGATAAGATGTAGCCTGCTCTCAGAGATATTAAGTATTTTAGAATTGATGAAATATGTTCTTGTATCTGCTATTATTAAAATCTATACTTAAAGGGTTTGCCATGTACCAGGAACTGTATTACGTGCTTTACATAATCTCATTCAGCACTTACCACAGCCTGTGAGGTAGGGGTTGTTATCCGCATTTATAAAAGGAGAAAAGCTCAGAGAGGCTAAGTAACTTGCCCAAGGTTGCCCAGCTGGTAGAGACCGAATAGAAACCTGAGTCAGGGGCGCCTGGGTGGCTCAGTTGGTTAAGCGACTGCCTTCGGCTCAGGTCATGATCCTGGAGTCCCGGGATCGAGTCCCGCATCGGGCTCCTTGTTCAGTGGGGAGCCTGCTTCTCCCTCTGCCTTCCCCCCTCTCATGCTCTCTCTCTCTCTCTCCTTCTCGCTCTCAAATAAATAAAATCTTTAAAAAAAAAAAAAAAAAAAAAAAAAAAAAAAAAAAGAAACCTGAGTCAGTCTGACTCCAGAGCACGTGTCTTTAGTCAGCAAGTTCTCTCACCACCAACCTTCACCGTGGTGGGCCATTTGATTATGGTTCCCGGGATGACAAAGGGACTTAGTCATTGTCTTGGGGCCCTGGCTTCTCCTTCTCTTACTCTAGGTAGAAATGCTAATTAAGAAGAGGATGGAGAAGGGGCCAGAGGTACCTCCTTGGCCCATGGGGCATTGGGAAAACTCTTCTTAGCTTTGGATATGCAAGAGTTAAACACAAAAGAAGTAGGCACCAGAATTCCAAGAGCTGGCTCCATACAGAAATAGAGAAGTTCGGGGGGGAGAAAGTGGGGGAACACATACACTGTAGGACATTGCTCACACAGGAGGGGGTTACCGTAAGACTGATGATTACACCTCAAGGCATGCAGGAGTGTTCCAAGGACTGTCTAAGGACCTAGCAAGTATGAATTCATGATTGGGTCTTAAAAAGAGGACTCCTCAAACTCTAAATCCTCAAGGTTTCACAACCCTGGTCCCTCCCCAGCCCCACTCTTGGTGGGGGGTGGGGAGGGTAGGTGAGGAAGGTTTATGAAGACAGGTATGGTTGAGAGTGGAGGAAGCTGGGAGAGTAGGGTCCACATGGGCCACACGAGGAAGTGATGGTCCCCCCCCAAAAAAAAGAAAAGGGGGAAATGACTAAGAAAAGATGTCTGGTCCTTTGGCCCACAAGTTTTTGTTGGCCTGCAAAAATGGGCCATTTCCTGCCCTATTCCTTCCAAGGCCAATCCCACAGACGGGCAGTGGGAAATTTACTGTTTATTTTGAAGGGGTGGTGCTCTAATGCAAGACGAGTCCTGAGAGCCCGTAACTCTGTGGTGGTCTCCGAAGTGCAGACACCCATGAGGAATGTGGGGAGGATGCAACAGAACCCTTACGTAGACTTCATCCTTTACCAGTATTTGTGCGAGGTTTTCTAATGGGTAGAATATAGTAATACAGGTGTAAGCAGATAGCTATACATTGGATAGGCATATGGACCAATTTCCTTCTTGATATAGGTCTGTGACCAAAAAGTTGGAAGACTATCACCCTCAGGAGAAGATACACTCCCATTCTCTTTAAGTTCCCTCAAAGATCTGGATGACAAGATCAAAAAAACCCCATTCATTCTGGTTACATTCATAAGATTATTTTGGATCTTGCCTTTACATTTCCCTCAACTTGGTAGTAAATTAATATAATTTCTTTTTCTCCTTTTCCAGCTACTAGGCTAGTATTTGGAGTTTGCCAAAGCTGTATTCCTCAAAATTTACCTCAAGAGCTCCTTTTTGCATTGATAGAGTTGGAAGGGAGGGGTATTTAAGAGATGGCAACCAATTGCAGAGTGTAGACCTTATTAGCTCATGATTCAAACAACCTGTAAGAGAAGATAGACAAATGGGAAAAATTTGAGCTGACTGGATATTTGATGTTAAGGAATTATAGTTAATTGTTTCTGATATGATATTAGTGTTATGGTTAAGAATCTTTACCCTTTAGAGATAAATACTGAAAGGTCTACCAATCAAATATGGTGTTTGAGATTTGCTTCAAAAACAGTTCAAGGATCTAGATGAAACAAGATACCCATGAATTGTTATTTAAGATGGGGGATAGGGTACATGGGAGATTTATTATACTTTTCTCTCTACTTTTGCACTGAGATTTTCATTATAAGAAGTTAAAAGGAAAATAAAGTCAACCAAACATGAAACAATCAGTGAGGGAGTCCTGCCATGAAAGAAATCCTCACTTCGTTGGTCATGCACCGGACTGAGTCATGTAACCCAAAGAAATGCAAACACAATTGGTCAAGCATTTGGGTGGGATCTTGAAACTGCCAGAGTTTGCATTTTAGATCAGAAAGTGAATGGTTTGGGACTGGAGTTGCTTTACTGTTCGCAAAAGAGAACTTGCCGATTCTCAATGAAAATAAATAGATAAATAAGACCGTTAAGTTGGATCCCTGTGAAATTTGGACATCAAACAATGATTATGAAGCAACATTTTGATGAGTTAAGTATAAATGAACCAGGAACATGCTGCTTCAATTTCCTTCCAAATACACACGTTTGTAGATTTAAGGAAAAATGCTCTATTAAACATGTGCTAAACGGCAATGCTTAGAAAGACATTAAGAGAGTCACTGAACCCGAATGGGCCCTGGCTCTGGTCCCCCAGATTGGACTCTGTTCCTCTCCATTGGAAAAGGATTTCTCCACCTCACCCCATTTCCTCTGTAAACTCTACCTCCTTCCTTCCGGGTTTAATTCAAACTTGACTTCAGATTCTCAAAACATAAAACAAGAAAAATCCAGAGATCAGCAACTTTTTTTTTTCCCCCTTTTCTGTTTTGATGAGAAAGAAGCAAATTCTTGGAGACCCAACTTGGAAAGTGTTTACTGGCAAATCCATAAAGCTCACCCTGTTGGTTTAAACTTGGAAAGTGTCGGGAGTAGTTAACACAGTGAAGTGCAGAGGAAATGGGGGCTGAGGTAATCCCGCTGTGCTCCCTCCTCTCCTCCCTCATGCCAGAAAGAGCCCAACGGCATCCATCTAGACCGGCCTCATGCAGAGCTCCACGCGGCACAAAGCTTTTGAAGAGGATGCTCTCCCAGGCTATGGCTCAGGGCCCAACACCCAGCCCATGTGTAGCTGAAGTCAGCAAGGAGCAGAGAAGTTACTAAGGCCAGGGCTGCTGCAGAGCCTTGACTTAGAGAAAGGGAACCGGAGAAGCTGGACCAGGGCCAAATGAGTGCCACATAAAACTAAGGCAAACAATCTTCACTTGAGTGCCCGGACTGCCCAGCTAGGTGTGATTTAAGATGCTCTTTGGCCTGCAAAGTGAGTGTTTTTGCTGCAGGAAGATGGTGCAGTCTGTCAGAAAGTGTGTTTTGCAGGTTGGTTGGAGAAAGTTCTGCTAGGGAAGTGGTGGGTGGTTGGAGTCCTTGGACCTAAGACACTCGGTGGGTGTTCTGCGTTTCTGAAGCCTGGGCCCTACACCACCTCCCAGGGAGGACACACACAAGGCTGCCACAGAGCTCCTGCTACTCTTGGCAACTCCTCCAGGAGGCCTCATCTGCCCATAGCCCTCGATGGTTCAAGTTACGAAATCGGAGTTCCTCATCTTAATTTCTCCGTGCACAGAATTCCAGGGGGAATAAGCCTTCCCTGCTTGGAACTGCTGTCTCGACAGGGGTTGGAGTGGAGTTTCTCCCTCCAGATACTGGCACGAACAACTGTCCACGGATCTGCCACTTACGAACCAAAAATCTCTGGCTACAGACTGTAACGAGAGCCCATGTCCTGACTTCCCAAGAAGTCACACAGCCAACGGGAGCAGCACTGGCTTGGGGGACTGGCCATCCCACAGTGCCCATGCCTCCCTGCCCTCCGGCTCCCTGCAGCTATAACTCAAAGGGCAGCTTCCTACTTTGCAAAGCGGGGCACGCTCAGACTTCCACCACGGGTGTGAACGCAGCATCCAGCAGCGCAGGACGTGGAAGCGAGAAGTACTGGGAGCGGGACAGGAGCTAGAAATGGTAAAGGTGGGGGAAAGGGGACAGAACTTTTCAGTTTTCTGTAAGTGGTTCTTGAGAGTTGGCGGTGTACCATAAACCACATCTCACCAGCCACCAGACTCTAAGGTTTTTCCCTGGCATTCTTGCTAAGCAAAGTACGTAGAGAGACATTACCAAAGCCTCAGGAGAGCAAGACCATTGCTTCCTGCAGCACCAGAGATGAGGCTGGCTCACATCATTATGAGCAGGATCAACGCTCCCTTCCACAGAAACCAAACCAGGGTCTTCTTTATCAGACCTCGCAATATATGTAGCAATTGGCCAAGATAGGAGCCAAATTCACAGCACTCAGTTTAATCGAAGCGTGAAGGGTGTAGAAGCTGGGTGTGCACAAATGAACATCCCTCAAGCTCTCCCTCAGGACTCACCAGGTCAAGGAGACAGACAGGTAAGCGGCTGACGATACAGAGCAGACCTGGAGGGTGGAGTGCTGGTTCTCCGCAGGGGAAGTCAGGGCGAGCTGACATGCGAGCTGGAGCTGAGTTCTCTTATTGCAGTGCCCATAAGGATCACCGGGGGAGTTTCATAGGCATGAACATGGAGGGGCCGTAAGGATCACTGAAGGAGCTTGTTAAGAATGAAGATGGTGGGCCCATAAGGATCACCTGGGGAGCTTAAGAATGAAAACAGATGCCCCTGCCAAATATTTTTGTTTTAGCAGATTTTAGAGCCCAAATATCTGCACTGAAAAAAACAAACCCAGCCCTCAGTTCTCACTTGAGTGGTCCTCAGAACCCATGCTGCTCTCAAGACTTCACCTATATGTCTTCTCACGTGTAGGGCAGCAAATGGACCCAGAAGGATGAGAAGGCCGTATCCATGCTCATTCTATGAGACTGAGAGTCTGTTTCCTACATTCACTTTGGGGTCTAGGAAATTCAGAGAGTTTGTGGAAGGGTGGGGGTGAGGGCTCATGGGGAAAGAGAGCATGGCCCTTTATGGTCATGGGGTGCTCTTTGCCAGCCCTGAGAGCAATCCTAGATGCCCTGACTCTAACCTATGGACTGGGATTCCATGTCAAATGTTCTGGTTTTAGGCTGCTTCTGTGAGATTCGTTGCCCTCTGCGTCAAGGCACTAGGTGACCATGGACATGTTTAAAGATGGAGCTGCCCAGGGTCATAAACTGTTGAGTCTGAAGGCCAAACTGGGCAGGCAGAAGTGATCTGCTGGAGAGTTGTTGTTTTGTTTTAAATTGATGCTTTTAGACATTATACATATCTTATATAATATGTATCATACATATCATATATATTTAAACAATAATATGTATTAAATTATATGTAATGTCTAAAAACATTTGAATTACATACATGCACACACATACACACACACACTACAGTTGTTCAGAGGCCTCACCACTTCCTTTTATCTTATACCTGAATGACTCACATTCTGAAATAACTCCTGCCCGGCTCCTGTAGGCATTGGAGTTTGTGGCCCCCAGGGCCACGCACCGTAACTGACGCTATTTACAGGATTAGTTCCAATTTCCTAGCTGGGCTCTGAGGGAACAGGACTCAGACTGAGAGAGCCTTTGCCTTAGAGAGGAAGGAAAATCCAGGAGGGTCTCTGCAGCTGGGAGCATGGCAGACACAGGTCAAGCTCACCCAAGGCCAAGGCGCCAAAGCTCGGACGAGGGGTGGGGGGGCGGGAGGAAGTGTGGCTTCCCAGCGCTTTCCAGTGAGTCCACGCAGCTCTGCCTGCCTTCGAGATCCCAGTGGCCTACGGCAGTGAGAGAAGGGTCTCTTTGTCTCAGGAACATGCAGCTGCCATCCCATGGCCCTAGCTTCCAAGAACGGTGAAGGGACCCAGCAGTCCCATTTACTGCTCTCCATTGTCGTTTTTCAAGGCTTTGGTGACAACCACAGCCACCTTGCAACCTTTGTAGTGCCCTTTGCCCTGCCTGAAGTGCTTTCTCTTCCCATCCGTGATTCTGCCTAAACTTTTCCTAATGACTTCAAGATCCAGCTCAAACCGCCACCTTCCCTAGAAGCGTTACCTGACCAATTTCATGGAAATGGGCAAACTCCACCTCCTCTCAACTTATTGCCTATCCTACTTTTTAAAGACATATCCCCTTATGCCTTGGCTCATTGTTAATATTTCTGAGGTGTATAGATTTCATCTTCTCAATTGGATTGTCAGCTCCTTGAGGGTTGGTACCATGCCAATTTTTTTACTGCCTATATTGCTCAAAGCACTGCCACAGTACCTGAAATGTGTCATTAATTTGCCGATTAGTTCATTATCACACTAGTAGCATCAGGTGATAGCCACACAGAATTCTCTCATCAATCATGCCCAGTGACTGGAAGCTTCCAGAAAGTTCTGGCACATTAGTCTGGGAATGCCGTCCTGGCAATTTCCTGGCATTAGGCTTCTTGGATATCCTTCACATTTTGGAAAGAATGGCCTGCTTGTGTCCAGTTACTCAACAGAAAAGTGGCCTTGATTCACGTACTTGTAGAAAAGAAAACTGAGAAGCCAGTGTGAAGAGCCTTCCTTTAATTAGGCTGTAAAAATGAAAGTAAATTAGTGGAGAGGCTCCTCAGGAGCACCTGCAGTGGCTTGAGTGGTGGTCCCCCAAGAGATGTGCAGCAGGAACTTGTGAATGTGACCTTACTTAGAAAAAGATGTAATTCAGCTAAATATCTCAAGAGGAGATCATCCTGAATGATGCAGGCCCTAAACCCAATGCCAAGTGTCCTTATAAGAAGAGGAAAAGACAGAGAATTGGAAAGGACACAAGTGGGAGGTCATATGGCGACAAAAGCAGAGATTGGAGCGAGGTGGCCAGGAGCCAAGACACGCCTGGAGCTGCCAGGAACTGGAAGAGGCAAGGGAGGATTCTCCCTGACAGCCTTCCTGGGGAGTGTGGCCCTGCCCACACCTTGATTTCAAGGCCCTGGCCTCCAGAACTGTGAGAGAAGAGATTTCTGTTGCTTTAACTTACCAAGCATGCGGTCACTGCTGCAGCAGCCCTAGGAAAGGAGCACGGCCCCCAACAAGGACAGCAGGTGGGGGCGAGGGTACGGAGGAGGAGCGCTTTGGCACCAGATTTCAGAGACACCATCAAGGGAGAAGAAGGAGACTTGCCACAATCCCAAGGAGCTCTGTCCTTGTATATTTTTCTAGAAAAGCTTCCATATGCCATTATTACCCAAGAGATGCTCACAACTCAGGCTTAAGCCAGATATTTCCCCTTTGAACCTTCTTATCTGAGGAGGACTGGGGGGTTACATTTGAAAAAGATGGGACCAGCTAATCCTGAAATGCAGGGTCGTCAAAAGGAATCGTCTGCCCCCAAGGACCTAGGTCCCTTGTTCTCGCCTCTATTTATCAAGAATTTATTGAGCATCTACTGTGCTATGCACACTGGCTAGTCTGGCTGATTATAAAGGAGGTCCTGATTATCACCACACATTCAGGAGGGTTACCTCTATCTCTATACGACCCACTGAGCTTTTCTAGTCTGGTCTCTAGGAATTCTAATTAGAATGCTTCTCAGTTGTCCACCGACTAGAATTTACACATAAGCTAGCCCTTGCGAGGTTTCCCCATCCAAAAGGTTAGTGAGGAGGAACACACTGTTTTGTCAGTGTTCCCAGCACTGAGGCACACAGACCTCAGCACTTTTTCCTCTGTTGGCCAGAAGCTGTTCACATTCACCTGCAATACTCTTTCCAAGCTTACTAACAAAAGGAGCCAGGAAAACATCACCGTAGAGTTTGGGTGTGTGAGTCATTTCCTTTTGTAAAATGGACATAGGTCATGTAGGAAAACGTCTTTATTTTATTTAGTGAAGTATTTAGGGGCGAAAGGTCATGACTGCAATTTACTCCAAACCACCTGAATAAAATACACAAAGCAAATGTGGCAAAGCAGTCAAGGTGATGGGATGTGGGGGCTCCCTGCACACTTCGCTCTGCTCGCCCATACGTTTAAAAATGGTCAAACCCCAAGCTCCAGCGGATGCCTGTCGTTTTACGCAGATGGTGACCTCTCTGCCGTGCTGAGGCTGTGTGTGTTTTCAGGTACGCAGACCGGGTTCCCAATAAAGGGAACTAGAAATGCCTGACAGGGGCTGCAGATCTGTGTCTGCAAGCTCGGTTCTTAATTGCTCTTCGGTTCTATTTATGGAAGGAAGAGAAGACACATCTATTGAGAAAAAGTAGAGTACAAAAAAAAAAAAAAAAAGGCAGTGTTGGCACAGAAGCAGGAAGAAAATGCCTCGCTGGGAAAGCGGGGCATCCGTAAGATGGTGTGTGTGTTTTTTTGTTAAGTCACAGACCTAAGCATGTCACTCGAGACTGCTGGCTGGCTGCGTGCTTTGTGGAGCGCATCTAGCTCGGAGGGACTGCTTCCTCTAAACAGACAGACCAGCCAGGGAACGGACTCCGGTCCCACCCCCGCCACACCCGACACACAAACACAGGCAGGCAGCGCGATGGCGGGACTCACAGTTCTGAGCACAGGAAGTGCAGGTTGCCCACATTGTCAATGTAGTTGGCAGGGCTGAGCCAGGGCAGGACCAGCAGCAGAAGTGCCTTCATTTTCCGACAGGAGGCTGCTTTCTTCCTGGCCACCTTTGCTCTGTCAGCCGCAGGGGCCCAGCCCGGCTCAGTTCCCCGAAACAAACCTGGCCATGTCCCCACAATCAGCAGAGAGAAGGCATCTGATGTGGAGCCCTGGGATGGAGCCACGCTGATAAATCACAGGCCTGGAAGAGGGTCGTGCCCTCCGCTTCTCAGATGGGGAGATATGAGACCGGAGGGACCCACCAGGGTTGGCAAGAGGGCTCGGGCTGAGAGCAAGCAGGCTGATGCCCGGGAGAGGGACCTGCCCCTCCTGCAGGATGCCGACTGGTTCTTGGGAAGCAGCTGGTACATTGACATCACTGGCCGGGAGCAGATGGGCTAGAAGCTGAGCTGCGTGGGGAGAGGGCACGGGCACGGCACATTCAGACCCCACCGTGCGGATAGGCAAAGCATCAAGAGCTGTCCCCCAGTTTGCTAGAGGAAGACACTGTAAGAAATTAGCATCCTTGGAACACAGCCTGGAGCTCGGAGCTCGAAGTGAGTCTCCAGATATTGCGACAGAGGAGGGTTAAACATGAACCAGCTCTGCGCCTGAGTGTATATTTAGAACATGCCTTTAGGATGTTTTACCTATCCCTGTCCCCACTACACTGGCGGCTGTAAGAGAAGTGACAGCTTCTCTACTCATCTGGACAACTGGCCCTTCGTAAGATTAGGCTGTGTCGCTCTCCTTGAGAATAGCAGAGAGCCTTGATAGACCTAGAGTTCTGTCCGAACCAGGTTCAGGTTCTGGTTCTGCAAGGAGGGAAGTCTCTCTGTTCCTCTTCCTCCCCTGAGTGGCCAAACTAAGCTCTGGCACCAGCTCTGGGATGCTGGGCGTTTCATGTAATCCCCCGAGCCTCAGCCACCTCCTCTCTGAAGCGGAGCTCTCTTCATGCCTGACCCACTGGGTCCCGCGGGGGGCTGGGCCCCATCAGCACTTGCAGCGTTCAGATTAGTGACTCTAGCCCATGCTCTCTACCTTCCCATTAGGACTTCTTTGCATGCCTAAACTCTGTGATGCCCCCAGAAGCCCCCGGGGCTCCCCTTCTTCTACCCCATCTTCAAGAGGACTAGAATCTGAGCAATCTTAAGCATCTGCCTTTGGCTCAGGTCATGATCCCAGGGTCCTGGGATCGAGCCCCACATCGGGCTCCCTGCTCAGTGGGGAGCCTGCCTCTCCTTCTGTGTCCTGCTCCCCCTGCTTATGCTCTGCTTGTGCGCACTCTCTCTCTGACAAATAAAATCTTAAAAAAAATAAAAGAGGGCTAGAATCCATTTGGGTCTTTGCAGCTTGAGGCCTCAATCTTAACAGAAATGGCTTAAAGGGATAGTTCACTAATGGCACCCAAGCGATTCCAGCAAACTAGACCGTCCAGGACGCAGACCCGGGAGAAGGCCGCGAGCTGAGACCAATTGCAATGAGCTGTAGCAACAGGAATTTGGCCTCAGAGCAGTGCATTTACCTGAGGCAGGCCTGAAAGAGTGTAAGCACAGTAGAACCTTGGAATGTACGGGTTTAACTGCCGCAGTTTCGGGCAGAAATAAGCCATCTTGATAAAGCAGGACATGTATTCATTTATAGTTTTGTTGAGACTCTCATTTGAATTCCATTTCCTGTAAGGCTGGTATTCAAGAGTGAGTCAGGGCTGGGGAAAAGGAAGTAAAATGAAATAGCCGCACAAAGGAAGTTAGGTTTGGTATTTAGCTGCTGGAGTCAAACAGATGACTTTGAACCCTCACTCTGCCGCATACTAGCTGTGTGACACTGGGCGTGTTGTTTAACCTCTCTGAACCGCTGTCTCTTCCTCCGTAAAAGAAAGACAATAATAACAGTGCTTGCTCATAGCGTTGTTAGGAAGGTGGAATGAGATGATGCCTATAAAGAGCAAAAGGCTCAATGAGTTTTAGCTATCGTTATAAAAATTGTTATTATTAATAATAATAATGAATAATAACCACTCTAACAGGGAAGGAGCCCAGCAGGCAGCCCAGCACCTATCTCCAAGAGGCTTTGTTATTCTCTTCTTTTCTTTCCTCCTGCACTGTTAGGGACATGAAATGTTACAGCCTTTTCCTGAATATGGAGTTTCACGGAGTCCTGGGACATGCTCTTCTCGACTGTCCAGGATCTGCTGGATAGATCATGGCTCAGGAAGAGCATGGTGTCTAAAAAAAGGCTGTGGGTTTCATAGTGTGCTAGATTGTATTTCTGATAATCTTTGACATGTCAGAGGGCTTCTCCAAGTCTCAATGACAAAAGAAGGATGTTTGCCCTTTTACCTCCTTGCATAAAATTCATTAACAGATATGAATGCAATATAAAAATGAAGGAATTTTGTTGTTGTTGCTTATCTCATTATTGCAAAAACCGCTGGTTGCCTACCCAAGATCTGATCTTCTCTTCTGCCTTTTAACAGAATCTAGGTTTAGTTCGTGGTGGTAATAATGCACTTTAGCCTCTCTCACAGATGGGGCCATATAACACAATACTGGCCAATGAGGTATAAGCGGAAATTAGTGGGTAAGGCATCCCAGAAAGTTTTTTAAAGCAAAAGTCTCAGTTTGCAGGTTGTCGATTTGCCTTTCCTGCTGGTTCTTCCTGCCCGGAACTTATTTCTGCCTGGAACTTAGATGTGATGCTGGAGTTTGGGCAGCTATTTTGGGATCAAGAGGTGACAAAATTGAGGATGAAAGCGTATCTGCAAAGCAGAAAGAGCTTGGATTCCTGATGGCATCATGATAACATCATACTAGTCATGGACTTCCTACCCCTATACTTTCTGTTATATAAGAAATATGAAACTTTTACAAAGTTAAACCAATTCAATTTGAATTTTCTAATATCTGACATCAGATATAATCCTAATACAATCCCTTGGGGATAGAATCCCACCTTCAAATGGTCATATTATTTAGCGACATTGCCAGTAAATAGCCCTAACCCTAAACCTTGTACCCTTTGCCTAAGTTCTATCTAACCTTAAATGTCATCTCAGATATCACCCATTACCTCCTGTTTTCTTGCCTCTTTTCACTAAACAAGGAACTCCTGGAAGGCAGGAGCTCTACTGGTCTTGTTCTGCACTGTATCCTCACCATAGTGCCTAGAACACAGTAGATGCTCATAAATATTTGTTGAAGGAACTAGAATTCAACTCGGTTCATGAGTCAACTTTTTGGACCAATCTTTCTTGATCAGAAGCAAATTAGCAAAACAAAACAAAACCAAAGGACTTCAGGACTTCCAACGGGCCAAGAGCCATGGCAGGGGTCAAGCATTCATACAGATGGATAACAAATGTCCAGAAAGAAAGGAAAAAGATAAGGAAGATTTCAGGGCATGAGTGCCCTGGAGAATGTTGTTTCTTTAGCAAATTGCTTGGAGCATGATAGAAACTCAATGGTTCTCCCAGAAGGCAAGGCAAGACAACTGCCTCATTTCTTCTGTACCCAGAAGAGTGTCAAGAGCAGCTCTCAGCCAGGTAGGAACCAGGAAAAAGTTGGGTTCAGGATTGGAATGTCACGTGAAGTATGTATGTCAAAACACAGTTATAGGGAAAATGTGGAGCCTGGCTGACATGACCAACAAGACTTGTAACCTACCTGTCTTTCCATAGAGCAATGCTCCCTTAGACCTTTCCTCCAGCAGCAGAATCCTCCCTGCACCACAGATAGTAACTGTGTCTGTGTTGTACTGAACACACTAACGAAAGGGGTCGCCTGCTAGAAGTAAAGGTCAAGAGAAGTTCCAGGGTAGGTCTTTGGAGAAGAAACTCCCGGGACTTGGGGTGCAAAATTAATTAAAACAAAACAAAACAAAACCCCGGGAGGCTCCAGTCAGGTGTGTCTTGGGCCAATTATACACATTTTCATTCAGGGTTGTTCTCAAAACACTGAACAATGATCTCTTTATTCCTGCTAGTAGCTTAAGGGTCAGCTCTATTATCCCCCATAGTTATTATCTTCCATAAGATAGAAACTAAAGGGCAAAGGGAATTATCCTATGAAACAATTCAATGTGCACGTGATTTCAACTTCTCCACTCTTCAAAGCTCATTTTCTCAGGGGCAGAAATCATGGTGTGTATAGATTTTTCTTTCATTCTGGGCCAGGCCTATTGCAGATCCTTGATAAATATTATACATGTGGATGATGCTATTACACAAGGAAGATGTAGTCTTGAGCCTCAGACAACTCCCATTGAGGATCAAGGAAGTGAAGGCTTTCCTCCCACACACCCTCTCACTGCTCTGGGTCAAGAGGGATGCATCGGACTGGCCCCTACAGCAACTATGCCATGTCTCCTGGCAATGTCCTTTGGTTAAGAAGGCTCTCTGTCCCTCAACTCAACAAGCCTGCCACCCTCGTGGGAATTCTTTGCAGGAGACCTATGCGATGGAAGTCCACAAGCATCTCAGAGGACGGAAGTCAATGGAAGTAGCCAGAAGATTCCAAACATTAGCTCACATGCTCAGGCTTACTCTCATGGAAGAACCCTCTCGTCTGAAGTCAGGAACAGTTGTCCAAGAAGCTGCTGGTCCAGCCAGTCATGCACAACCACAATCAGTCCTAAATGTTTTACTTAAGGATTTACATTCAACTCAGGGGCTCAAGTGGCCAGATAACAATGTTTACAACAATGTTTACAAATGACATGAGTTCTGGAGAAAACAGGCAGCGTTTGTTTAAAGTCGAGGCTGCCCACATCTCTGGCTCAAGTCAACAGTTAGGATGAGCATGGGCCTACGGACAGGTCATAAACAGAGACCTCAGCTGAGGGGAAAAATATTTCTCTACCACATCTTCTTTTCTAGAGGGACAATGGCAACATTCTAAATGTGATTCATTTCTGAAGAGCTTTGTATTCAAGGAGCCCAAATGAAATAAGTTCCCATTCTACAGGTAGAGAAAGCTAAGTCTGTGGTTCTCCATGAAGCCCGGGACTGTTCGGATACTGGGACCCACTGGAAGGGAGTGTGTGGACCCACATTGGTCAGATGGTGGTCTTCAACCAGAATTGTAGTTAAGTCTCCTTACTGGATAGACCCTGAGCCTGCCTAGTTTATATTCATTCCAATGCCACAAGGCAAATAATATTTTTTAAAACTCATTACATTTTAAATACCAAAACTGAGATGCAAAATTTACAAAGAAAGCTATCTTCTAGTACGAATGTGTGACCACGCTCCAGTACCTGCAGCCACCAACCTGGAGGTCTCTTACAGAGACGTAAGGAAAACCCTTGCTTCCTGGTCACCTCTTGGTGGTTCCCAGTTAAAGGGATTCCGGAGTAGTAACAACTTAATCTTCGTCTCCCTTCTGAGGGGTAGGGGAAGAGACGGTCCACTGGCCCAGTTGCTGGCCCGACACCTAAAGGGCTCCAGAGTCAGGTCCTGGATTCGCTCCAAGTTTTGAATCCTTGCCAATCAAAGGCCCACAGGGCGGGAGGGGAAGGAGTGTATATTAAGCATTTGATGACTAATATATACAACATATTTTTGGAAATGTTGGTTTCGACCTACTTAGGAAGCTGATGTGTGGCGCAGACCAAGAGCGGGTGTTGAGACCTACGCCTCCCTTACGTGGGAGTTTTCCCCTCACAGGGAGCTGCTGCTGGGTGCTTGTGAGAAACTCTGAGGCCTCGTGTGAAGAGCTGATTTCAATTAGTTTTGGGTTCTTTCCTCACTGTTGTTTTTCTATTGTGCATATCATTATCGGCTGAGGATTCATCCCTGGGCTTCCTTGAGGTGTGTGGGCCACAACGCCTGTGTGGGTGGGTGAATAACCTTTCCACTCTGGGCAGCGGAGGGCTGCCAGTGTCCTCTCTCCCCTGGAGACCCCAGAAGACCCAGCTGCTTCTTTCTGGCCCTCCTTCTGCCCCACTTCTGTTGTGAACTCACCCTCCGATCCATATGCCATCTTCTGCCTAGTTTTCAGGATAATCTTGGCCCCAATCAGTTCTTAATGAGGAGGTGAGGAGAAGCTGCTATGTTCATGTTGTCTCCAGAGACTACTCCCATTTCTTTCCTTTGCTCTCCCCTCTCTTATCCCTCCTCTACGGAGCTCCTGTGGTGGGCAGAACAACGCCTGCCCCCACAGACGGCCACCTCCTAATCCCAAGAGCCTGTGGATATGTCACCTTACAGGGCAAAAGGGACTTGGCAGATGTGACTAAGTTAAGGATCTTCAGATGAGGAAATGATTGTAGATTACCCAGCTGGGTCCAATGTAATTACCAAGTGGGCGGCAGGAAGGCCAGAGCCACAGAGAGAGATGTGATGGTGGAAGTAGAAATGGGAGAGTGAGAGAGAGACGGAGACAAACAGAAAGAGAGAGGGGTGCCTGGGTGGCTCAGTCAGTTGGGCATCTGCCTTCAGCTCAGGTCATGATCCCGGAGTCTCGGGATCGAGCCGCACATCAGGCTTTCTGCTCAGTGTGGAGTCTATTTCTCCCTCTTACCCCATTCGCGCTCCCTCTCAAATAATAAAAATGGATAAAATCTTAAAAGAGAGAGAGGGAGAGACAGAGAGAGACAAAGAGATTGACAAACAGAGAGACAAAGAGAGACACAGAAAGAGAAAGACAGAGATAGATAGGCAGAGAGACTGGAAAATGGTCCTCTGCTGGCTTTGGAGATGGGGAATGGGGCCACAAGCCAGGGAAGGCAGGCGGCCTCCAGAAGCTAGGCAAGGCAAGGAAGGGGATTCTCTCCTAGAACCAGAGGGAATCAGCCCTCCCAACTCCTTGATGTCAGTCCAGTGCACCCCATGTTGGACTTCTAACCCTCTGAACTGTAAGATAACACATTTGTGTGGTTTGAAGCCCCTGAGTAGCAATCATTTGCTACAGCAGCAATAGGAAACTCATACAGCCCCAATAACAAAGGTAGAGGGTGCAAATGTTGGGAGCAGGGAATGTGATGGGTGGAGGGAGCTCTACCAGGGCCTATGTCCTCCACCACTCCTCGCCTCCCCTAGCCAGTGCGGCCCTGGCCTTGGCCCTGGCTCTGCACCAGCAACTGTCAGCATCTGCCGCTCTCTGACCTGCCCCAGACCTACTTCCCTGCAGACAGCGTCTCTCCTCCCGCGGGGCCAAACTTCCAACAAACGTCACGAACAGCCTCCCTCACCCCCTTCTCCTCTGGCCACATCTCCTTCTGGGCAATGAGAAGAGGGGTACCCTAGTTTAGATGTCAACAACAGAGGGTCAGAGGCAACCCACAAAGCTGGGTTAGATGCCTTTCATTCAGCATCCTGGGGGCGAAAAGCAAGTTCACAGATATAATTAGCATGGAAAACAAGCACTAAGCATTACGGCCCAGCCACTGCCCTGGATGCAAATGTCCATGTCAGAGAATCTGCCTGTCCTAAAAAACAAAGACTCAGATTCACAACCTAAGGTATGTGACCTTTAGAAAAAACACCTGCACCTACCTCTTGCCCTTGTCATGACAGGAACCAAAGTAAACACTAGCTTCCACATTTCCTCTTATGAATAATTGTGGTATTATTGTTCACCCTCTCTTAAGCACCTTAAATGTTCTAAGAGAGTGCCTCATGTGAAACAAGATTCAGGGCTGTCCTGAGGCCATCAACCGGGGGAATGCCCAGGAACATGACAATGTAAGTGGACAACCTAAGAGGCAGACAGGTGGAGTGGATGATGCTGACCACCAGCGGGGGTGGTGACACCATCACTCTGCCACCCGTGTGTACCTTGGCCAAAAACTTAGAAAAATCACTGGAAGACAACAGTTTTCTACATTTCTCCATTGAAAACTTTGCTGGCCATACCTCGCATCTCCTCAAAGAAGAGTTGGGCTTCATCAATTCCCATACAGAGAACATTTTAATAATCATGGATCAAATTGGGAGACATTTTTTTTTCTGATGTGAAAAGATAAGCAATGCCTGCCAGGAAATCTTCTGGGGGCCATGAGCCCCAGAGAAAGACGCTCCTCAGATCTTTCCAGTATCTTTGACATTTCAGAATGCACACATATGAAATAAGCCAGCCACAAAATGACAGATATGGTATGATTCCTCTTCTATTAGGTCCCTAGAGCAATTCATAGAGGCAGAAAGTAGCATGGTGGTTACCAGGGGCCAAACAGGAGGGAATGGCGAGTTTTGGTTTAATAGGTATGGTTTTCAATTCTGGAAGATGAAGAAAGTTCTAGAGAAAGGATGGTGGTGACGGCTGCACAACAGTGTGAATGTACTTAATGCCGCTCAACTCTACTCTTAAAAATTGCTAAAGTGGCAAATTTTATGTTATGTGAGTATTACCACCATAAAATAAACCCCTTACCCCCCACACCTACACACCGCAATTCTATGACATCCTGTGTTCTCACACCGAACCATAGCGATCAACACCTAAAAGGTTTCCCTTGGGCGATTGCTTTCATCGGCTGCAAAGAAGGCAGAGGAAAGGCATGTTGTGGAGCACCCAGCCCCCGAGGACAGCACTGCCCCTGGGAGGCAGGCGAGCCCAGCTGCCCTTGAGAGGACAGGGCTGCGCGGGGTTGGCCCACAAGGAGGCGCTACCTTGTCTGAAAGTGCTGCTCCAAATCACAGCGCTGCAGGACCTCGGTGCAGTAGTCCGAGAACGGGCAGGTCACCAGCAGCTTGTCGAGGAGCTTATTGACCAGGATGCTGGACCTCTTGCAATGCTGCAGCATCACCGGCTTGCGGTCCACAGGGCAGAAGTCCTTCTCCACCAGGAAGTTGGTGAGGCACAGGGTACAATACGTATGTCCACAGGGAGTGTCCAGAGGCTCCAGCAAAGCTTGCAGGCAGATGTGGCATATGAGGTCATCGTCCACATCTTCGGTGTAGGTGTAGAAGTGGTTCTCCTCGGGAGAGTGGGCTTGGCCACATACCACACACGGGGGAGCAGGGCTGGGATCAGGGTGACAGGCGGGGTCTGGCTGGCTCATGGTCAACGGGGGAGATGGTCTGACAGGAAATTGGCCCAGGAAAACGGGATGTCCTCAGGAGTAAATCAAGATCTTCTAGGAGCCATCCACAGACCTGAAAGAGAATAAGACAGCTCATCTTCGTTTTCACGGCCACCTAAAGACTCCACTTTCAATGAACTTGAGACTCTGCCGCCAGCGGGCAGGGAACCGAGCTGTGATTCAGAAGGCCAGGGCTCGCTGCCCACTCTGGTGACTGACATGACCTTGGGCAAAGGACCTTGCCTCCTTATGCCTCGGTTTACCATCCATCCTAGTGGCAATAATATTTACCTTTAATATCCTCACGTTGGGGTGGGAAAAACCATTGGGTACTATCTGGGAAATGCCTAGAGGAACTCAGAAGAAATATGCCCTAAGAAACATAAATTGTATTAATTTAATAAAATGAATTAATAAAATTCAATTAGACCAGTGATTTATAAAATGCTCTGTCAGGGAGTGCCTGGGTGGCTCAGTCGGTTAAGCGTCTGCCTTCAGCTCACATCATGATCCCAGGGTCCTGGGATCAAGCCCCACATTGGGCTCTCTGCTCAGTGGGGAGTCTGCTCCTCCCTCTCCCTCTGCCTGCCGCTCCCCCAGCGTGTGCTCTCTATCTCTTTCTCCCTCTCTCATTCTGTCAAATAAATAACTAAATCTTAAAAAAAATAAAATGCTCTGTCAGATCGGGACAAGAAGAAAAACAGTTAACCCTCTAATGGCTTTCTCTTATCTTTCTCCCCAGCTTTCTCTGAAACTCAGAAAATGTAGGACATCAGAGCCTTCGACTAAACCATCTGAGAAGAAATGAGAGCTGCTGAGTCTGTTGTATTTTTACTGTGGTGAGAGAACGTTTTCGTCCGTATGCACGTCATCCACTCAGTCAGTCACTTAGTGGTCACGTGGGCTCTGGGGCTGCACTCCCTGGGTTCGAATCCCACCGCCGCTGTGGGCCAGTGATTGAATCCATATCTGTAAAAGGAGAATAACAATAGCCTACCTCCTAGGACTGCTGTGAGGATGAGATGATATATGAGACGTAAAGCTCTTACAGTTGTACCCGGAATACAGTAAGTGCTCAGTCAATATCAGCTACTATCTTTACATGTGTTTGTACCGAATTCATTTGGTCTGCCGTCTAACTCAATCGACCTAGAAACTGAAAGCTATAGTTCCTATAAGGGGTCTTTTGGCTGTTTTAATAGTGCTCTTTTATTTAATTATATATATATTTCAAACGAGTGGAATACTATAGGAGTCCAAATAATGGAGGTTTTAACATTCCTGATTAATATCTGGAAGCGTCTTGGAATCATTCAATAGATATGTTTTGAGTATCAGCTCTGAGCTGGGTAGTAAGCTGGGTGTGGAGGAGACCTTCAGGAGAGCTCTCAAGGACATGCCCTTGCTCTCCTGGAGTCCCCAGTCCAGGGGGGGCAGGCGCGAGCACAGGTACCTGGCAAGCCCGCGTGACCAGTGCAAACAGAAGCGTGCACTAGGTGCACGCTTAAGAATCCTGCACCCTCCCTCACCCACCGCCCCCTCGACTTTCTTCAATTTGGAAAGTAAATGAAAAGACTTTAGGCATTCCACAAGAACATAAAGACACACGGAGAAACTAACAGGAACCCTGCTGCATTTGGAAATGGCACGGCATTCCTAAACCACGTTCCATCTTTTTTCTTTACCAAATGAAGTCCAAGGTTGTTTGTAGGAGCATAGCCTTATCTCAAAAAGAAAATACATTGACTTCAAGCTCTCTCTGGGTCAGCTTCATGTTTACATTTCCGGACTGCGCTCATATGCCTGAAAGAACACTCTGGTCAAGAGGTTGAAGTAAAATGCCCCGAATGTGAAAACACTCAGAAATCATAACATTTTATTTAGCATCAAAAGAGACCACAGAAGGCTAAGGTAGAGAGTGCAGAAGGGGGTGAAGTTGTTTCTAGCCAAATTTCATGGAAACAGACACAGCTGCTATGTGTCCTCAAGGCTGATAGAAGCACTGGAACCACACAGGAAATGCTTTAAGTGGCATGAAAAAAAAAGTCAAAAAATCAACATGAAAACGGAAATGGGCCACCCAAAAGATGATCATCCACTACAGGGGAAAAAGTGCACATATTTTGAACTTTGACAAGAGTTTGGTCAAACACTCCCACGTGTCTGGGTCCTGTCCATTCTTTCTCGTTGTGCTGTACTCGAAAGTGACAGGAATGCAGTTGTAGCTCTGGTCGTGCCACCGAAAAAACAACTTCACATCTCTGGGCCCTGCCTGGAAATGTGAAATGGTGGAGCTGAACCAGACGTTTGGGTTTTCAGACTGTGTTCTGGAAAGTGGCAGACGCCTCAGTGTCTTCCAGGGGAGGGAAGATGGGAAGGCAGTTTGGTAGAGCTGTGCCCACTTCTCCACCCTACCCAGTCCCACCTCCATTTTGATGTGTTTCTGACACGTCAGTTTCCTTATAATATTCTGTTGGAAGAAACCTCGCTTTAAAAAAATAAAGGAAAAGAAAAAAAAAGCAAGCCACCAGACCGATACTATAAAGTCCCTTTCAGAAACAGAGTTCTAGGATTCCGTGCTAACAAAGCAGAGGATTTTGCTTCGTTTTGGGTGGTCAGCTTCTGGGAAAATCTTTTTTTCTTTGCTTTCTAACAATTTTTGAGCATTTACCATGTGCCCGGCACTGTCCCGGGGGCCTTCTATAGACTATGTATTTAATCCATGCAAATCCCCAGGGTTGTTGGGTTTTGTTTGTTTTCTTTTAACAGATGAAGAACTAAAGTGTGACAGGGAAATAACTTGCCAGTTTTCACCAAAAAAGAAACAAACCATGAAGTGGTGCTGACTCCGGGTTCTGGTCCTAACCATTTCGCTATGTTGTGTCCAGGCATCTTTCCTGATCAAGACTAGTCAGAATGGAACCAGCCAAATATAAGAGCCCCAAGAAATTAGGTTTAAAATCTCTTTAGGCCCATTGCTAATAGGCTTTTCCAGGGCTCTGTTTAAAAATATTCTTTCCCTTTACTGACCGCTAGAATGCCCAAGACCGAATGAATGGAATGGGGAATGGGCAAGCAAAAATGGTGGGTTCTAGCTCCAACCCCAATTCTTTTTTCTTTCCTTTTTTTTGTTTTTCTAAGAGAAATTTGAATTCCCTGGCCCTTGTCCATGTGAGTAGTCCAGATTCCTAACATAATATTAATGTAAACACTCCCGTATATATTTTCCAACTTTGCTTTAGACTAAATAAAGCCTAAATGAATAGACACAGATTATGAGAGAATTGCCCCCTTCCCAAAAAAAAGCAGTTTAGACTCTAAAGAAAGAACTAGGTAGACTTTAAAAAATATGATTAATATTATTTGAGGTTTCTTATTTCCAGTTTACGTCTCATAAACATGTATGATGTATCATGTTTTTAAGACATGTACGTGCCTTGCTGAACTGATAAGAAATTATCTAAAATCATTATGGCTTAAAGGTAAACTCTTTTTTCTTCTAAAAGCAAGTGAGAGGGCCCGTCAGCTTTGAGTCCATTCACGTCCCTCAGTGTGCCAGCCTTCAGCACCCCTGGCCCTGGCTGAGGTAAGGCGACAGAGCTGCAATATGGCTTTCCTGCAGTTTGGAGAAAGAGAAGGGAAGTCGATTCTCTCCTTGGGTGTGTGTATGGGGCACGGGGGTGAAAATCGTACACTTCCTTCATAGAAACCTATTGTGGTTTAGGAATGATCTTTTCTGTCTCTCCTGTGATTCGTGGTGCAACAGAAGCCCAAGGTGACTTTGAGAGGGACGTGCAGCCCACCAATGTAGCAGTGAGAAGGGCCAGGAAAAATAGAAGTCTCCATCTGGGTCCTTAGTCCCTGCTTCCTTTCCTGCCAGTTTATGGTCACACCCAGAATTTGTACAGAAGTTCTTCTACCTAACTTTCAAATTCTAAGCTTCTCTGGCTGACAACAAAGCCACATTCCAGAGCAAACGTGAGTCAGCTCTGTCTGCGAGGTCCTTAGAGGTCATATGTATCCTGTCACCTGCACTAAAAATCCAAAAGTCTTAAGAACAAACATATTTTCACATCTTAAAGAAAAAAAAAAAAAGGAAGAGCCTTTGGGATACAAACTGTTTGGAAGTGGGAAAATGTCTGCATGACATAACCGACCAGAACAATGGGGTCCCCGGTGTGCTCGTGTCCTGCTAATTCTCCTTTAAATGCACACTGGTTTTGCAGAAAATGGTTACCTGAGGATAAACCATATACTGCGCTGGAAAGACAATGGATAAACATGTCATTTGGCAGGCTGCACTGACAATTTCACATTTTCCTCCTCCTGAAAGGACAAGACTTGACTCCACAGCTCCTCTTGAATGGCTGCATGAGTCACAGTTTTAAAATGACAGTAATTGGACGGCATACTATTAAAAAGAATTGATCCTCATAGTCAATGGCAGTGTGTCCTGCATTGGGACTCTGACCTTGACAAAGATGAAACATTGAGCCATAGACTCTTTGTGTTGAAAGGGACCTTGAGGGAAGGTCCCTAAATGAAACAGCCCTTTACTACCTTCTAAAATAGATCATCCTGCATTGGAGAGCTCTAACTACTAGGAGAACAGTCTCTAGATAGAACAAAAATTTGCTTCTCTAGAACTCACCTACCCCCTCCATGGGTGCCAGTATTCTCCTAGGAGCTATTTAGAATAGGTCATAGTAAAAAAAAAAAAAAAAAAAAAGAATATGTCAAATTCCTTAAGTCCTTTAATTATTGGAAGACACCCCATTTCCCACCCCTACCCCTCCAGGTCCAGCAGCCTTCGGCTATCTGGCATTCCTTCCAGCTTCCATATGCTCTGTGAGGCTGACCACTCTCCTCTGCAAGCTCCCCGATTGTTTGGTGTCCCTCCTACAGTGTGTGGGTAGAATGAACCCCAAAACTCCAGGACAGAGTGAAATGGACTAGAGCCTAGGATGGCGTCTGTTTTCTCAAGCCATTGCCATCACTGCGGTCCTGGCCTGCCCTGAGCCAGACACTGCCCTGAGGCCTGGGGAAAGCTCTTAGCAATTCCTGAGCACAGACGGGGGAAGAAAGTCAAGGGTAATAAAGTAGAAAAGTAGTGGCTAGGAGCACAGTTTAGAAAATTCAAAAATATTTAGTGGCATTAGGTGGATTTATCTAAACAGAAATTCCTTAGTGGCTAAACAGTTGAGTATTAGAATCTGCAGTGTATAACCCGATCCCAAGAATGAGTGGTATTTGGGGCTCTGGACTCTCCCATTTGTCTGTAAGCATTCCTATATTTTGGTAAATCTTGCTGTTCTAAAATGTACTGACAAACTGAACAACAGGAAAAAATAGAAATGGAAACCATTTAAACACATGGCAAATCAGAGATCATTTTTTTTCGTCCAGAGCACAAACATCGATTAACACTCACCAACATCCCTAATAAATGAGAAAGTTAAAAAAGCGAGGCCACGGGCAGCCGATGGAAGGCCAATGAGATGAGCTGAAAGTCCCGCAGCTCTGGATGCTTCTCAAAAAAAAAAAAGAAAAAGAAAAGAAGAGAAAAGAAAAAAAGACAAAGAAAAAAGCTGCACGAGTGCTGGAGAAGAAAGTGTCTGAGAAGGTGCCCTTGTCACCTGGGCCCATTAGGTGAGCAGTTCACCGAAGGGCTCATAAGCCGGAGGAAGAATTTGCTTCACGTGAGAGGAAAGAAGCGTCATCTAAAGCCAGGCCCCAAGATGATCACAAGATGATTGGATCCCGAAAGAGCTTTGTTTTGAGAGTGTGTCCGTTAAGTGACAAGCGTTCTCTCCAGCAGGGACTCCATGACCATGTAAACAGTGTGGGGCTCTGCCCTCCTATAGCTGGGCTGCTTCCGAAGTTCTGCTGACTTATTTAATGTTGTTCAAAATCTCCTAATCCATCTTCCTCCAACCCCAATGTTTTACAGAAACACAATAAAGACTAAGAACCCCTCTGCTAGAGGATTTCTGAGGGAACTTTAAGCTTCAAGAAACTGAGCTTGAGGTTTTTTGTCATTGACGATACCTTGAAATTTGGATGAAGCTACGCAGGGCCAAAGGGTTGCAGAATTGGGTTCAAACTGGTCATTGAGGCCACACCTCAGTGCAGAGATCCCGGTCAGTCAGGAACACCATCCTGGACCGTGAAGCCCAGAAACACACTCCTGTAGGAATCGAATGGACTAGTGCTGGGAAATTCTTCACCTTGGCGGCCTCATTTCTCTTTCCAAATTAATTATGAGCAGCATGTTTGTCTAACCACTGCCCTGGCCCTGGCTGGAACTCCTAAATTAGATTATTGGTGGGGCGGGGCGGGGCGGGGAGTGATTGCCAAAGTTAGGGCAAGCTCTATCTTTCTCTACTAAACAAAGTAAATTTATAATTACATTTTAAATTATAGATAAATGTATAATTACATTTAAATTATAGATAGATTTTACAAATACCAACTGTGAACTAAGGGACATAAGGGGGTGGACAAATGCTCTGTGGGCTATTCCTGAGCTTATAGACACATCAATAATAGGGGGGAATTAAGTGCTTTAGTGACCTGAATAAAAATTGTCACACATGGGATAAAAACTGTCTTTTAACCAAGAGGGTTTGAAGTGCAGGCTGAGGAGGCAGGGGTGCTATATACATTTGCAGAGGAAAAGGAGAGAGAACACAAAGAAGGCAGGTGCTTAGGGACTGTTTCAATAGTCAGGGTTAGGTCTGATCCTACTTCATATCGAAAGCCATGATCTCCAAGAGGGAGCTAGCAATTCATTCATTGCATCTGTGAATGACACTAGCCTGCATGGTGTTGCAAACACTAGAAAGGACAGAAAAAATATATCTAAATGGTCTTTAAAGAGGTTGAAATTAAAGGAGAATTGAACTAAAAGGAGACAATGTCTGGAGTCAATAGCTAAGAACACAGACAGAAAGTGGGAAGAACAAGGGAAGTGCTCAAGTGAAGAGTCCCAAGTGGC
This sequence comes from Phoca vitulina, assembly GCF_004348235.1. Taxonomy (NCBI): domain Eukaryota; kingdom Metazoa; phylum Chordata; class Mammalia; order Carnivora; family Phocidae; genus Phoca; species Phoca vitulina. The sequence goes on from NW_022589706.1 coordinate 37,175,552, forward strand.
TAGCGGATCAGATACAAGTTTTAGTAGCCCAGGGAAGATCTTTTACAAGCTGCTTGGAGAGGAGCTTTCCCTCTCTTGCCTGAAGATTTACCACTGCCTTTCGCCTGGGTATCATGGCACCCCTTTCCTACTTGGGTTTGTGTGTAAGAACTCTGTCCCAGAAAAAAATGTCTTCCCATCTCCTGGTCTACCAACACGGTGGAATGGAGCCGACCCCTTGCCAACAACAAAACTGAAGGCAGAGTATTTTGCATTGACCGAGGAGGGCTCTGTTCATGTAAATACTCGCCATAGGATCTTGGGAAGCACTAATGTCAGAGGAGAAGCATGGAAAAGCAGGCTGACCTTCTTCCACCCAAGGCTAAAAAACAGATTCGGGAAATGCTTTTTTTTTTTTTTTCTTAACAGATAACCAAATTTTATAGAGGGAAAGACAAGGTGAAGGAAGATATTTGAATTCTCAACATTGTTTCTGCTGTGTTTTAATTCTATATATGTTCACCGATCACCTATGCCATGCCCGGCATTTGTCTTAAATTCTGTGGGAGCTCCCACAGGGAATTCAATTTTATCTTCAGTAAGTTTAAGTCTAATTAGAAGAATGGAACTTACATATAGAAAAAAATGTTAAAGCACTGCAAAAAAAATACACAATGAGTATGGCAAGGAGTATGATCCACCTACCCCCTCCACCACCACCTCCCACCCCCAAAAATAGGAGCCAGGGACAAGTTTTGGAGGAAAAGAGGTAAGAGAACAGTATAATGTGGCCCAGAATGGTCAGGACAGCTCATGGAATAGTTGGCTCTCAGGGCAGATCATCAAAGATTAATGGTATTTGGACAAGTGGGAAGAAATTACGGTAGGGGAAGAACCTGAGCAAATCCCCCAGTCAAGGAAGAGAAATATACATACTAGTGTTTGGTCACATGATGACCTGTATTTGAGATTTTAAAATGATTTATTAAGAAATCACAGGATTTGAGGTTGGGTAAGAATCTTAGATTCTCCCCAAGTGTAGGAATCCTCTACAACAGCCTTACAGGATGGTCTATCAGCTTCTGCTTTAACAGCTACAATGATGGGAAGCTCATTAGTTTTCTGACAGCTGAATGCTTTCCTTTTGCTACTTGGACCTTTCAGTGTGACGTAGATCACATTCATTCCCTCAAAACATGGCAACCCCCCCTCCAAATTAAAGAGGGAATTGATGGTTTCTCTCTTGTCTTTTCTTTTTGTCTCTGGTACTTCCAGTTGTCTTCCTTGGTAGTCGAGGTGGTAGTAAACGGTCTACCCAGGATGCTCACTAGTTTGTTAAGGTCCCTTTGAAAACATGGCACCCAGAAGTGGACACTTATCCAGTTGTGGTTTGATGGTTCAGTGGAGTTGTTGCTTCCTTATCCAAGATACTACTTGTCTTTTAAAGCAACATAAGATGGCCTTTACTGATTTGCTTTTGTTAGATACATCACACTATTGACTGAAAAAACTCAATAGGTCTTTAGATCATAAAACACTTATTATTTTGCCTTGGACATAGAAATACATGATGGTAGTGGTGAAGGCTGCTGATTATAACTCTCTTTACCTATCTTTTGACCAATATTTCAGCCTCCACGTGGACAAGGAATTGCTCTATGAGTAGTGAGAGGAACCTGTGTGTATGAGCATCAGTTGGGGTGTGTGTGTAGCAGGTAAATGTTGGCCCCCTAAAATATCTTGCCCTGTCCTAATCCCTAGAACCTTATTAGAACAAAGGTCTTTGAAGATGAATTGAGTTAAGGATCTTGAGATGAGATCATCCTGGATTATCTAATTTACCTTAAATCCTATGACAAGTGTCTTCATTAGACCCAGAAGAAGAGAACACACACACATAAGAGAAGGTGATAGGAAGACAGAGGCAGAGGTTGGAGTGATGTAGCCACAGGCCTAGAAATGTCTGGAGGCACCAGAAGCTGGAAGAGGCAAAGAAGGATTCTCTCCTGGAACCTTTTGAGGAGACGAGGTCCTGCTAACACCTTGACTTCAAACTTTTGGCCTCCAGAACTGTGAGAGAATAACTTGTGTTGTTTTAAGCCACCAGGTTTATGGCGATCTGTTACAGCAGCCTTAGGAAACTAACACAGAAGGCTATGTATTTCCAGGGGCATTCCCCCAGGAATGGGATAAACATCCCCAATGATCCACACCAATGCTTCTCTCCAGGGCTTAGGGATATGGAAAATATGTTGGGAATGGCCGCCACTTAGACTGCTCCATTCTTAAGGAGGCAGTTCTGCCCTTGTATAAAAATGTAATCATTTTCTTTTAATCCATTACTAAGTTAGAATACAGATGTTTTCAGCGATGACGGGTGAGCCAAGTTTGCTAGGGCCCCTGGGGGGAAAGGACTACAGAGAGACTAGCTGAGTGTGTGTGTGTTGTAGAGAACATAATACACATCTAACAAGGATACTGAATGAGGAATTTGAAAACACTAGGTGACTCATGTATTAATGTGAGTACTCAGGAGCCTAACCATGCAGTGTTCTATTCAAAGAAGGCCACGTGACTGACAAAGGCAGTCATAGGCAAGTCATGCAAATCATCTCCCAGATGGCAGTGACATATTTACACCTCGCCATCATGCATGTGCTGTTGCCATGCACTGTGCCAAGATGCTATTAAAGAAAATTCTTGGAGAGTTTCCACTCTGCTGTTGGTGAAGTCTTCTGTGTGCCTATGACAAATGCATCAAACATAAGAAGCAAGTAAGAGTCACTGGAAAATAATGGTGGAATTTAAATCCACACATTCCAAGGCACAAATGAGTGATGTAAAAAACAACAACAACAACAGTGTCCCTGGTGAATTGGGCCAGAACCTACTCTGATGGTTGTCCTTGTGTAAAGTCAATCTACCACATCGAAGAGCATGGTTCCCAACAGCAAGGGGAAGAGGTTCTTTCAGAAAGGCAGAGGAAGAAGGGCAGGGATGAAAAGAATAGAAATGAAGAGATTCTCGTAAAAACTGTAAATCTCAAATTTGGAGGCCATCTTCTCTATTCCCTACCTGAAGCAGGAATCTCTTCTTCCTCCTCTTTTTAGAATATAGTAGAAAATAATAATAATTACTATTATTATTATTATTACTATTTAATGAACAATTCACTAGGTGTAAGATCCTGTGCTGGGTACTTTACGTATATTTTCTTGTTTTGTTTTTTTTTTTTTAAAGATTTTATTTATTTATCTGAGAGAGAGAATGGGAGACAGAGAGCATGAGAGGGGAAGGGTCAGAGGGAGAAGCAGACCCCCCGCTGAGCAGGGAGCCCGATGTGGGACTCGATCCCAGGACTCCAGAATCATGACCTGAGCCGAAGGCAGTTGCTTAACCAACTGAGCCACCCAGGCGCCCCTATTTTCTCGTTTAATCATTATAATACTGCTATGCGATCAATATAACCTACATTTTATAGATGAATATATGTGTCGCTAAAGAAACACAAATTCTCTTTGGCCTTCATTCATTCATTTAGCAATGCATACCGGGCACATACAAATATACCAAATAAACAAATATACCAAAAAACAATCACCTTCAGTGACAGGGAAGTCAGTACCCCAAAAGGCAAGCTACTGGGTTTTTGGACAGCTCTCATTCTTAGAAAGTTCTTTCTTATATTGATCTGTGAGGCCTCTCCATGTAACTAAGCAATAGGTCACTGCGGTGTCTTTGTTCACTTAGAACAAAATGAGGTAAGAGGAAATGGTGAGTGTAAGGGGTTTACAGGAGGCAACTGACATTCTTGGTTTCTGATTTCAGCTAAGTGCTGTTTTTATACTTAACAACTTGTCTGGTTTTCATGTTAACCCTTATTCTTTGGGGATCACAGATGGCTGAATCCCATTAACCCAGAAAGAGAGATGTAGTCTTCCTTCCAAATAGTTTTGAAAAGCCCTTGATAGATTGGAGGCACTGTCAGAACCATAAATGTGCCACCCACAGAAAAGCAAGTCGACGTGATGCCAGCACATAAATATCAGGAATAGTTATGTCACCTCCAGGAGGTCCATGAATACTGAGGTGATGAGGAGGACACATTTCAGAGCCTCTCTCATATGTCCTCTCTTGGCAGCATCTTACAAGAATGGCCTTTCAAGTAGTCAGAATCCCAGCAGCGGACCCTATTTTCTCCACTCCAACTGAGGAATTCACGTCCAAAAGGGAGACACCGGAAGCCAGGAAGCTGGGCATCACTGCTCTGGGAGAACCCACTGTTTATTGACATCACAGAATCCTCCCGCCACAGGTCTGCAGAAGACCAGGCCTTTCGACGGGCAGCTACCCTACCATGGAGCTCCAAGATAAACAAGATCATTTTTGTTAACAGGTTTTCTTTCTAAACCTTTGGGGGTCTTTGGGGAAATCTGTTTTTCTCAAAGAGTCTTTGGCCCTCCACTGACTACTGTTTCCAACACTATTATGTCCAAACTGTAGCATGACCTGGTAAGTCAAACTTTAACCAATATAATAATTGTTTCCTCTACAGGCTCACCTCGGAGACAGTTCAGGTTCAGTTCCAGACCACCGCAATAAAGCGAGTATCACAATAAAGCAGATATCATAAGAAAGCGAGTCAAGTGAATTTTTTGGTTTCCCAGTGCGTATAAAAGTTTACACGCTACCATAGTCTATTACGTGTGCCATAGCCTTATGTCTAAAAAAGCCATGTATATACCTTAATTTAAAAATCCTTTATTGCTGGGGCGCCTGGGTGGCTCAGTCGTTAAGTGTCTGCCTTCAGCTCAGGTCATGGTCTCAGGGTCCTGGGATCGAGCCTCACATCAGGCTCCCTGCTCGGCAGGAAGCCTGCTTCTCCCTCTCCCTCTCCTCCTGCTGTGTTCCCTCTCTCACTGTGTCTCTCTCTGTCAAATAAATAAAATCTTTAAAAAAAAAAAAAAAAAAAAGATTTAAATTAAAAAAAAATCCTTTATTGCTAAAAAATGCTAACCATCATCTGAGGTTCCAGTGAGTCGTAATCACTGAGCACAGGTCACCATAACACATACAACCGTAATGAAAATTTTGAAATACTGTGAGAATTACCAAAATGTGACATGGCGACACGAAGGAGCAAATGTTGTTGGGAAAACAACACTGATAGACGTGCTGGAGGCAGGCTTGCCACAACTCTTCCATTTGTAAAAAATGCAGTATCTGCAGAATGCAATCAAGCCAAGTATGCCCGCATGTAACCAGACATATGCCCGTACTAACCTAACAAGGGTTACCATTTATTGAGCACCTACTGTATCGTAGACCAGGCACTTTACATGAAACCGTTTCGTGTTTATTCCTTACAGCAGCACTGGGTTTGGGAAGTATTCCACTTTCCAGATGAGGCCACATGTGACAAAGAGGCACTAAGGGACTTATGTTAATTACACGGTGGAACCGGGTCTTGGACCCAGATCTGTCTGATTCTACCTTCCTTTAAAAAAATAATACTAACAAGAGCTCGCATTGTGCCAGGAAGTGTTCTAAGCACGTTAGACATTTCACTCATTTCTTCCTCATAATAAGCCTATTTTCCAGCTGAGGTGAAGGGGGTTAAATCACCTCCACAGGCCACACTGCTAGTGTAAGGGAGCGCTGGCTTTTGAACCCAGGCAATCTGATGCTATTCTAAAGAAAAGGCAAATAAACAAGGAAACGGATGGGCAGGGAGGCTGAGGTTCTTCCCCAGGAACCTCTAAGCACGCCAGTAGTAGGGTTGAGGTTGTGAACCTCTGTCCTCAATCTGCTCGTGAATGATGAAAACTTGCCTTAGCTTTTCAGGGTACGGTGAGACTTAGAGGAGCCTGGGAACACTTCTGCTTTTATGCAATGCCTCAAGGTCATCCAACGGCATGGGATATTCCATGAGTGAGGCAATCACCTCCAAGGGAGCCACAAGCCCCCTTCCCCAGCGCAGGGCAGTCTCCCAACTGGCCACCTCCTCCTCGTCCTGGTGACTTGGCACAGCAGCTCACCAGGCTGCGGCCAAGGGTGTTTATCTGCAAGACTGGAGGAAACCAGGCACCCAGTCTGCCCTGGAGAGAGAGCACAGTTGAAAGCAGAAAGGGCCGCCTGCCAAGTCAGATTACAGCAAATGACAACAGGACATTCCCCCTGCAGGCCTGCGGAGGACCACATTCGGTGGGCCTGCTGTGGCATGAGGGCTTTGGGGCAGGAAAGGCAGGAGGAACAGCAGTGGCCAGCAACTCCTAAGCATGTCTGGGAGCTGGCAGAGACCGGTCTGCCTGGCTTGTGTGACACAGTTTAAGCTCCTGCCTCCTGCTTGTTTTCTTTCTCTGAACTGTTAACGTTGGAGTTAATTATGTACAATTAATAACCATAACAAGAACTATCAGGGTTCCTAATGATTGCAACCACAGAAGATCTTTTATCTTCGTAGGGTCAGACTATCTCTGCCAAGCACCCAGGAAAATTCCTTTAAGAACGGACTGCACCTTTACTTGGCGCCCATGTAAAGCCAGACATTGGTCGCCCGACGCTCTCAGCATGTTACCTTACTTACATCTCATGGTCACTTCGTATCATAGGGATTGCCTCCTGTTTACTGATGAAGAAACTGAGGGTCTGGGGTGCCTGGGTGGCTCAGTCGTTAAGTGTCTGCCTTCGGCTCAGGTCATGATCCCGGGGTCCTGGGATCGAGCCCCGCATCGGGCTCCTTGCTCTGCGGGAAGCCTGCTTCTCCCTCACCCACTCCCCCTGCTTGTGTTCCCTCTCTCGCTGTGTCTCTGTCAAATAAATAAATTCTTTAAAAAAAAAAAAAAGAAACTGAGGGTCTGAGAAGTTGAGTAACTTGCTCATGAATGTAAATGGAAGACATTGTATGTTTTCCAATCAGGCCCTATTTATTGTCACTTGAACCGAGAGATGGCGTAAGTACAGGCAGGGAACCACTGTGGGTCTTTCACCCCTTTGGACAATACTTGTGTGTAAATTATCCAAGAGACCAAGTACATTCTACATAACCTGGCTCTGGATTCCAGTCTCTGTAATTTCTTTCCTTTCTTCTATCTGGGGGCATAGCAGGCCCAGCTTTGTTCCTTTAGTAGCCAAGGACCCTGACATACAGTGAGAAATGATGTATTTAGTCATAACTTCACTACTGTGCAAAGAGCTAACAGACCGTGGTAACCCAGAGGGAATACATCTTGTGGAGAGGTTTGTGACTTTAAAGACACATTTCTCTCCAGAAAGATTCAGGATCGAAGAGATCTTTTTGTTTCTTCTACTGACAAAGCTCTGAATCAAGTGAGAAGACTAGTAGGGGACAACCTCGTAGCCACCAACCAAACACACCATTTGGGGGAAAAGAACAGACAAAGGTCAGGGAAAGTACAATACAAGCCTCCAAGGAGGGAGAGAGAAATTGGCAACAAGGCCCCGGGCAGATTTCTAGTGGTAAGAAGCAAAGGTCTGAGACAAAACTTTTCTCAGCTTGTTTCAATTTTTCCTTCTGGAGAGTTGACACGCACCTTGAATTTTAGGGTGGATGAATAGGAGCGTAACTCCTAACAGGCTATTCCTTTGCAAAGATCTTTGTGAACTGAGATCTCAGAAAAGTAACTGATGAAGGAATCCAGAATGAAATGTCCCCTGGCTGGTTCATTTCTCCCTCTACAGTTTCCAGCTCATCCCAGCAGGGGACTGGGTTTATTTTCCTTTCTCTAAGGACAGTGCTGGCCGTGGAGTGTGGCTCTTGGGCTGTCAAGAGCAGAAGTAGTACAGGCTGCGGGATCAGGATTAAGAAAACAAAAATGGATCCTACAGGTAAAATTACTTAAAAAAAAAAAAATGTCAGGTCCTGGCAGAACAATGTCTTCGGTATATTTGCTATTAAAAGAGAAAAAAAAAAAAAGTGGAAGAATTGGAAAAAGAAATTAAAAATCAGACCTGAAGTTACATTCATTCTCCAATGTTAAGCACGGAGGAAATAATCTTTCCTTTAACCAAAGGTCAGCAGGCAGCCAGTTCAGGTCTGGATGTAAACAGTTCTAATCCGGACTGCAAAGTGGTTTTTAAGAGAGTCAACAAAGAACAAAGAAAACAGTAAACTTTTTTAGAGAAGAAAGAGGGAGGAAAATGAGTGCAGGGCTTCCGAGGAGGGCAGCAGAAGTTACCCGTCTGAGGACCGCACTTCTGGGGGAAAAAAATGTAAGGTCGTCTCACAGGTTCAGATGGAAATTGCCTCTGGTGAGACAAATGCAGAGAAGTAAGGCCAAATAAGGCAAATGAGGCAAAAATAAGGCAACTCTGAATTCATTCGGCGCTGGCCTCCCAACCCCCATTAAGCGGGCTGAACAGGTCTGAACCTTTGAGTTCAGTTTCAGAAAAGTCTCCACTGCACTCCACTCCAGGGTTAAAAAAAAAAAATCAGATCAACTTCCTAGACAAGCAGCAGCTGACTTAATGATTAAGAGAAACAAAAAGGATTAAATATCTGGCCTGGGAGAATTTTCCTGTGCAACCAAAATGTCAAGGCATCTCTCTGCTCTTCCCTCTCAAAAGGGCTTCTCCCTGTGGGACAAACACGCGGGTTAAGCCATTCAGCTTTTATTTTTATGTTCAAATTCCTCACTCAGATCCCTCAGGGGCCAGGGGTCCAAATGCCAGAAGAGAAAAATGGAGGGTTTCAACTCACCTTTTCGAGTGTGTGTCCGGGGCTCTCAAGGCAGCGGCAGCCCCGCAGGTCCCATGCCTTGTGGGTGAATCCAGCAGCTCCTGGGGCTGCCGGAGCAGTGACCAGGCTCAACCCTGGTGCACAGGTGCCTAAGGAAGGAGGAGGGCATTGGCTGGTCGAGAGCAGGAAATGTGTGACATCACAGGAGCCTCACAGATAAAACATTGCTGGGACCTTAGCTATTGAAACAGTCAGTATAGGTCCCGCCCACCTGTCATTTACCTGAATACCTGCGAGCAGGTAGGTGGCGTCTCTGTGCGGACAAATTGGCAGATTGGAATTTACTTTCTTTCCTGAGCACAGCACGTGTCCAGCCCCGTGGACAGATCTGAACTTACAAGCCCGGTGGCTTCCGCGGCTCCCTCCTCCCACCCACCCCCTCCCAAATAGCTGCCTATAAAAGAGGCAAAAAGGAAATTTAAATGCTGAGACAGTGTTTTGGTGGGCGTAAGAAAGAAGAGTGTGAAGATCGATCAACTGCTTGGAAAATATTTGAGAGTTCCCCTGGAATGCCGTTCTGAATGGCATCCCTTTGAATCCCAAGTGCTTCTCTGTTCTGATACTAAAAATCAGAGGTGACGCTTCAAATTCATTAAAAAAAAAAAAAAATCTAAATATGATACTGGTTGGCAGTTTCAAGGTCGAGCTTTCAAACACTTTTTCCCCTACCCCCACCCCAGGGGGAGGACGGTGTTTTAATCCCATATTCAGGAGTTTGGAAAACTTTGGCCGTTCCTACCGCGGTCGTTAGTCACATGGACTTGACAGTTCCCTCTAAGCCTGCAATTAGGAGCAATTTAAATGATTCAGATTTGAATGATCATGCAGTAATAAGGTGGCTTTGTCTGCTGAGTTACAGCCAGGAAGAAGGAGTCAGAATTGTTTCTGTCCCAAGCGTGCTGTGTGACCTTGGGCAAGTCACCGTGTTGCTTGAGCTCTTCCAGCAGGAAAAGACAGTAACGCCACAGAACCAGCTGGGAGCGCTTATGACTGACTGTTCAACCCTTTGGCATCTTCCAGACGATTGTAAACAACTCCCTTCATTGTATTTAAGCGCGGTGTATTTCTGTGGTCCCCATCCAGCATCTCCCGACGATTCCTTCATTCTCTGGGATGTGCTACCTGGGGAAATTGTGGGTTTTCCCTCCCAGGAGATGGTTGCTCGCCCAGAGAGACATTTTTTTTTTTCCCTTGAAGAAAAAAAAAATGTGGAAATTCCTATTCCCACCACCCCCCCCGCCCCCCCTATTCTGTATCCCTCTTCTCCTGAGGCTGGAAACCCTTCTGTTCCACGCGTTCTAACATTGCACTGCTTTAGCGGGTTTTGGTCGGTCTGTGGGTGATAGGCTGGCATCTTGGAGGAGGGGTGGAGGAAGAGGCATTAATGAGAGGGGGAGGGCGAGAAGAGGGAAGGAAGGAGGTCTTGATTCTGTTCTCTTGGCCTCAACTTTGGGCGCAGCCAGTAAAACGACCAGGGAGGGGAGGAGGAGAAATTCTAGTCAAGGGCACGGGGTGCAGGGTGGGCTCTGGATACTTCACTAGGAGGAGAGCTGGTTGCTCTCCCACAGCTGTCCCAGACTGCTCTACACCCCCTTCCCCACCTGGGACCTGGGTGCACCTTGAAGAGAATGAAAAGCTTAAAAAAAAAAAGAAATCCCCATTCACGTTTTTATCCCATAGAAACTAAGGTTGGTGTGGCCTCTTCTTTAGTGTTAACAACAAAAGGAAGAGGCAAACCGTTTTCCATGTGGGCCATACGGGAAAAGTACCAGTCCCCCAGCTTATTCTCAAATGAGAAACATCAGCAAAACAAAGGCTTCTCCTTCACTTGGACAGGGTGTCCCCCTGGGCCCTGAAGAAGGAAGGGCAGGGCGAGCCACCAACCTGATGAATCATCTAGAAGGTCGAGCCTCCAGCAGTCTTGAGGCCACCTGCCTTTCCCGTGTGTCAATCATGCCTCACCTTCTTCTAGGGCCTCCAAGTCTGTCCCGGGAGAATGGAATCACAGACAGATTCTTTTTGTTTTGTTTTTGTTTTTTTGTCTTTTTGGTGGGGGAGTTGTGTGTGTGTGTGGCGGGGTGGGGAGGGGGAGAATTTGTAAGAAGTGATGGTGCATAAAGCTTTATCCAAAGGCCTCCAGGCTATGGGGCTTCACTTGCTGTATTCATATACACTTGGCCTTCTGTATATATATGGCCTGATGAATAAAAATTAAGAACAAGAGTTGAAGCAGGAGTGGAATTCACTCCTTGGTGTGGTTGTATAAGTGAAGAGAAAGAGAAAAAGGTAGATATATTTTACACAATCAGACATCCTAAGATCCTAAGTGCATCTTGGTACTCCAAGATTTAGAATAATCTCTAAAGGTTAAAAAAAATCAATATGGGCTTCATTATTCCATTAGGGCTCTTGCATTGTTAAGGAAATGATATTTCTAAAGTACTGGTGAAAAGGTAGAAGTAATAAACATAAAAAGCTGACATTGAATAAGTGCTTAGTGGGTGCTACTTACTGTTCTAAGCACTTTTTACAACACTCCTATAGGTTAGGTACTATTTGCATTTAAAGCTGGGAAAACCAAGGCATAGGAAGACTGAGAACTTACTTAAGGGCAGCCCAGCCAGCAATCAACAGGCCCAGAGCAGTTTTAACCAGTGGAAAGAAGGGGAGGAGAGTTTCTGATTTCATGCTCACCAGGCAACTTCTTGAACACTAACGAAGCTTCTTACCCACCCTTTATTCAGAAGGAAGTATCTTGTGGAGGTCGCCCTGGGGGTATAGTTTCTGGGAAAGAGTGTCTTCAGTTGCAAATGAATTATTAATCTGGTTTATACATAGATTATATATGTATAGAACATATACACAGATGCGTATTATTTATGCATATGGTTATGAGAAAACACATCCTGAATGTATCACTTAAAATCATCTTTTGGAAGTCAAACCAACGCCAGGAATGAAAGATCAACTTGAGGGGCCCCTGTAGAATGATTGGTTATAAGTTTCAGTGACATCTTTTGCTGTTATTTCTCTCTATAACTTCAACAGTGTATCCCTTTAAAATCTGAACATCTTATCGGGACAGCCATAAGAACATGGAACTACCTACAGTTGGATAATATGAGACAATGTAAAATTAAGTTCCAGTACCAACCATGGCCATGGTGGAAGGTTGAGACTGGGTTGGCTAAATGCACACTGTTCCATTCTTCCCCCCCCCCCATACCAGACAGGGGAGTCACTAGTCCTTGCTGAAGGGCCATGGCGCCCTTTAGCTGAGAGATAACCTCAGAATATTCAAGATGGAAGTCCAAAGACAGTGTAATTTCTATGCCTTGTTTCACAGAAGGTGGAGGGATAATCAGAAAAGGAAAAGAGCAATGTTGGCTGGTGCCATCAGGGAAGACTTCATGGAGAATATGTGGGACCTTGATGGATTGGCAAGATGGTGGGAAGGGCACATAGTTCCAGACAGGGTGGAAGTGTAGATGGAGGCAGGGATGATTGCAACCTGTGTGTGTCAGGGAGGAACGGGTGGTGGGGGAGCAGGGGGAGGCAGGCAAAGAGGATCCATGGCATGCTAAGTTTGGATGGGTAAGGTGGGACCAGATTATAAAGACCTTCAAGGGCTGACTGCTTCAGGTCTTCACGGTGTTGCTGGCTACTACTCTCATGATGAATAAACAGCTTTTTTAACTGGGGGGAAAAAAAGGAAGAAAGAAATTCAACATTTTGAGCATGGAGTGATTTATTAAGAGTGACAATGTTTTAAGAGACCAACCAAGAAATAGACTCTTAAATACAGCGAACAAACTGGTGGTTGCCAGAGGGATGGTGTGTGTGTGGTGGGGAGAGGAAGGGGGTGAAATAGATAAAGGGGATCAAGAGTACACTTCTCTAGAAAAAATAAAGAGTGACCATGTTGGGGCACCTGGGTGGCTTAGTCGTTAAGCACCTGCCTTCGGCTCAGGTTATGATCCCAGGGTCCTGGGATCCAGCCCTGCATCAGGCTCCCTGCTCAGCGGGGAGTCTGCTTCTCTCTCTCCCACTCCCCCTGCTTGTGTTCCCTCTCTCGCTGTGTCTCTCTCTGTCAAATAAATAAAATCTTTAAAAAAAAAAAAAAAAGAGGGACCATGTTTTCAGTGTGGAGCAAAATTTCCAGGAGATGCCATTTCGGCTACCTTATGATCATCATTCTCTTTAGAGGCACGCCTCCTTTGCAGTTGTCACATCCCGTAAACATGGTTGTCTGCAGGGACAGGTGGAACGCATTAGAAATCTCTCTGAACTCAAGGTTGGGCCTGTCCTAGTTAACCAGCCAGCTCACTTGGGCTTTTTGATTAGTTTGAATTCTTTCATGTATCTTGACAGGGAAATCTAAGGGGGGAAGGGAGGTCTGTTTTCAAAGTTCTTTCCTTCTAGATCAACACAATGAAGGTTGGCATTCTCAAGGATTCCTCCTGGCAACGAACTTATTGCTAAGAGCGTGCCTCGTGATTCGTCAGAATTACTTTGCCCCTGTTTGCTTCCTTTTTTTTTTTTTTATGGCATATTTGTAGAGTTGTCTAAGATGACTAAATGCCACAACAAAACATAGTCCATGTGATTTTAATAAACACATCTCGAGAAAAAGCCACTTTGGCTGAAAGTACTCAGCATATGAGATGGAATTGCTGTATACATTCCATCATCGTGGCCTCAGATACTTTTTTTTTTTAACTAGCTTAGTCCCAAATCTTTCATTGGCTAATTACAAGTGCTTAGCATGATGCAAATCAGCAGATCCCACAAGGGAATTTATGGAAAATAATAGTAATAATCACAACTATCAGCTGCTATGATAGATGCCGTCTGGTTCTGTGTATGTGGAGGAGATTCTGGTTCTCTCAAGAAACTCACAGCCTGTATATTGCCTGGTGTGCAAATGAGCTTCTAGGACAATCTATTGATCTACAGTTTAGGAGCAGACACTTTTTGCTTTGTGTGCTATTTGGGGGGAGAGGGAGTACTTCAGTTATTGGACTTGGTACCCATTTTGTGAACTTGGCACTTATTTGTGGCCAGCGCACTCTGCTTTAGCACGCATACACAGAAGGACTTCACTGTCATGGTCTCTATAATTATCACAAGGCCTATATTCCACGACTATAAATATCTTTATGTTTATATGACTCCACTCCTGCATAAACCAGGTGGGTTAGTGCATGTTTTGGTGACGGTTGTCACTATTTTGGAAGTTGTCCTGTCTTTGTTTCTTTATTGGTTCCTTCATATACAGCTATAATGATTGACCCAACGCCATACATCAAAGATATAAAATATCTCTTTTCCTTGTTAACTTTGGCCTCATTCTAAGGGCTTCCATGTCCTTGTAGATGACCCCTCTGGCATCCTCGACCTCCTCAACTATGAGGACATTTACCTCTGCTCCTCTTAAGCTGCTTGTTCTTTTTTTTTTTTCTTTTAAGATTTTATTGATTTATTTGAGACAGAGAGATACAGAGAGAGAGAGAGAGAGAGTGAGCAGGGGGAGGGGCAGAGGGAGAGGGAGAAGCAGGCTCCCTGCTGAGCAGGGAGCCTGACGTGGGGCTCGATCCCAGGACCTGGAGATCATGACCTGAACCGAAGGCAGATGCTTAACCATCTGAGCCACCCAGGTGCCCCTAAGCTGCCAGTTCTTAGGGCTACCCCTTGAATCTTCTTATCACCATCAAATCTTCCATTTCAAAATATCTGAGAACACCATTCTCTGCTGTATTCTCAACCATTCAGGTTTTTCCTCTCCCTTCCCCAAACTTTGCCTTCTTCTCTGCATTGACTGTGATCTCTGGTGCCTGGAGGCTGCCTGAGAATATCTGTTCCATACTGTTTTCACTTTCAGCTTATCTGGCCCAGATTCCACTTCCTTGCCAGCATCTTCAACTTCCTAGTGACCTGGGGGGACCGTTGTGCTAGCCTTCTCTCTTCCCATAAGCCTGAAGACTGGTGCCACTATTTAGGGATGTCCTACAGCACCTGCAGTACTCGTCACTCTCCTCGGCACTCCTGGTTAGTGTCTCTTCCTTCCCTCTCGGTGGTCACCCCACCTTCAGTTCATTCTCCTTGCCTGGTCCTCTAGGCTTTTCATGATCTGTCCCCTGCCTGCCTATCAAAACTCGTCAACATCTTATCTTTCCCATCCACAGAACACCATCCACTTTCCAGACCTGGGGTGCCCGAGTCACCCTGTGTCAGAGAGGAGCACTGCCTCACACCCCCATTTCCGCAGGAAAGTGGTTTCCAAAGCAAACCCTGACCAACTCCACACTTTACTCAGTCCGCCTCTGGGAGTCCCTGACTGGAAAAATGGGAAAGAACAACCAGGTAAGCTCGGTTTTGCTCCTCCCTTTTCTGTCTTGGGAGTGAGCCAGACTTTCCCTGTGCTGTGCCATGCTCCGAGTCTTTTCTGGGCATTCTTCCATTTGAGAAACTGCCACTCCCAGGTCTGCCCCGTCCCGGGTCTTCAAGCTCTGTTTTCCCTTTTTCCAGGTGGTGGTGTTCAATTTAGCCATTACCATTTAAAAGGTGGTATCTTTGCCTCCATAATTACTCTTCTGAATTTTTCTCAAATTATCCCAAACCCAGATGGGAAAGAGGCACTCTACCACGGTTCTCCTTAGATACCCCCAAAACCTGACTGTTTGTGGTTCCCATAGTAATCAGCCTTTCTCTCTTCCGGGCTTTTACCCATGTGATTCCCCCCTAACATTTATTGTGCATTTACCATTGCCCGGATTGACGGTATGCACCTTATCTGTGTTCTCGTATGGGATCCTGGCAAACATCCCAGGAACTAACTCTACTTAACAGATGAAGAAACTGAGTCTCTGAGAGGTGATGTAACTTGTCTGACATGCCCAGCTGATTACAGGCAGACCTGAGACTCAGGTACGACTCCTCCCTCAGCCTGGGAGAATCCTCCTCCACCTGTAGGGCTCAGCTCAAATGTCCTCTCCTTCACAGAACCTTCTGTGACCTCCCCGAGGTTTGCCTGCCTCGTACTTGCCACACACTCTACTTCAGCAAGTATTTCACGGATTGCCACTTTTAAAAGACCATCTCCTCCCTAGACAGCCAGGTAGGGAACACAGCTTTTCATAGACCCTCAGGACTCAGCCTGAATGAAGTGCCAGGAAGGAACTTAGCCCAATGCCTGTGATTAATATTAGTTAAAAGAACTAAAGATGAGTGTAAGACAAGGGGAGGTGGAGGGGATGGAGAAACTCACATCAAGCTAAATCTCGAGGTTCCCCTTCCTTCCCCCAGCAGTCTAGGCCTGTTGGCTTGGGGAAGGGAGCTGATTTTATCCCATTGAAGTGTTACAGTAATGCTACAATCTAGACATTCATTATTCACTCATTCAGTCTTTCACTCGCTTATTCAACAAATTTATTAAACACCACTAATATGCAAGTCCATGTCAAGGATAAGTAGAATCTATTTTCAGGAACTCATAGTCAAAGGACAAGTAGAGTTTAAGACCAATGATTAAACAATCAAAGGTGGAATTGCCATAATAGAGGAGTGGCACAGGTGCAATTGCATGAAGGAGGGGATGGGTTTGTTTCTTCTTGTTTAAAGGCTCCAAGTTGTTAAAAAGTACTTGCCCAAGTTTGCCCAGCTAGTAAATGGCAGAGCCAATATTGGAGGGTAGTTCCTCTTGATTTTAGGGCTCCTCATCTTCCTGGGTGCCCACACAGCCTCATCCTGGTCCTTTGCTACACAGGGGGTCCGGGATCCTAACCTGCTTCTAGAATCTAAGTGTGTCACCCCAGGGAATCTGTGGCCTCTTACAGCTTTACAGTCTTCACATTGTAGGGGTGGGTTCTCTGAGAGGGTAGAAAGACTAATTACTTCTCGCATGTGGTCTCAGAGTTTCATGACCACCGTCAGAAGGGCTGGCACCTTGGGAAGAATCTGAAAAAAGACCCGTTCTCTGCAGGTGACAGAAACATCTGTAGATATTTACATCTGTAGAATTGAAATTCCTTGAAGGTGGAGTTGGTCTACTTCAGTAAACCATTCTTAAAGATCCCTACCTCAAACCTCATAAGTTTTTAAGCCTCTGGTGTAATTTAATTCCCTTTTAATTCCATTTTCTGTGCCATCAGTCCTCAGTGGAGAACAAATTACCATTTCCTCACCATAACCCTCCAATATATTTGCTGTCGTTTCTGCTGTCTTATAAAATCAAGGCCCAAGAGCCTGACCTCTTCAAACTTTTTCCTGAGGGAGTTGAGAATTCATAATAACTAATAACATAAAGTGACTTACAGATACACACAAAATGTCCCAGTGGGATGGAGTGGAAATGGCAAAATCAAGAGGGGAGTCATGTTGCTGGCCTCCTCAGGTATGATAAGCACAGAGGAAGCCAACTTTCTCAGTGGGGGAAGTGTTTTCTTTTTAATGAACTTTCACTTCCATCCAAGAAAGGACAGGTCCTCAAAAATGGGGATCAGTGTCAAGAAGCCTGTCCTTTAGTTCTCCTAAGTCAAAGAATGTAAGAAAGAGAATATCATGAAGACCACTCACCATTAATGAGGAGACAGTGTCTTGGTCAGATTCTGACTAACAGAGTCTCAGCAAGGGAAAGTTCATTTGACTTTTCTCGAATCATGAGGAGGTGAAGATGCTCCTTTACAACTTGGATGATGAACATGGGTGGGTATCTTTTCAGGCCTTTCTTAGAGCTGAATTCCATGGCTATCTGTCACTCCTCCATGACAAGGTGCCTGGAGTAAACAAGGGTAGACTTCTTGGTGGTCATGAAGCCACAGTGAAGTGGAGCAGTGGACCTGGGTTTGGATGATGTGGAGGGTGGGCTTCCCCATGTCTAGTTCTGGGAACTCTGCCCCAGGAGTAGCCATCTCCTCCCAAAGTCAGCGTGGAAGATGTACTTCCAGTCCAAAGTTCAGATAATCACAGAGTAATGAATACTTTAGCCTACTGTCCTTTGCCAATTATGAGACTGTGGGGTTGTTATCATCATAGACCCTTCATGGAGTCCCCCATTACTGAGTAGCTCAACTAATCCTGAGGTGGAAATGTTGACTTCAACTGCAGCTGAGGGGCAAGGTAAGAGAGCAGGAAATCATTCCCCTTGGGATGTAAAAATGTCTGAGAAGAGGTCTGCATTTTGCATTTAAATCCATTCAGCCCAGTTCAGCATTTATGGAGAGTTAAGAGCCAGGAGAAGTGTTATTAACTGGTCTGGGTAATAGAGGCTCTAGATTTCCAAGTTCCTTGTTTGTACTGTCTTAATTTGATGCTTTGTCAATATCAGTGCCAGCCATCAGCTCAGGGTGGCCAGGCTGGTTCTTCTGGTTCAGGTTGTCCCCCTGAAGTGGTGCGGTCCATTTGGCAAGAGGAGAGGCCACCCTTCCAGTCCAATCTCACTTTCTCTGAATTGCCCCAGGAGGTGGACTGGAAGTACAGCTTTGACATGTCCTGCCATAGGCACACTCACACCCCCATGTTAGGTGACTCTCACTAAGGTGTCTCCCCAAGGTGGCCAGTCCTTCTAGATGATTTGGCTGCACCTGGATCAACACTGTTCATGTTCTGTCACCCACTAAACTTGCAGCTGTGACTAGAGTGTGAGTGTGGCAGCAAGCCATGTATACTGTGAGATGCTCATTCTTCAATGTCATGTAGCTGTAAAGTTTTGGCAGAGGGACAGCAGTGGTGCTAGGATGTCCCTTCCTCATCTCTGCCCCTAGAACCTGCTGCATGCACCAACTCATTTGAACTTGAAGTTGGAAGAAGATCTGTGATGTTCCTGGTCAACCTTCAACCCATTTCAAGGTAGCAAGGTATCCTTTCCAGGATTAAGGAACCAGGAACCACATGCCAGGGGTCGCCAACAGGCCAGTCCCAAATGTCAGTCATCTCAAAGCCAAACTCTCTAAACTGATTACCATTATTTCTCCCTTTACCTCATCCCCTCTCCCAGAAATCTCCCCATTCTATAGCATCTGTACACCACTTACACTCTTTACCCTTGCTTAAATGGCTGACTTCTATTAGTACCATTGTCCTCCCCTGGAAATGATCACATGAGATTTCATAGAAAAGCAAAAGTGGATCCTCATCAGGAAGTCGATGGTCAATGGAAAGAGGGACAGAATGAGAAATAAAAACCAGGGTCTGCTAATGTACATGCCAAAAGTAATAGAAATGAAATTAACCTCTGCAGTGATCCAGGGATAAATCTAAATGTAACTAGTGAGCTCTGCTGTCTGTGATCTTGATACAGCCATTAGGGAATTTTTCTGGGTCCTGGGAGAAACAGATGCCAAGATATGATGAAACATGCAAAGACTTTATTAGGGATAATACCTATGTGGGCGACAATGGGACAGGAGCTGGAGAAAGAGTGGGAGAGCACCCAAAGAAGTATAATAATATCTTTGTTGAATGAACGCATGATGAACAAAGTTCAGTTTGGAAAGGGAAAGAGAAAAGAAATATTTGGGCACAAAATGATGTGAATTAGCAAAGTTGCTATTGGGTTATAGGTAAGGTAGATATTCAGCTGGTGTCCACCATACGGCTGTACCAGGTATTTACACCTAAGACCTTGTCTGACTGGTCTGGTCTATTATTGGTTGATGTCTGTGCTGTACTGATTTTTAATATTTTTTAAATGACCTCCAGTTACATGGGCTATCATACTGCCTGGAGTATTTGGCAATGGTTTCACAAATGGAAAATTTATTTCTGATGGCCTTCTCATTGCAACATAGGGCTATCATACGTATTAACAATTCTTATAGATGGTGGTGGTGCAGAAACAAAGGGAACTGCCAAAATTCATTTGTTGTTCTGTAAATTTGTTGGAGGGCGGTTTATCAAACTGATGGTACGTCCATTCAAAGTTGTCAATGAGCTGCTGGTTTTTGTTCTATTCTTCCTGGGAAAGAATGTATATTTTTCTTTTCCCATTGCCCCACTAAAAATATACTTGCAACTAAAGCTGGTGCACTCCTTATTTATTCTTTTATCATAAGCACTGTATCCCCTCCTTAAATAGGAAAATGTTTGAAGAAAAAATGAACTGAGACCATGAAAAGTAACTGGTCATCAAAGTTTTTACACTCACAAAATACTGAACTAATGAGGGAAAACTGGTGAAATTTCTAGACTTAAAAGCCTGGTAGACAAGAGGCAGAACTAGCAGAGCCAATGCCAATATGGGAGTGTGAAGGCAGGAAGAAGCAAGAGAAGGTGACCCAGGAACTCACAGAGATTCATAAGGACTGAATTCTCACGGGCAGTAGTATTGGGGTTCAGACCAAGTTTAACTAGATCTCCAAAGAACACCTGATATCTGGAATACACTTACACTAGCTGGATTTGTTTGTTTTTTTGTAACCAAAAGTGAATTATGAATATCAGTCCAAAGTCTGAGACAGAGTAACTTGTCTTTCATATAATGAACTAGAAAGTGAATTCTCCTAGACTAAGGATTTGTGCTCATGTCTGGGATGGGGTTGAACGTCTTAGGTGGGGATGGCAGGTTGTAGTCACCCCTTCCAAGAAAAGAGTGATGCAAGGACAGGAAATGGGAAAAGATGATACTATGAATATATAGAATTCCAGGGGAAGTGACATGTTATCTTGTGTTCATTTAAACTTCTCTTCCAGTGGGCACCTGGGTAGCTCAGTTGGTTAAGCATCTGACCCTTGATTTTGGCTCAGGTCATGATCTCGGGGTTGTGAGATCAAGCCCCACGTGAGGCTCCATGCTCAGCAGGGTGTCTGCTTGAGATTCTCTCTCTCCATCTCCCTCTGGCCCTCCCACCCCACTCTCTCTCTCTAAAAAATAAGTAAATAAATATTTAAAATAAAAATAAAAATAAACTCCCCTTCCAGATTAATGAAGTGGCTAATTTTCCAACATAGGGCACAAACTCTCTCTCAGGGTTCTAGTCATTGCTTCTATTCTCCTATGTGGTAATGGCTCCACCCTCCCACTAAAACACACACTCTTACTAGCACTGACTACTGCACTATCCCTGTGCTCACCTTTGGAATAGCCCCTTTAGGAAGCTGTTTTTGATGACCTGATATGACCATGACACTTGTTTCCTGCCCAGACTGCCACAGTGGCCCAAAGAATGGCCAAAATTCCCTCTCTTCTTCTGGCAAGCAAAGACAGAAATGAGATTAGGCTAGTGACCAGAAAATACAAGAAATTCAGACTGGAGATATCCTGCATCCGAGAATGGTCAAACTTTTGAAAATTAGGAAAAAGAAAAAGTTTAAAAAATCAAATCCACAATAAGCAAATTAGAAAGAAGAAATAGAATGAAGTATGTCTACCATTGTGAAAAATGAAGAACATGGTATTTCCTTCCCATTTCTTCAAAACTGCATACTCAGCCAAGTTACCAGTGATGTCCTTATTGCCTGATCCATGATGATTCTCAGTCTTAATCTACTACTTTCCCCTTTTACCCTACTCTCCACACTGGCTTCCTTGCTTTCCCTTGCACATGCCAAGCATATCTCTGTCTTACAACTTGATAATGGCTATTCTTTCTGCCTGGAATACTCTTCCTCCAGATGTCCACATGGCCGGCTCCTTCCTTCCTTTAATTTTTACTCAAATGTTACCTTCTCAACAAGACCTATCCTGACCATTCTATTTACAGTTACAAACCTCCCTGTTGCACTCCCAATCCTACATACTCTGCTCTCTTATTTTATTCCATGGCATTTAGGACTTCCAAAATGCTTTGTTAATTGCTTATTTATTATGCATATTGTTTATTGCCTGTCTGCTCCCATAGACTTTCTTGAGGGTGGGGACCTTTGTTTTTTACACCAATGTCTAGAACAGAGTCTAGGCCATAGTAAGGTGCTCAATAGATATTTGCTGAATAAGTAAATAGCAAAGGCTTTCAAACACAAAATTCAACTAAATGCTATTAATGTGATGAAATAAGGGCAGGAAGAGGTGAATGCAGAGATGAAAAGGTCAGAAATAGGATACTAACATGAGCAAAAAAGGAATTGAAATTTAAAATCATTAAGCAAGGCAAAAAAAAAAAAAAAAAAAGACATTCCATCATCATAAAAGACACTTTCTATTAAGAGGATATCACAGTCCTAGGCTAGTTTGCATTAAACACCAAAGTATGCATCAAATATCAGACATCTAACTATATAAAACAAACACTATTAGAAATAGAACAACAACTTGATTTTTAAAAGAATACAATTCTGCTGGGTAACTTCAGGATGGCACCAGAATGACTTTGGAATTGTGGCCACAAAATCAGACCAAAAGAGATATGCAAAATTAATGAGAGGTAAATTAATGATCTATTAAGAGTTGTTGAAAGAATATTAACATAGTTGAGAATAGAACCAAATAACAAAAAAGGTGAGTTGACTGTAAACAAATGCTAAAATAACTTCTCCCTCCTCACAACCCCTGGTTGGTTTGCATTACTCATCAGAGTGTTAAGGGAGAATCCAGGGAACCTGGATTATAAAATCACTGCAAGACTTGGGAGTCCCCATTAACCTAGTGAAGTGGAAACTGAAAAGAGTTAAGGGCTATGCCCAGAACTGGATTAGCATAACTCCTCCCATATTCTAGTGGTAGAAGGAGTCATGAGGCCCACCCAAAATTTAAAGGGATGGAAAAATAGTTTCTAACTCTCTATGGAGAATAGCATAGCTATTTTAGCTGAAAATAGCATTTTCAGCTCACACTGAAAGCATATGGGATGGGAATTGTGGTATGGTAGCCATTTTGGAAAATACAATCCACTTCAACAGATAGTTGGAATAACTAAGAAGAAAATTTAATATATTATTTTTATATCATATAACTTACAGTGCAGTTAAAGATTTTAAGGAAATTTAATAAATCAAGTTATAAAATGCCATAAAAAGGAACTGCATTTTTTTGCTAGATTTATAGATTAAATAATAATATTTGTCAATTAAACTTAAAATTTCAGTAAATGGATTTCTCTTAACATGTTAAAATCTGGAAAGAGCATCACTCACACCCTAAGGAAAAGAAAAAGCTGAATAATCTACACAATTATAACTTTTCTGGGGTCCATTAAAGAGCTGAGGTTGTAGGGCAACCAACTAGCCTGAAATCTAAGGAAAAATAGGCATCTCCAAGGAGAAATACAGTATGAGTACTAGCTAATGTGAAGCAGAGCATAAAAGTAAGACAGATTTTCCATAAAAGCAGGTAAGAAACCTCCTGCTAAAATTTGTAAAGATTTCTAAAGTCAAGTTGGGGCTATCATGAAAGCATAGAAATCCTGGGAGCAGCAGATAAAAGGAGAATTCACATTCAGTCACAGGCTCTTCTCCACAGACCACACCAGGTGCTCATGAAAAAGATTGGGGTAGGGTAGAAGATGAGAGAAAGCCTTCCTAATGGTTCAGATCTGTGGAAGGAAGATGAGAAAGACAGCAGACTTCTCAACAGAAACTATGAAAGCCAAAGGGTATGGAGGAACACTTTTCAAATACTGAAAAGGAAATACTGTAAACACAAATTTTTATACTCAGTGAAAAGCCTTTCAAATGAAGGAAATTAAGACTTTTTCAGATAATCAAAGATTGAAAGCATTCGTTACCAACAGACAGGAACTACAAGAACTCTTAAAGGAATTTCTTTAGGCAGAAGGAATATGAGACAGAAACTTGGATATACACATAAAAAAAAAAAAAAGAAAGGCACAGGATATGGCAAAAATAAATGGACTGTGGAAGTCAGTACACTTAACACAATTTTTGGAGCACACACACCTCTAATCCAATCTGATTTCACAGGTTATTTTATCTTGCCCAAACTACCCTGAAGAAAATTTAGCATTCTAAAGTATAATAAGAATGGTTATTTTTGTGTTATCTGGGGGAAAAGACAACTTAGTTAAGGAAGAATGAGATTGGGACCAAGTTTATAAAAGGGTAAAATTTTTTATTTAAATGTGGTCAAGTATAAAAAAAAATAAGTAGTGAGAATAAGAAAAATCCAAAATGTAAGATGAACATTGAAAGTATACAGTTAGGGGCACCTGGGTGGCTCAGTTGGTTAAGTGTCCAACCATTGGTTTTGGCTCAGGTCATGATCTCAGAGTCCTGGGATCGAGCCCTGTGTTGGGCTCCAGGCTCAGTGCTGAGTCTGCTTCAGATTCTCTTTCCCTCTGCCCATCCCCGCGTGCCCCCCCAGCCCGCCTTGCTTGCTCCCTCTCAAATAAATAAATAAATAAAATCTTTAAAAATTAAAAAAAAAATTTTTAAGAATATATACAATTTAAAAAAGCTAAGGAAGTATTTTAAAACTTATCACTTTAATAATTTAAAATTTAATTAAAAAGAAAATAGCACCAGAATAATGTTTTAACCCACAAGCCATCCTCAAAAGCACCAAAGAATTTATATTAACTTGATATATCTCTTTTTACTGTATTGGACAATTCTGCAGAAAGAAAGCAGTAAGGAAATAGATGAATTGATTAATTATTTTTATTTATATAACAACAAGTTATATAGCATTTGCTATGTGCTAATTTCTATTCTAAATACTTTATGAATATTAAA
Organism: Phoca vitulina; assembly: GCF_004348235.1. Lineage (NCBI taxonomy): Eukaryota > Metazoa > Chordata > Mammalia > Carnivora > Phocidae > Phoca > Phoca vitulina. The sequence goes on from NW_022589706.1 coordinate 37,199,913, forward strand.
TAATGTAATCCTCATAAGAACTCTATGAAGTAGACACCATTACCATTCAGATGTGCTCACAGTCATATTGTAAATTGAAAATTTGGAAGTAGACATATATTCTCTAAAGTCTTTGCTTTCAAACTCTATGCCATGTTGCCTCCCAACACCATCATTGGGCAAAACCTTACATTCCTAATACAGAAAATTTTCATATGTCTGTGAAACATTTATAAACACTTAAACCTTGCTACAAAGAAAACTTCAGCAAATTCAAAGAGTAAAAAGGTTATGTGTCTGATCCTAATTCACTAAATAAGAAAGAAAATATTTAAAAATGACCAAAAACTTGACTACTTGGAAATTAAGAAATACTTAGATGACATTTGGCTCAAAGAAGAAATCAAAGGGAAATCACTGACAATCTTGGAAATTACAAAAAGGGGAACTTCATAATATACTCTAAGGCTCTAGAAGATTATATCAAAAATTCTATAGTCAAATGTCCTTATGGAAGAATGAAGATGAGAAATAAAGAAACTAAAACCACATTCTAAGAAATTATCAAAAAAATGAAAGTGATTAATAAAGTTAAAATCTTAAATTAATGAAGTAGAAAGAAAAAAGTAGAATATGTAAATAATTTCAAAATCTTGTTATATTAAAAATGTATACATTTACTAAATAAGCTGATTTTTAAAAAGAAGAAAAAGCAAAATTATAAAAGTTCAGGAAGTAGAAAGAACAGATTAAAATGACTAAAAGTATTAAAAGAGAATATAATATGAAACTTTATGGCAACAAATTTTAAAACTGGAAAAAACACTGGAAAAGAAAAGGAAAAACTATTTTTTTTTTTTTTTTTTTTTTGCAGATGACATGATTGTAAACCTAGAAAACCCAAAGGAATCTAGTAAAAATCTCCCAGAATTAAGAAGAGAATTTGGTAAAGTAGATTGATCTAAAACTACAAAAAACAAAACAAAACAAAACAAAACATCAGTAGCTTTTCTTTACTCTGGCAATAAGAATAGGAATGGAAGAAATCCATTTAAAACAGTGAAAAAGAAACCCTTGTGAAATATTTAGAAATAGATATAACAAAAAAATAATAATAAACAACAAGGTCATACTAAAATATGTAAAAGGAGAAATGAAGAATGGAAAGATGTACCAAATTCTTGGATGAGAAGACTCAATGCCATAAAAAATCCCCCAAATTTCAACAATGTGGGTATTTTTTGTGTTTGTTTTTGGTAATTGGGTAAAGTGATCCTAAAGTTTCTAGAGAAAAATAAATACCAAAGACAAGACAAGTCATTTTGGAAAAATAGAGATGGGGCAGGGGACTTCCTCACCAATTATTCAAACCCTCTATGAAGCCATTATATTCAAACCAGAAACTTATTGGATCCCAATTTTATGGCACACCCAAGGATATAGTACAAAAATATGAATGAAAATATAAAGATAAAGCAAAACTCTTGCAAGAAAATCTAGTAGACCATACATACTATATTGTGCAGGGAAACTTTTCTGATAAAAACTGAGAAGTCAAAAGCTGCAAGAGAAAAAATAGATGTATTTAACTATAATAATTATAATTTTTAAGGCAAAAGTATAAAAATACCATTGACTGTGACAGATTTGCAGAAATATATATAATGCAGATAATATTTTTAATTTTTATAATATACAAAGATTATAATTTGACAAGAGAAACAAGAACAAGCCAATAGGAAAATGGGTAAAGAATATGAATGGGTAATACACAGAAAAGCAAATCCAAATGCCGAAAAACATGCAAATATTCTCTAATTCATCACAAGGGAAGGGATTGCAAACTAAACTAACAATGAGATGTCAGATTGTCTTAAGTTTAAAAGATATGTAACACGTATCACTGGCAGGGCTGTAGGAAAGGGAGTATTTCATGCAGTGTGAATAGAGTGAGAAATGTTATAGCTGGGACGCCTGGGTGGCTCAGTCAGTTAAGCATCCTACTCTTGATTTCAGCTCAGGTCATGATCTCGGGGTTGTGGTTTTGAGCCCTCCGTTGGGCTCTGCGCTGGGCATGGAGCCTGCTTGAGATTCTTTCTCTCCCTCTCCCTCTGCCCCTCTGTCCACCCCCTCTTAAAAAAGTACTTAAAAAAATGTTATAGCCTTTGGGGAAGCAGTATGGTGATATGTATTAAAATTTAAAATACATATACTCTTCAGGCCAGCCGTCCTTTTCCTGAGAACTTCTCAAGGAGAAACGAAGTCACCAGAACAAAAGGGTTCATATAAAGATGTTTTTTGGAGGGTGAGTTTTTTTTTTTTTGCAAATTATTTGTAAAAGCTACAATGTGTTTCTAGGAATAGGGGAATAAACTACAGAATATCCATATGATGGAACCATGTAGCCATTAAGAAGAATGATTCAGAGCTGTGCTGGTGACAGGAAGAACTTCAGAAGGTGTTGTTGATGGAGTAAAGCACAATGCAGGGGAAAAATGTGTACTATGTGTACTATGGTTCTATTTTTGTAAAATAATGATGAGAAAGCACTTGTATGTGTGTGTGTACATGGGTATATTATTATACAGCCATTGGTAAAAATAGGAAAGATACATATTAGACTATTAATATTAGACTATTAATATGGGTTATCTGGGTAGGTGGGTGGGTTGGGAATTAGTATGTGTGGAAGAGAAAAGGAGGAGTCAAGCCAACAAGGAGAAAACAGAAAGACCACCCACACAGGACCACACTTGTACCTATACTTGAACTGAATCACATACATGCATTTGTGAAAATGTATGCATGTGTGCTGTTCAGACATAAAGACCTCACCTGGCCAGTTTGAGGGACTCTGCTTCACTGTTAACTTCTTCCTATCCAGGAAACTTTGCTCTTCCATTTGTATTCCTGTGCCAACACATTCTCCAGGCAAGAGTTTCTGATTCTGGGATTCCCATATTTAATTCTAAGACTTCCCCTACTATCACATGGTATTTCATCTCAGAATGTCTCCAACAATCTTCTAGAAATGAATATCCTTTGGTGTTTCTACTCTATTCCTTCTTGTCCATACTTCCCTTCTTGACTGCCAGGTTAACCTTTCTAAGTAAAGTGGATCACATGATTCTGGGCAGAAGGTGAAAGGTTCCACCATGGGTACCTGGGAAAATGACTTCTTTAGATCATACATCTTAGAATTATAGACTTGTCTAAATTGTGAACTTCCTCAGGATCCAATATGAAGCAAGATACAAGAAGCCAAGAACTAACTTGAGATACCTTTAGTCAGCTCACACTGTTTACTGCTAATGAGTCCCTCGTCTCCTTGTGTTTATAGAATGTTTACTAGTTTTACATTCCACGCTCACATCTGTCTGCCTCCTTCAGCCTCCTTGTGGTGGAGCAATTTCCTTCACTTCAAAGGAAGCTCCAGGTGCAGGGAGGACTCTAGGGGTGTGGCCCCGCCTCAGAATCTGGCTCCTTTTCTCTACTAAAACTTGTACTCTCTTCATCTTATCCCAAGTTGACTTTGGGAGCCATTCCTAAATTCATTCATCTGTTTTGGACTCTGAGAGTGAGACAGAAATGGAGTTCTCCTTTTTCCTCAAATCACCGACCCTAGTTTTGTCATGACATTTCAAATTGATTAACTGTAGAAACAGGAGGGATCAACAGGCCACTATAGAGAAAAGGCCACAATTTAAAGAGTGACAAATAGGTTGTGGTAAGATTACTATGATGATGGCCTCCAATGAATTATGGAGAAATTTAAAAATCATTGTTTTAAGCTATTATTAATATTTTTTTAAATTCAGCGGTAGTTAACTGAAGCTGTGCCGTGTGATATGCTTCTCCCAACACGAAGTAGGGACCACTTCTCCACCCTTGTGAACCTGTCTGGGCTGGCCCCGGACTCTATGGGAGTTCCAGAGCCTAGGCATGGAGAGGCTTTGCAGTTTCCCCTCTTGCTCTCTTGGAACCTTGAGATGACCATGCGGCAAAGGACCTCAGGCCAGCCTGCTGGTGAACGAGAGTTCTTGGGAAAAGAAGAGGCTCTTGCCAATAGCCGGCACCAACTCCCAGACACATGATTGAGGCTATCCCAGACAAAAGCTGCAGAGGAATAGCTCAGCCAACCTCTGAGGATTATGAGAAATAATAAAGGATTGTTGTTTTAGTCACTGGGTTTTGAAGTGGTTCATCCTCTAGCAATAGTTGATGAATATAGAGGCTTGGACATTTTAATTCAGTATCTATCCATCCTCTTTTCTAGTGTTCTGTGTATAGTGAGGCTCTTTTTCTTTCTTCTTTTTTTTTTTTTTTTGTCCCCCTTGAGATCTAAGAAAACACATTGCCTATATGGACACAAGTAATTCCTAAGCACACACACTTAAAAAATTTCGCAGGAGACAAGACTGCAAAGGCAGAAACTGGGTCTTATGTCTCCTCTTGAGGACTGTATGGCCAGCGGGAGGTCAGCATATGTTGGCCAAATTAAGCATCTCATGGGACACCTGTTGCTGCTTTTCATCTCATTTGCTTAGACCTTGCATGTGTCACAAAACGAATGGCTGGCTGGTTTGGCTGACCTGGCCAGCTCTGCAGATGTTCCCTTGTTGTCTCACTTTTCCAAATAATAGATAGTTCTCAACGATCCCAGCCTGGAAGTAGAGAGTATCTCTCCAGTGGCTGGAAGCCTGGGTGCATTGGTCAAGGGGGTAGTGGTTGTAGATATAACAGTGGCAGTGGGGGGGGGGGGTGCAGAGCAACAGCTAACGTTTACTGACACCTTATCAATATGCCAGTCATTATGCCATTCACTTCCCATGAATTAGCTAATTGAGTCAATTAGTCATCACTTCCATAAGGAAACTGAGGCACAAATATATTCATTGATCTGCCCAAGCTAACAGTTAAAAGGTAGAGCCTGAGCTCTTAGCAAACACTCTGGCTCTAAATGTGGCTAATTTTATAGTTACAGCTAAGGAATATTTAAGGTTTAAACGAAGGACTATTAAACATAGTCATTTATAAAAGTTACCTAACAAGAAATCACCTATGAGTTATAATCTCCCAGGCTTTTAAATACCACTTGTACTTCTCATTAGTCAAGAAACAAGTATTACTGAGAGCATTATAGTATGTCTGTGCTTGTACACAGAAAGTTTTAAAACTATGAACTAATAAAAAACATCATATAAGAATCTTGGCTCTAAAGGTACTTACACTAAAGAGACCAGACTTATTCAATGAAATGACCAAAGAGTAGGACAAGATTTCAAAAAAAAAAAAAAAAAAAAAAAAGAGGGAGAGAGAGAGCAAAGGAGTTCTGAAACCTCACCTCTTACAAGGAAGAATCTGAGTCATATTTCAAATTGTCCTCTCTCCTCGAAGCAAAACCACAGCTTTCTTTTTGGATGTCACAGCACTAAAAGATGGCTTAATAGGCCAGACTAACCTGTGCTAACAACTAGAATAATCTCCAAAAAAGAAAATTTACTTTGGGATTTAAGATAATCAAAACTGATTACTTCTCAAGAGGCTTAGAAACCCAAAGCTGTAAACACAGCTGGGGAAACACTTGAATGTGGGTCCATAAAAACTCCAGTGAATAATCCATCCTTCTGCCTCATGACGTGGACACTACACCACACACGTGAACCTATAGGAAAGCAGTAAATATTTTTATACAACCTTGTTTGCAAATAGAAAAAAAAATGTATAGAGATATGCCCACCCACATCTTCTGTGTGTGTAATGTAAATATCTTTCTTGTTTTATTGAAGTAAGGGTTGAAGGATTACATTCAGCCCAGACACTAAATAGTAACACAGGGATGTTGTAAACCAAACCTATACAGACTGGATTTTTCTTCTGAAAATTTAGAGCGCCAGTAGAACTATTTTTAATTGGTTCAAAAATAAATGTTCTACTATTTTGTTATCCAAGAGTCAACAACAGCATTTCCTCCACTCTTCTCTATATAGAATAATTTTGACTTATCAAGACCTTTTTTTCCAATGGAAGGATAGACATTTATATATTAACAATGATTATCTCCAGCATTGAGATTAGGAGTGTTGGTTATTTATTTCTGTTTTTGGTGTTTTTGAAATTTCTCAAAATAACATACACTGTTTTCATAATAAAAAGATATTATGATTTTTTAAAAAAGCAATCAATCTACTTAACTTCCTCACTGGTGGACATTCCTACACTATTTACATAATTGCCCTTAACTACTACACCTACCAAATAAACCCTTGTGTTCAGTGCATTTAAAAACAATTTCCCTTCTAAGAGAATCCCAAGATCCGTTTTCACTTAAGTCCAGAAATGCATGTCAAGGCTAAGAATATTTTGACACAGAACTTGCATCTTGGAAAAAAGTCACTCTGAGCAGGAAAGAAATGATATCTTTTAAAAATTCCTTTTTCAGATGACTTGCTGTGGAGTTCATTAGCAAGAGACACAAAAAGTACTTTCTAAAATAATAATGACCCAGAACCTTGCTCTTTGAGATAACAAGGCTCTGTTTTTGCAGGTGGCCTTCTACTCAAAGAACAAAAACTGGAAGCATCCATTGAATTGCCCTGTTTACATGTGTTGAGTCATGCTAATGGAACAGAGCTAATCAAGCCCAGGGTACAAAGCCCTTTATGTGAAGGAAAAGGACCAGCCTCAGATTCACTAACATCCAGATGCAAACACTTACATGGGCTTCTGCAAAGACACCAACCTGCTGTGGGTGACCTCGAAGGCAGAGCTGGTCATGAGATAGATAATGTGAGCCACATACAGAATTTTAAGTTTTCTAGTAGCCACATTTTAAAAAGTAAAAATAAATAGGTAAGTTCACTTTAACATTATATTTTATTTAACTATATATATCCCAAATAGTATCACTTCAATATCAAAAATGCATTTAGGTAATGTACGTTCTTTTTTTTTTTTTTTTTAACTAAGTCTTTGAATTCCAGCCTGTATTTTCAGCTACAGCATAGCTCACTTTGGACTAATTGCATTTCAAGAGCTCAAGAGCCACATGTGGATGTGGTTAGTGGCTACCATTAGACAGTGCAACTCTAAGATGAAAATGTTATTCTCACCAAGTAGGAGTCTAGGGTCTTAAAAAAATTTTTTTAACATTGAGATATAATTTACATACTATGAAATTCACCTTTCAAAGTGTACAGTTCAGTGATATTTAGTGTATTCACAAGACTGTGTAACTGTCACTACTATTTAATTCCTGAACATTTCATCTTCCCCAAAAGAAATCCCATATCTCCATCAGTCACTGTCAATTCTCTCCTTTCCCCAGACCTGGCAACTACTAACGTGCTTTCTGCACCTATGGATTTGCCTATTTTGGACATTTCATATAAACAGAGTCATACAATATGTGGCCTTTGTATCAGACATCTTCCACTTAGCAAAATGTTTTCAAGTTTCAGCCATGTTTCTTCTTTCTTCTCTTCCTTCTTAAGGTTGAATGCTATTCCATTGTGTGGCTATATACCACATTTGGTTTAGCTATTCACCGACTGATGCGCCTTTGAGTTCTTTCCACATTTTGGCTACTATGAGCGGGGCTGCTATGAATATTCATGTAAAAGATTTTGTAAGAACACACGTTTTCGATTCTCTTGGGGATCCCACCTGGAAGTGGGATTGCTAGGTCAGATGGTAACTCCATGTTTAACTTTTTTAAGCAACCCCTGAACTGCTTTCTCAAGTGGTTCCACCATTTTGCATTCCCACCAGCAATACACGAAGGTTCCAGTTTCTCCAATATTTGTTATCATTGTCTTTTTTGTTATAGCCATCCCAGGGGGTGTGAAGTATAAAACTTTTTAACAAACCCAGGAGTCAGCTAAAGTTTTTACTGATAAAGAAAATATAAAAACTGTAGTCACAAAAATGCAACAGGGGCTGTGATATTCCTACAGATTTAAAAGATTAGGGATTAAGTTTACATTTGCCACATTTCCCTGTAAAGATTAACACATTGTAGCTTGGTTAAGAAGCTGTTTTCTTAGACCTAAATGTGAGACAGGAATCCATCAAAATCCTAGAGCAGAACACAGGCAGCAACCTCTTCAACCTCAGCTGCAGCAACTTCTTCCCAGACACATCGCCAAAGGCAAGGGAAGCAAGGGCAAAAATGAACTATTGGGACTTCATCAAGATAAAAAGCTTTTGCACAGCAAAGGAAACAGTCAACAAAACCAAAGACAACCGACAGAATGGGAGAAGATATTTGCAAATGACATATCAGATAAAGGGCTAGTATCCAAAATCTATAAAGAACTTACCAAACTCAACACCCAAAGAACAAATAATCCAACCAAAAAATGGGCAGAAGACATGAACAGACATTTTTCCAAAGAAGACATCCAAATGGCCAACAGACACATGAAAAAGTGCTCAAGATCACTCGGCATCAGGGAAATACAAATCAAAACCTCAATGAGATATCACCTCACACCAGTCAGAATGGCTAAAATTAACAAGTCAGGAAATGACAGATGTTGGTGAGGATGCGGAGAAAGGGGAACCCTCTTACACTGTTGGTGGGAATGCAAGCTGGTGCAGCCACTCTGGAAAACAGTATGGAGGTTCCTCAAAAAATTGAAAATAGAGCTACACTACGACCTAGCAATTGCACTACTGGGTATTTACCCCAAAGATACAAATGTAGGGATCCAAAGGGGTATGTGCACCCCAATGTTTATAGCAGCAACATCCACAATAGCCAAACTATGGAAAGAGCCAAGATGTCCATCAACAGAAGAATGGATAAAGAAGATGGGGTATAGATATACAATGGAATATTATGCAGCCATCAAAAGGAATGAAATCTTGCCTTTTGCAACAATGTGGATGGAACTGGAGGGTATTATGCTGAGTGAAATAAGTCAATCAGAAAGACAAGTATCATATGATCTCACTGATATGAGGAATTCTCAATCTCAGGAAACAAACTGAGGGTTTCTGGAATGGTGGGGGGTGGGAGGGATGGGGTGGCTGGGTGATAGACATTGGGGAGGGTATGTGCTATGGTGAGTGCTGTGAATTGTGTAAGACTGTTGAATCGCAGACTTGTACCTCTGAAACAAATAATACATTATATGTTAAAAAAAAAAAAAGAAGAAGTATAGTAGGAAGGGAAAAATGAAGGGGGAGAAATTGGAGGGGAGATGAACCATGAGAGACTATGGACTCTGAGAAACAAACTGAGGGTTCTAGAGGGGAGGGGGGTGGGAGGATGGGTTAGCCTGGTGATGGGTATTAAAGAAGGCATGTGGGCGCCTGGGTGGCTCAGTTGGTTAAGCGACTGCCTTCGGCTCAGGTCATGATCCTGGAGTCCCTGGATCGAGTCCCGCATCAGGCTCCCTGCTCAGCGAGGAGCCTGCTTCTCCCTCTAACCCTACCCCCTCTCGTGTACTCTCTCTCTCTCTCTAATTCTCGCTCTCTCAAATAAATAAATAATAAAAAAAAATCTTAAAAAAAAAAATAAAGAAGGCACGTACTGCATGGAGCACTGGGTGTTATACACAAACAATGAATCATGGAACACTACATCAAAAATTAATGATGTAATGTATGGTGATTAACATAACATAATTAAAAAAAAGAAAAAAAAAGAAAATCTAGTTTCTACTTTTAAAGAGTTTACATTATGATTTCTCATTATATTTTTATTTTCCAGATCCCACCACAGAAGACAGAGGCAGTGACATGAAATGAAATGATGAGCACTGGGTTGTGAGCTGGGTGTTAAATTCATTCCTTGCTACCTTGCTTTGGGCCTCACATTTCACCTTCCCAGGCTCTGCCTCCTCACTAATAAATGAGGGAGTTGGACAAAGCAATCCCATAGGTCTCTCCCCAACCCCACCATAGATCTTTTTAAGCACTAGAATTCTACTATTTGTGGGTATGGAGGCAAGTTTTGGAAATTAGGGTTTTAGTCAAACAGGGCTCTGGAGGATAATAATGTTTTCAAAATCTCTTTTACAGGCAAGTTCCGCTCAGTTATATGTTTCTCCTCTTTCCCTAGATATTTTTAAAAATGTTATTTATTGTGTATTTAGTTTTTCACGAGAAGGCAGCTATTGAATGCAATCTGCTTCAGAAAGATGTAGGTATGTCGTAAGCCAGGAAGAGCGGATTTTGATCACAAAAGTTGGCATTTGCAATAAATCCAACCTTGTTCTGAGTGGTTAAGTTCCTTAGAAAACCCACTGACGTTTCAAAGAGTGCATCGATTAGAAAATACTGACAATTTTCAAAACACTAGCCTTGCATGTTAATGCCCCGGTGTCGTGAGAGTGAACAGTAAAGCACTGTTGGTGCACACTGGGCCCTCTCACGCATGAAGTATGTCAACCTGACGGGCCTGTGGAGACTACAGCTCTCCTTGTTTCTCCATCATCCCCTACCCCAGGGCCAGCAATGGACCATTATCTCTCCGTCTGACATCTGAGGCGAGAATCTGAATGCCAGGAAGGAAGTTTTCCAAATCGAAGTAAAAACAAAATCCTCTTATTACAACAGGATACAGTAAAGAAAACAAAAAAGGAAGCTCATGAGAGGAAAAAGGTTTAAGTGTAAACGAAAAATATTCTGAGGCAAACAAGATACCATAGTCAGAGTTACTTGTATTTACTGGGGAAAATCCAGCATTGCTGGAGAGACTACAGTAAGGGAGTGAGGCTGACACGTCTGTCGCCAGGAAGATCGCTCATTGTTGACTGTGTCACAGGGCTTGGAACTGAAAGTCAGTAGCATGTTCTTTCACAATTTTGTCTCTCTTAGACATAAAATATTATTCTTTGGGAGGCGAGCGTCAATGAGTTTTGCCCAGAGTAATTTCAGTTGCCCAAGAGCTTGTATTTTTATTACCTGGAGATTAGGAAAATATTGTATGGAGATATTCAGTCATCAGGGTCTTTAATCACTTATCCTAGCTCGGAACTGGAGATTTCAGAATGGTGTGCTGATGTCATCCCCCAGGATCCGTCATCCTAGACAGAGCACACGGAGCTGCGTACCTCATATGGCTGGAGTACATCCAAGTCAGCCAGTGTGAATGGCTGGACCAAAATGCAGGGTAACTCCTCAGTTATGCCAGAGGACAGGAGGGGAAAGAGATTCAACTCCACATAACATGAGGAAGATGAGTCACAAACAATTCTTATACAAACCCTATGTACTTCTCAGATATTTGTCAAGAGCATTGTGACAAAGTGGTAGGAAGAGGGTTATGATGGAACACAATATAATTTTAACCAATTGAGTTCTCAGTTGCAGGACTATGGATATGTTTTATTTTTGTTAGAGCTGAGAATTTATAACCACCAAGAGATTTATACGTAGTTCTCATATAATCCTCACTCAAACAACCTGATGAGGCGGGTCTATTATTGTTGCCACTTTATAGGAGAGGACAGCGAAGGACAGGTGAGTTAAATAGCTTGCCCAAGGTTGCACAGCTCCTGAGAAGCAAGGCCAGAATTTGAATCCAGGTCTACCTGCACCTGGAGCTCAAGTTCTAGGTTTTGAGCTTCTTTTAGTTTTGACTACAATCTTGCATTGAAAGATCTCTATATAGGTAGTTATTCCTCAAAGGAATATAAGTTTTTCTGATTTCCAATTCCTTGTGTAACCTGTGCTCTTAACATCATCCTTTCTGCTCGCCTCTGAGAACTGGGTTCAGTTCCTCTTTTTCTTGGCCTCCTTTAGGCTCTCCTTATATTATCTCTTCCCAGTGCACACATGTTCACTTTCCCTTATATTGGCTAATTTGCCCCTCTTTGGTACCTTTTAATGATTAACCTATTTCTCTCCTTTCCATAACAAATAGCCTCTGAGCTGTGACTTCAAAGCCCTCACTGCCACCCTCCCAATCTGCTGGAGTCCCGCCCAGAGAGCTTAAAATCACCAACCACCACGCCCAAAGGCCTTTCCTAGTTGTCCTTTACCTTGACCTTTCTGCAGCATTTGACCCTGCAGACCATCTACTTCTTCGAGAGCTGCATGTGTACATTAGACACAAAAATTTATTAAATGATTGGTTAAATAAAATATTCAAACATTTTCTGAATTTCTAAATACAATGTATATATGGTTAAAGACCAGAACATTTTTACATATAAACATTCTTGTAATTTTTAAAGAACTTATAAGAAAATGACTTTGGTTAAGGAAGCTGCCCAACATGGCAGCAACAGCCTTCTTTTGCAGAGTAATGAATATATTCAATTGTTTTTAGAAATACTGATATATTTTTAGGCTAATATTTTTTTTAAATTATAGGCATACCATATATAAAAATTAACTCAAAATGGATCATTGGCCTGACTATAGCTAACAATACTGTATTGTATACTTGAAAGTTGCTAAGAGTAGATCTTAAAAGTACTCATCACAAGAAAAAAAGTTGTAACTATGAGTGGTGATAAATGTTAATGAAACTTATCCTGGTAATCATTTTGCAATATATACATACATCAAATCATTATGTTATATACCTAAAATTAAAATACTGTTATATATTAATTATAATTCAATAGAAAAAGAATCATTAGCTTAAATGCAGGAACAAAAACTATAGAACTCTTAGAAGAAAACATAACAGTCAATCTTCATGAATTAGGCAATAGTTCCTTAGAAATGACACCAAAGGTAAAAGCAACAAAAGAAAAAAGTAAACTGGTCTTCATCAAAATTAAAAACTTTTGTGCTTCAAAGGACACCATCAAGAAAATGAAAAGACACCCATGTGAGACAATGTTGGTAAATCTCATATTAGATAAGGGACTTGTATTCAGAATATATAAGGAATTCTTATAACTTGACAATAAAAAGACAAGCAAGCCAACTAAAAACTGAGCAAATTATTTGAATAGACATTTCTCTAAAGAAAATATATAAATGGTCAACAGCACATGAAAAGATGTTCAACATTATTATTAGAGAAATTCAAATCAAAACCATGATAAACCACTTCACACTCACTAGGGTAGCTAAAATTAAAAAGACAATATAAATGTTGTTCCACAATGAGATATCACTTCACATCAGTCAAGATGGTTATTATTAAAAAAAAAACAAAAACAAAAAATAACTCATACTGCCTAAGATGTGGCAATATTAGAACCCTTGCGCATTGCTGATGGGAACATAAAATGGTGCAGCTACAGTGGAAAACAGTATGGCAGTTCCTCCAAAAAATTAAACATCGAATTACCATATGATCCTGGAAACCCACTTCTGGGTATATTTTTAAAAGAATTGAAATCAGAGACTCGAGCACTTATTTGTACGCCCATGTTCATAGCAGCATTATTCACAATCACCAAAAGGTGGGAGCAACCCACGTGTCCATCAATGGATGAATGGATAAACAAAATGTTGTATAGCCATGAAATAGAATATTATTCACCCTTCAAAAGGAAGGACATTCTGACACATACTATAACATGGCTAAACCTTGAAGACATTATGCTAAGTGAAATAAGCCAGTCATAAAAAAACAAACCGCGGAAGTGTGGTTCCACTTATGTGAGGTCTCTAGAGTAGTCAAATTCATAGAGGTAGAATGTAGAATAGTGCTTTCCAGGGGATGAGGGAGGGAGGAATGGAAAGGTATTGTTTAATGAGTAAAGAATTTCAGTTTCAGGACATAAAAATGTTCCGGACAGGGATAGTGGTGATGATTGCACAACTAGTTGATGTCTTGGTTGCACAACTAGTTGATGTACTTAATGCCACTGAACGGTACACTTAAAAATGGTAAAAAAAAAAAAAAATTGTATTAAAAATAAACAGGGGTTCCTGTATGGCTCAGGTCATGATCTCAGGGTCTGGGATTGAGTCCTGCATTGTCCTTCCTGCTCAGTGGGGAGTCTGCTTCTCTCTCTGCCCCTCCCCCAACTCGTGTGTGCACACGCACTCACTTGCTCTCTCTCTCTCAAATAAATAAAATCTTAAAAATAAATAAATAAACAGGGAATTGAGCTGGAAATCTACCAGACCACTCTGAGCACCCACGAAACCAGCCTGAGATGTAAGAAGATCTGGATCTCTACAAACAGAATATCGCAGGCAGTTGGTTTTGAGGTACGAAGCGGAGAGCCGTGATTCTGCAGGCAGATATCGGAGGATAAACGGCGGCGGGAGGGTGCCTGGCCGTGGGGATCCTACACCGCCGGTGAGTGACAGCCTCCCGCGCTGCGGACGGGGCGCAGACTCGCAGACCGGTAGCGGCGGGGAAAGGACTTTAGGGCAGCCCCTGGGGTGGAAACCCAGAGCAGCGGGGTCGCACGCACGCGAACTGCAGCCCCCTGGACGGAAACCGAAGCGCTGGAGTCAGGCACACGCAAACTGGGAGCGGCTGGCAGTTTTAGAAGCACAAAGGGCAGAGACCGCCCGGCCTGGAGGCAGGACTGGGGGCGCTGCGGAGGGGCGCACAACCCAGGGCGCTGCAGTTTATAGCAGCACGGACAGAAATGGAGACAGTGTGGCCTGGAGAGCTCACTGAAGGACAGACTGCGGTCTCTCTGCTCTGAGGCAGAGGGTTGGAAACGGTCTCTTCTGCTCTGACTCGCGGAAAAGACGTGGAAAGCCGCCAGGGAAAGGCGCCAGAGAACAAAAGCCCCAAACACTGATTCCCGCTGAGCCCATCCTCCGCCACAGGGGCGCAGGGCAACTCCGCCCAAACAGGGTTGCCTGAGTAACAGCGAAGCAGGCCCCTCCCGCAGAAGACAGGCTGGGAAAACAAGAGGCCAGCAACCCTAAGGTCCCAAGAAAACAGGGGCATCTTGCTTGGGTTCTGGTCAATAATTTGGACTCTATACATTCCCTCAAACACCCATCAACAGAATGACTAGGAGGAGGAGCCCCCAAAACAGAAAAGACTCAGAGATTATGACTTATGCTGCAGATTTACAAATGGATGCAGATATAACCAAGATGTCGGAGATGGAATTCAGGCTAGCAATTGTGAAGACAATGGCTAGAATGGAGAAATCAATTAATGGCAACATAGAGTCTCTAAGGGCAGAAATGAAAGGTGAATTGGCAGAATTTAGAAATGCTATCAATGAGATCCAATCCAATCTAGATAATCTAACAGCTAGGGTAACTGAGACAGAAGAGAGAATAAGCGACCTGGAAGACAATATAATAGATAAAAAGGGAAAAGAGGAGGCCAGGGAAAAACAACTCAGAATCCATGAAAATAGGATCAGAGAAATAAGTGACACCATGAAGCGTTCCAATGTCAGAATAATTGGAATCCTGGAGGGAGTGGAGAGAGAGAGAGGACTAGAAGATGTATTTGAGCAAATTGTAGCTGAGAACTTCCCTAATCTGGGGAATGAAACAAACATTCGAGTCCTAGAGGCAGAGAGGACCCCTCCCAAGATAAAGGAAAACAGGCCAACACCCCGGCATGTAATAGTAAAACTTGCAAATCTTAGAACCAAGGAAACCATCTTAAGGGCAGTTAGGGGGAAGAGATTCCTTACGTACAGAGGGAGGAACATCAGAATAATGTCAGACCTATCCACAGAGACCTGGCAAGCCAGAAAGGCCTGGCAAGACATATTCAGGGTACTAAATGAGAAGAACATGCAGCCAAGAATACTTTATCCAGCAAGGCTTTCATTTAGAATGGATGGAGAGATGCAGAGCTTCCACGACTGGCAGAAGCTGAAAGAATATGTGACCACTAAGCCGGCCCTGCAAGAAATATTAAGGGGGGTTCTATAAAAGGAGAAAGACCCCAAGAGTGATATACAACAGAAATTTACAGGCACAATCTATAAAAACAACATCTTCACAGGCAACATGATGACAATTAATTCATATCTTTCAATAATCACTCTCAATGTGAATGGCCTAAATGCTCCCATAAAACGGCACAGGGTTGCAGATTGGATAAAAAGACAGGACCCATCCATATGCTGTCTACAAGAGACTCATGTTGAACCTAAAGATACACCCAGACTGAAAATGAAGGGATGGAGATCCATCTTCCATGCCAGCGGACCTCAAAAGAAAGCTGGGGTAGCAATTCTTATATCAGACAAATTAGATTTTAAACTAAAGTCTGTAATTAGAGACACAGAAGGACACTATATCATTCTTAAAGGGTCTATCCAACAAGAAGATCTAACAATTGTAAATATCTATGCCCCCAACATGGGAGCAGCCACCTATATAAGCCAACTGTTAACCAAAATAGTCATATTGATAACAATACGTTAATTGTAGGAGACCTCAATACTCCACTCTCAGCAATGGACAGATCATCTAAGCAGAAAATCAACAAGGAAACAAGAGCTTTGAATGATACATTGGACCAGATGGACCTCAGATATTTACAGAACATTCCACCCTAAAACAACAGAATACTCATTCTTCTCGAGTGCACATGGAACTTTCTCCAGAATAGACCATATACTGGGTCACAAATCAGGTCTCAACCGATACCAAAAGATTGAGATTATTCCCTGCATATTCTCAGACCACAATGCTCTAAAACTGGAACTCAATCACAAGAAAAAATTTGGCAGAAATTCAAACACTTGGAAGCTAAAGACCACTCTGCTCAAGAATGTTTGGGTCACCCAAGAAATCAAAGAAGAACTTAAACAATTCATGGAAATCAATGAGAATGAAAACACATTGGTCCAAAACCTATGGGATACTCCAAAGGCGGTCCTAAGGGGGAAATACATAGCCATCCAAGCCTCACTCAAAAAAATAGAAAAATCCCGAATTCACCAACTAACTCTACACCTTAAAGAACTAGAGAAAAAGCAACAAACGACGCCTAAGCCATGCATTAGAAGAGAAATAATTAAAATTAGAGCAGAAACCAATGAATTAGAAACCAGAAACACAGTAGATCAGATCAACGAAACTAGAAGTTGGTTCTTTGAAAGAATTAATAAGATTGATAAACCACTGGCCAGACTTATCCAAAAGAAAAGAGAAAGGACCCAAATTAATAAAATTATGAATGAAAGGGGAGAGATCACGACTAACACCAAGGAAATAGAAACAATTATTAGAAATTATTATCAACAACTATATGCCAATAAACTGAGCAATCTGGATGAAATGGAGGCCTTCCTGGAAACCTATAAGCTGCCAAGACTGAAACAGGAAGAAATTGACAACCTGAATAGGCCAATAACCAGTAACGAGATTGAAGCAGTGATCAAAAACCTCCCAAAAAACAAGAGTCCAGGGCCTGATAGATTCCCTGGGGAATTCTACCAAACATTCAAAGAAGAAATAATACCTATTCTACTGAAGCTGTTTCAAAAAATAGAAACAGAAGGAAAACTTCCAAACTCATTCTATGAGGCCAGCATTACCTTAATCCCCAAACCAGGCAAAGACCCCATCAAAAAGGAGAATTTCAGACTGATATCCCTGATGAATATGGATTCCAAAATCCTCAACAAAATCCTAGCTAATAGGATCCAACAATACATTAAAAGGATCATCCACCACGACCAAGTGGGATTTATCCCCGGGATGCAAGGGTGGTTCAACATTCGCAAATCAATCAATGTGATAGAACACATTAATAAGAGGAGGGAGAAGAACCATATGGTCCTCTCAATTGATGCAGAAAAAGCATTTGACAAAATACAGCATCCTTTCCTGATTAAAACTCTCCAGAGTATAGGGATAGAGGGAACATTCCTCAAGCTCATAAAATCCATCTATGAAAAACACACAGCGAATATCATCCTCAATGGGGAAAAGCTGAGAGCCTTTCCCTTAAGATCAGGAACACGTCAAGGGTGCCCACTCTCACAACTGTTGTTCAACATAGTACTAGAAGTCCTAGCAACAGCAATCAGACAACAAAAAGAAATAAAATGTATTCAAATTGGCAAAGAAGAAATCAAACTCTCTCTTTTCGCAGACGACATGATACTTTATGTGGAAAACCCAAAAGACTCCACCCCCAAATTACTAGAACTCATCCAGCAATTCAGTAATGTGGCAGGATACAAAATCAATGCACAGAAATCAGTTGCTTTCTTATACACTAACAACGCAACTGTAGAAAGAGAAATTAGAGAAACGATTCCATTTACAATAGCACCAAAAACCATAAGATACCTCGGAATAAACCTAACCAAAGAGGTAAAGGATCTATACTCTAGGAACTACAAAACACTCATGAAAGAAATTGAAGAAGACACAAAAAGATGGAAAAATATTCCATGCTCATGGATCGGAAGAATAAACATTGTTAAAATGTCTATGCTACCCAGAGGAATCTATACCTTCAATGCCATCCCAATCAAAATTCCAATGACATTTTTCAAAGTGCTGGAACAAACAATCCTAAAATTTGTATGGAATCAGAAAAGACCCTGAATTGCCAAGGAAATGTTGAAAAAGAAAAACAAAGCTGGGGGCATCACGTTGCCCGATTTCAAGCTATACTACAAAGCTGTGATCACCAAGACAGCATGGTACTGGCACAAAAACAGACATATAGACCAATGGAACAGAACAGAGAACCCAGATATGGACCCTCAACTCTATGGTCAAATAATCTTTGACAAAGCAGGAAAAAACATGCAATGGAAAAAAGACAGTCTCTTCAATAAATGGTGCTGGGAAAATTGGACAGCCACATGCAGAAGAATGAAACTTGACCATTCTCTAACACCATTCACAAAGATAAACTCAAAGTGGATGAAAGACTTCAATGTGAGACAGGAATCCATCAAAATCCTAGAGGAGAACATAGGCAGTAACCTCTTTGACATCGGCCACAGCAACTTCTTTCAAGATACATCTCCAAAAGCTAGTGAAACAAAAGCAAAAATGAACTTTGGGACTTCATCAAGATAAAAAGCTTCTGCACAGCAAAGGAAACAGTCAACAAAACAAAGAGGCAACCCACAGAATGGGAGAAGATATTTGCAAAGGACAGTACAGAGAAAGGGCTGGTATCCAAGATCTGTAAAGAACTTCTCAAACTCAACACCCAAAAAACAAATAATCAAGTCAAAAAGTGGGCAGAAGATATGAAAAGACACTTCTCTGAAGAAGACATACAAATGGCTAACAGACACATGAAAAAATGTTCATCATCATTAGCCATCAGGGAAATCCAAATCAAAACCACACTGAGATACCACCTTATACCAGTTAGAATGGCAAAAATTGACAGGGAAAGAAACAACAAATGTTGGAGAGGTTGTGGAGAAAGGGGAACCCTCTTACACTGTTGGTGGGAATGCAAGTTGGTACAGCCACTTTGGAAAACAGTGTGGAGGTGCCACAAAAATTTAAAAATAGAGTTACCCTATGACCCAGCAATTGCACTACTGGGTATTACCCCAAAGACACAGATGTAGTGAAAAGAAG
Source organism: Phoca vitulina (assembly GCF_004348235.1). Classification (NCBI taxonomy): domain Eukaryota; kingdom Metazoa; phylum Chordata; class Mammalia; order Carnivora; family Phocidae; genus Phoca; species Phoca vitulina. Next base: position 37,219,317 of record NW_022589706.1, read on the forward strand.
GGCCATATGCACTCCAATGTTCATAGCAGCAATGTCCGCAATAGCCAAACTGTGGAAAGAGCCAAGATGCCCTTCAACAGATGAATGGATAAAGAAGATGTGGTCCATATATACAATGGAATATTACTCAGCCATCAGAAAAGATGCATACCCAACTTTTACATCAACACGGATGGGACTGGAGGAGATTATGCTAAGTGAAATAAGTCAAGCAGAGAACGTCAATTATCATATGGTTTCACTTATTTGTGGAACATAAGGAATAACATGGAGGACATTAGGAGAAGGAAGAGAAAAATGGGGGGGGGGAATTGTAGGGAGAGATGAACCATGAGAGACTATGGACCTGAGAAACAAACAGGGTTTTAGAGGGGAGGGGGGATGGGGGATGGGTTAGCCCGGTGATGGGTATTAAGGAGGGCACGTACTGCATGGAGCACTGGGTGTTATATGAAAACAATGGATCGTGGATCACCACATCAAAAACCAATGATGTGTTGTATGGTGACTAACATAACATAATAAAATTAAAAAAAAAAAAAAAGAAAGAAAACTTCAAATAAATAAATAAATAAACAACCAAACAAATAAATTAATTTAAAAAACCAACCAAGCAAACTAACAAACAAAATGTTGGTGAGGATACAGAGAAATTGGAACCCTTATATATTACTGAGTTTGTAAAATAGTGCAGCCATGTTTGAGTTCGGCAGTTTCTCCAAATGTTAAATAGGGTTACCATATGACTTAGCAATTCCACTCCTACGTATACATATCCCCAAGAGAATTGAAAATATATGTCCACATAAAACTTTGAACAGATGTTCACAGCAGCATTCTAATTCATAGCCAAAAAATGGAAACAGCTCAAATTTCCATGAACTGATGAATGGATGAACAGTGTGATGTATATCCACAAAATGGAATATTATTTGCCGATAAAAAAGAATGAAGTACTGATCCGTGCTACCAAACGGATAAATCTGGAAAACATGATGCTAAGTGAAAGACATGTGACACAAAAGGCCACATATCGTATGATTCATTTAAAAGAAATATCCAGAATAAGCACATCCATAGAGATAGAAGACAGCTTAGCAGTTTTCAGGGGCCGAGCAGAGAGGGGAATAGAGAAGGACTTCAACTGGCTCTGGGGTTTCATTTTGGGGTGGGGAAGATGTTCTGCAATTTGATGGTGGTGATGGTTGCACAACCTTGTAAATAAACTAAAACCCACTGAATTACACACCTTAGAAGAGTGAATATTATGACATGTGAATTATAATTCAATAAAGTTTTTAAAAAATAAGTAGAAATTAGCTACCTGAAAGCTACAATTCACTTCCTCATTCATTTAGTCACCAAATCTTTGTGGAAGGTGCTTCAGGTCAAGGACAGTGTTAGGTGCTGGGCATAACAACATTTTGAAAAGATCACCCAACTTTAGTGTGGAGACCAGATTGGAAGGGCACCAGAAGCCATCTGGACAGAATTGGGAGCTGGCCAATAGAGAGAATCATATCTCTTCTCAGTTAAAAGTCCTTTCTTTCCATTCTTTTCACCATAAATAGGCAAACCAAAGAAAGGAAACAAGCTCTTCTTCTTCAGCTCATTTATGATCCAAAGAAAGCTCCGAGGTTTCTTAAGGGCTCAGAAAAGAGCTTTACAATCATAAAAGCCAAAGATTTGAGTATTAATTCTACTTTTGAAATCTAATGAAAAACATACCATCATACACCTATCTTTGCCAAGAGTCTGAAATGGAAAGTGAAGCTAGAAGGGCAGCAAGTAGTCTGGAAGACTGAGCCTTCATTCCTCAGGTGTCTTTGACAAAGAAATACTATATAAAGATCGGCCACGGATCTATCGAGGCCAGTTTGGTTGGACAGGAGTGGGGGGTAGGAGTACCACAAACTCCAGCAGTTCTTCAAATCAGCTACATTTGCCCCACATACACACACTGGGTTTTAAGAGGGCTTTGGCATGGGACAGTTTAAGCTTTGCATCGGCCTTTGTCTCAGGCCAGGGGTATCTTCTGGGAGGAGGAAAATTTTGCTAGTGTAATAAGCATCCCCTGGATGCTGTGAAAGAGACCAGGTTTGGAGTTTTTGATTACCTTGGAGCTTCTCCATCTTCTTGACTCTCTTACTGTGGTCCTTGATGGTACAGAAAAAAAATGTTTAATTCCTTTCCAGATAACTTAGATTGACTCTCACATTAGCATTTCCATGACAATTCCTTCTAATCATGAACGCTTATATTGAAAGTAACAATCACAAATCAACAAAACAAGATTTCCTGCTTTGAATTGAGGCACCTTGACTCTAATGAATGAAATAATCCCAAACTAAATTCCCCCCATGCCAAAGAAAATAAAATTCAAATATAAAAAAGCCAAATAATTGTTGAATGAATGCATGGAAGTGAAGTAATTTATTTCTCTTCTTTAAATGTGCTTATGGTTAGGTAAGTCTTGAGTTCACTCATCTCTGAAGATGGCTGCCATAATCTGTTCATATTTGACGCTCTGAACTGAACCAGAACTTGTTAAGTCTCTGCTGCCATTGCTGCTTCTCTCAAGGATCTGGAAGTGCTTCATCGAGAAGTCCTGCACCCTCTTCATGAGCCAGTCCTCTTCCTGCACTTTCACTTGATTATTCCAGGATGGGTGTTCAGTGGGAGCACTCAGCTCTAGTCAATGGACCTATGGTTTACACCATCCTGACTCCACAAGTCTCTGAGGAAAACCGCATTTAGGAAGCAATGAAAACAGATCATGGGTATCAGTTGACAGCTCTCCAACTTGAAGGTATTCTTTAGCGCCTCTTCAAGTTTTCAAGTGCAAGTGAAAATTAAACTCACTGGAAACAGGATCATCTCCAGGATTTCTGTTAGGCAAATCTTGAAGGCAGCCATGTAGTGGGAAGAATGGGACAATGGACGACTTTTCTTAAAGCTGTGTCCACATGGCGAGCATGCAGGTAGAGAATGTTTGTTTGGGCTGACTAGGGGGGTACTTGAAATGGGAGAGTGGGCCAAGTCCCCTCCTTCTTGCTTCTAACCCTCCCTTGGTACAGCCACAAACAAACAGGACTGGAAGCTGTCCCTAGCAGAAGCCAGAATAATGGCTACTAGATCCTCCCCACCAATAAACAGATGAAATTCATACCAACTATAGCAGAGGAAGAGAGTGTCAGTGCTGAGAGCTCACTCTGGCTCCTTCTGCCCTTGCTTTGGCCCATCCTTTCAAAAATGTCTCAGGCAAAAAAAAAAAAAACGTCTCAGGCAGTGCCAAAGCATGGCTTCCCTCCAAGACCTGGAAAGAAAGTGTGTTGTAAAAGACAAAGCCTGCCTTCCGAATGGTTTGTCGGCACCCAGGCTGCAGCCCTGCCCACAGCTGCTCTGAACCAGCAGCAAAGTTGTTTGCCCTAGGGACATAACAATAAAGCTAGACAGTAGGTAAGAGACAGGCTCAGACCTGGGAGCTGAGAAAAAACACACCCATTCTCCGTATTTGCTCAGCCTGTGGGGTGATCCGAGTGGTAGTACTTAGTCCGTGCCTCTGGCCAGCGATCTCAGCTAGACAAGCCTGAGGCCACCCCCCCGAATTGGATAGAGTTTTTTGTTTTGTTTTACATTATAGGCACACCTTAATTTTTTAAATGGATGATGCCATTTTTGAAATAAAGGGAAAAAAAATCCTCTTTATGTATCCACAATAAAGACCACAAATACGTCTGTTTTTCTCATTCCCCCAAAATACTGTTCTATTGAAAAGCCAGAATCTACACAGTGCACCTAGTCTCATGTTGCCTATTATGTTCCATTGGTCCAGAAAATAAAACAAACAAAAAAATCTTCAATTATCTTTGGAAACATGAATATTTTCCCATGAAAATAGTTACTTGGTTAAAAAAGGGGGGGTAACAACACTGTACTTCAGCTATATAGTATTTCAGGAGAGCTAGCTTAAAACAGAGGCTTTTGAATTAATAGCAAGCTATTAAAACATCTTGTCACTCAGAACTGGATGCTTATATGGTCAATCCTCATTATTTGTGGATTCCATAGCTGTGAATTTCCCTACCTGCTAACATTTACTTGTAACCCAAACTCAGTATTTGTGGTACCTGCACACTCTTTCATGCACATGCTCTGCTATGTCTTCCTCCCTGTTTCAGCTCAATAAGTGTACTTTTCATAGTCTACTTAGTGCCACAGTTTTTGTGCTTTCTTTTTTTTCTTTTTTTTTATTTATTTTTTTTTTATTTTTTTTTAAAGATTTTATTTATTTATTTGAGAGAGAGAGAATGAGAGAGAGAGAGCACATGAGAGGGGGGAGGGTCAGAGGGAGAAGCAGACTCCCTGCTGAGCAGGGAGCCCGATGCGGGACTCGATCCAGGGACTCCAGGATCATGACCTGAGCCGAAGGCAGTCGCTTAACCAACTGAGCCACCCAGGCGCCCAGTTTTTGTGCTTTCTGTTGGTAATTTTGTTGTCTAAAATGGCCCCTAAGTATCGTGAAATGCTGTCTAGTATCCCTTAGTACAAGGAAGCTGTCATGTATCTTACGAAGAACATAGATTTCTTAGATAAGCTTTGTTCTGACATGAGTTATAGTGTGTTAGCTGTGAGCCCCATGTTAATGAATCAATAATATATATTAAATAAGGTGTCTTAAACATGATACAAGGTTGTTTATTGATTGTTTGCTGAAAATGTGACCAGATGCTAGCAGGAAACTAACCCTATATTTCCCCTAGGAGCAATGGTTCAGTATTTACTAATTTAGTGTTTGCAGTGACTTTATAGGACATAATTGCCAGTAATACCAAGAATCAACTGGATCAGCTTTTAGATCTTGGAAGGGGGCATCAGGATAGGGTATGGGAACCAACCACTAGGATGGGTCAGGGCCCTCCTGGCTGCAGAGTTTGGGCAAACCAGTCCAGGTGAGCCAGCAAGGGGAACTATGAGAACTTTGCCATAAGGTCCACTGGGCTAGAGGTGCAGCCCAAGGGGTTAGTTCAACATAGAGAAGTATGTGTGTGTGTGTGTGTGTGTGTGTGTGTGTGTGAGAGAGAGAGAGAGGGGGAGAGAGAGAGAGATGTGTGGAGGGAAAAAGGCAGAGGACCAGGAATGCAAGGAGTGCAACTACTGGGAAATAATTAATTTCAGTGGCTGGTGTTCCTGGGACCTATGTACCTGGTGAGGGGAAGGATCAGGAGTGGGATAGGATGATGCCTGAGCTGTCTTAACTGGGTGGATTAATTCTGGGTTTAATCTCAGGTATAGTAATCTTTCCACCCACCAGTTTTGGGGAGGAATACCTGAAGAAACAAAAACATTCCTGAAAAAAATCTAGTTCCATTTACATTTGATGGGAAATGAGATCACACTGGCTGTTCATTGTCAAAGTAATAGTAAGAATCTCTTCTTTCACCTCTGCTGCTCCTCTCCATGGAGGCTCCTTGTCCTCTTATTAGGACTCTGATCCCAACACAGTTCCAAATCTCCCTATCCTGACATGTGTCCCCATAGATCAGTTTTAAAAAAATCTCCAAGCCAGTGTCCTTCCTCCTGGTTGCACATGAAAAGCATCTGGGGAGCTTTTAAAAATCCCAGTGTCAGACCCCCACTTATGACCCATCAAATCAGAATTTCTGGGGGATGGGATTTGAGCATGGGTATTTTTTTTAAACGCCCTAGGTGATTCTAATATATAGGCCCAAAGTGACTGAGGAATGCCTGGTATAGTAATTCTCAATCCTGCAATTAGCATCACCCAGGGACTTAAAAGAAATCCCAGGTTAATAGATTCAGAATCTCCATGGAGGCAGAGGGAGCCTCTGGTATATATATATTTAAAAGTTTTTGAGAATCCTTGGCTTAGTGAGATTCTGCAGTTATGTGTTTGAAATTTTAAAATAAAATCTGTTGGAGAAAGAAGAGCAAACAGGCAAGTGTAGAGAGAATTGGTGATAAATATATGAATGTGGTGAAGGTGAAGTCAAAGATCCCGGGTCCTCTGATTCTTCTAAACCATTGAATTTTGGCCTGGCAGGGAAGAAGGGAACCTTGAAGGGAGCAGTATGGTTTGGGGGCAGATACGGGGTCACATATCACAGAAACTGCCCTCGTGTGAGGTCTGCTGCCTACAGATTGGAGAGATCGGCTACCACAGTGGCCAGGCCTTCATGACTGACATGGCACTCAGACTGGGCTCTTCAGTGACCATGGGGGCAGTGGCTACTTCTTTTCTGGCCTCCCCTTCTCCCTTCCCTTGCACAGTCAAAGACTGGTAGCAGAGTTCAGAGAAGATGCCGTTGCCCGGTGCAGCTTACCTTTCCTGTGCTGGTCTACCCATCCTCCAACTGCTATGAGCATGGCTGCTAACGACTTACAGCCACCTCCTTCTCCAGAGACCCGCCTTCTTCTAAAGAGTTACTCCCCTGGGATGTTACACCTCTCACATCCCTCCTCACCAAAAGGGATGGCCACAGATAATAACTGATTGGCATGGGTGCCAAAGTCTCACTCCTTCACCTCAGGGTGGGATGAATTCTGAAAGGCAATTCATGTTCCCTGCTGGATCAGCTAAAGCTAGAGTAATTGAATAATATCCTTGCTTAGAGTTTTCCCCTGCCCTCTCCCTCTTCCCTCACTCCCCTCTTTCTGAGAACACTTCCTCGGGAAATCATTTGTACAAGAATCCTTGTCTCAGGGCGCCTGGGTGGCTCAGTTGGTTAAGCGACTGCCTTCGGCTCAGGTCATGATCCTGGAGTCCCAGGATCGAGTCCCACATCGGGCTCCCTGCTCAGCAGGGAGTCTGCTTGTCCCTCTGACCCTCCCCCCTCTCATGTGCTCTCTCTCTCTCATTCTCTCTCTCAAATAAATAAATAAAATCTTAAAAAAAAAAAAAAAAAGCCTTGTCTCAGGTTCTGCTTCTAGATAACCTGTCCTAAGACAAGTAGTGATTAGATAGTACGTGGATGATGGGGAGAAAGGGGTGGAAAGACTCTCAACTTGGGGGTCAGATATGTCTGGGTTCAGCCCCAACTTCATCACTTCTTCGTTGCATGAATCCATCAAGTTACCTGGACACTATGATCCTCTGTTTCCTTCTCTATAGACCATGGGATGGCCACACATTGCTTGCAAGGATGTTGCAATGATGCGTTAAGTACAGGAGAGTGGATGTGAATGTCCATGGCACATAATAGGGGTTTGGTAATGTCCGCTTCCCTTCCCTCCTGGAACTCTGGCACCACCTTCCTCCAAACTTGGTTCTCCACTGTCCTCTTTGGTTGCCTGTGCCCTACAGTCTTCTTAGTCTCTCCTTTCTCTTTCCCCCCTTTTATATCTTCCTTTTACTATCTCCTTTTCCCAGGGTCTCCACCTCTTGTTTTTTTTGCAGCGCTTTTCACATCCCCCAGCCACGATAAATGAAGAAAGATGCACAGCAATATCCAGAAATACAGATCCGTGTTCTGTGGACCACGGCCAGGGAAGCTGAAGTGAGGTTATCAGTTTTTGCCAGCTCAGCAGAGTTAGGTTGGGCTTAGTTTTGTAAACAGGACTCAGGGGGCTGCTTTGTGGCTTTTCCTGAAATAGTATTTAGCCAGAGAAGAATATGTTATTTTCCTTCTAAGATGAAAATAAAGACCATTAAAAACCAATCACACTAGTGCTTGACATAAGAACCCTCATCACCATCAATCTTCCTCATCTGGGCCAAATGGTGGACCAGAAGGGAGCTGATCCCTGCAGTTGGGACATAAGACAAGAGTTTACTGGCTCAGCCACAAACTGGTCATGGGACTTTGGGGAGATTGCATAACCTCCTTAGGGCCCAGTTTCTCCACCAGAAAGGTTATACAGCAAAATATGTGCCAGCTACTTCACACGGGACCTCCTAGAATTCATGAAATATTATGTGGGAAACACTGGAACCCTATCAGAAACTGATTGAGAATAATGTATTTTGTTGTTAATATTCTTGTTAATAACACTGAAACCATTGCACATCAACTGAGTAGGGCATGGAGTATATTGTAAATCACGTGTGTCATGATAACATTCTACATTGAAGATGGAGGGAAATCTGAAAGTCATATATTAGGCTTGAGCACCCACTATTAGCTGGTCAACTGGATTTTTATAATAATAATTATTATCATAAGCCTCGTGGCACAGGCTGAGCTAATTAATACTTTTTTTGTCTGCCCAGCTCATTTTTCTGTCCTTCTTCTGGCATTGGTACATCCTTCCCTCTGGGGAGCCCCTTCTCCACCCCCTGGTCCTCGTGGGGCTGCAGTCTTAGCCTGTCATTGTCTAATCGATACGCTACTATTACACCCTGCAGGAAGTGTGGGCATGTGACCCAGCCTCGCTGGCCATAGTCCACTCTTCTTTGGTCACAGGGATTGGTCCAACAGGGTGGCTGATTCATCAAGTCAATCAGAATCTGTCACCAGCATTTTGAAATCTGAGGTGGGGCAGAAAGGTAGCACCCTCCACCTTTCTGAAAAGAAGCTGTTAGTTCGAAGCCTGCCATCCATCTTTCGTGTCACTTGGGATGGGGGCGGATAGAATGCTGGCAATACACTATGTAGGCTGGAAAGTGCAGAGGCAGCTGTCGGGAGAGAAACAGGGTGCTGACGTTGTTTGACCTGGATCCCCACTCTGGACTTCTCCGTTTTGTGAGCCAACGAAATCCCTCTTTTTCTCTAGTAAGTTTGAATTGGGGTTATTTTACATAACTCATTACCGTGTTTAAGAGAATTTAATTAAGAAATATAAATTTCCATTTAGATGTTTTCCTTCCTCAGTATCTTATAGTAAAGAATATATGTGATTAGAATAGACTGAGTCCATTCAGTGTACAAATACTGCAATTATTACAATATTATCATAAAGAGAAAAAGAAATATCTCGGCAGACATTATATATGATTTAATATAAAAACATGTCTATTGAGAAGTAAGGGCATGATTTGACCAATATTCTATCCAACGCATTAGAAACAAGCCTTCTTGTAACAGGCTTTTCCTACTGTTTCCCACACGGTGTTTCAGAGCATCACGAGCTTGGGAAGGTCATCATGGTGAACGTTGTCCTCGTTCTCTCTCACCAGTGCACTTCTAAGTGGCCACAGACCTTAGGTCCTTTAGTCCAGGTTGTACTCTCTGTTCTTTAACATTGCTCTTAAGAACATTAAAGAACAACCAAGAGATTGAAAAAACAAAGTAGAAGTCTTAAATCTTGGGTCTCCTGGTTTTAGGCTAGCACTTTAACTATGAGGGGTGTTTAGTCCATTTCATTCAAGTTCACGTTCCTCACATCTGTTTCATGTGCATGTATATGTACTTCTTGTCCTAACTGTGGCTGGGAAGATATTTAAAGCTGTAAATATTTATTAAGTGTGCATAAGACAGCAGTGTGGGCCGATAGGGGAACCAGAGTATTGGGTCCCACTTCTGGGTCCATTGCTAATTCCTGTGTGAATTTGGGCACGTCAATTAAAATCTCTGTGTTCCAGTGTGACATATAAGCAAAGGAGATGTTAATCTGTGTCGGCCAGCACTCCAAAAGTAATAATTACTGAGGACAAGACCTGCTATTCTGAACAGAAATCGGAGAGGAACCTCACTGAGACTGGACATCTATTACTTTTTCTCTTTCTCTCTTTTTATTTTTGTAAGGGAGGAGCCATGGTGGAGCAGAAGGGATGTATCTTTGCCTGGCTTGGGGGAAAACAAAACCTCACTGTCTCAAAAAAAATATTAGCAAACACCTGTTTATGCATGTCACTGTGATAAGAAGACAACAGTGTGACTAAAGTAGCCCCGTTTGAAATTCCTCTCAAAGATCGCAGGAAAAGTGGATGGCAGAGCAATTGTAACAGCATCTCTGAGACATTGACTGGCCCCTCTTGCTCCTTAGAATACAATGAGCAGGGCTTTGAGGCAGGACTTGGGTGCTAAGGTGATTCTGTTCCTTACTCCTGGGGCCTTAAATGAATTATTGCACCTCATGCGGCAGGTGTTGATAACAGTAAAATGGAAATGATAATGCCCGTAGGTGGGTGTGTTGAAACACTTAGATACAAGCACCTAACAAAATGGCACACAGAAGCAGCCTAATGAATCCCAGTTTTCTCCCCTCTTCCATTCACTCACTTACTTTGCTAGTAATTTGGCAAGAGGATAGCAAGTAAAGCAACCTCCATATTTTGCTATCAGGGAGGCAGGCATTCGGCCCTATATGCCCAATTAGCTGTTCCCATCACATGTCCATGTTCAGACTCCGGAGATAGTTCTTGGATTCATATTGACCCTTTGCATCAAGGAACAAACAAACATATACAAGGAAACATGGTCAAAATCTGTACTTAGAGCATCTGTTTGAAGTGAAGGTATTATAAGCTTTCTCTTGTACACAGAATCTAGGTAACCTCTCTCCCTCCTCAAAAAAAGAGCATTTGAGGTGATAATGTGGATGACCCAGAAGAAGCTTGGGTTATATTAATTACTTAGGACTGAATTATTGCCTCAATATTTTCACTTTCATTACTGGGAGGACAGAACATATGCAAAAGCAGTTAAAGTGAGAGGAAGTCCAACTCGTACTGTCAAGGAGCCTCATGATGCAAATAAGCGAATCCCAATAATCGGATCCCATGCACCCTCACAGCTGCAATATCGTAAATATGGAACGAGGACTGCTCTAGCCCCCATGAAACTTGCATTTTGCTTTCCTCAAAACAGCAGTTCTCAAATTCTTTTTGGAAGTTATTTCCAATGGCAAAAAAAATTTAATGACCCCCTAAGCCAATATGTTTGTACCACCATTGCACGAAAAATATAATCTGAGTCATAGGAGTGATGGTACAACTTTTATGAAATTCCCTGAGGAACTGCAAAAGTAAGAAGATGGATTTATTTCAGGAGCAAGGCACGATAATCATTCTTGAATTTGCAAGTGGTGGCACCATACATGTCCTGTCGCACACGCTTTTTCACAACCAGCCTGCGACATTGCAGCATTGCCCAATCCCTGTAAAACCAGGAAGTACGTGTCGTTATTGCTGTATTTCATCATTTCTCAGAGGCCAACCAAAGAGGGAATATGCACCTTTATTCGATGTACCACCCAGAAAGAAAACAGAATGCTGCCAATTAAACCACAACACACCATCATTAGTAAAACAAAGAGACGGTTTTAGAGATGTTAAGATGTGAAAGAATGAGTGTCTTAGACCTGATCAACTACAGACTTTCTCTTCTACAGACGAAGGAACACAGGCCTTGCTCAGGGTCAGGCTGCTGACGGAGACAAAAGCCTGAAGCCCCACTCAAACTCAGACCTCCTGCCTTCAACCCGAATGGGCTCCATGCAAACACACCTGTGGTTCTGAAGATGATCTTGGAAGCAAGACAGAAGGTTCCTACCAGGTATTCCTGAACATGCCACTTTACAAGGAAAGGATCTGTCATGATAGCTGGCAGCCATCATGGTAGCATTTTTAACAAGAAATGACAAATTAGTTTCAAAAGGGAAGGATGAATGGCCAACTACCTTCTGTCTTCACAGTATCTGGCATTAATAAAATGGAGGTACAGTCAATCTCACTATTCTTGGGTTCCATATTTGCAAATTCATCTACTCACTAAAATGTATTTGTGAGCCCCCGGTCAAAACTCATGGCACTGTCACGGTCATGTGAGGACAGTGAAAAATATGAGTGACCAGCTGAGGTCCAACAAAATGCCTTCTTATTCCAGTACTCGTACTGAAACAAGTGTCCTTTTCATGGTCCACTTAGTGTCACATTTTTTGTATTTTTGTGCTTTTTGTTGGTATTTGGTATTCAAAATGGTCCCCAGATGTACTTCTGATGTGCTGTCCAGTGTTCCTACACACAAGAAGGCTGTGACGTGTCTTACAGAGAACACAGCTGTATTAGACACGCTTCATTCAGGCCCATATTCTTTGTGCTGCTGGCCATGAGCTCAATGTTAATAAGTAAACAATATATATTAAATAAGGTGTCTTTATACAGAAACACACATAGAACAAGGTTGTGTATTGATCAATTGATGAAACTGTTGGAACCAGAGGCTCACAGGAACCTGACTCTCTATTTCCCCTAAGAGCACTTAGTATTCACTAATGAGAATTGACTGTTTGGGGTATTAAAGTGTCAAAGGACTGTTTCTTCTGTTGCTAACTTTCCAATCATTCATATCTCATGACTGCAAATCCAGTGGAGAAGTCAAGTTACAGGAATAATCAGGAGTTTTTTATATGTATGCATGTATGTGTGTATACACATATACATATATACACACACAATACATGCATATATATAAATACACACACACATATTAACTAAACAGAAAAGTATGCCCAATGACAAGATCTGGAGGGAAACACAGAACAATAGTATGACATTGTGGGAATATAGGTTTTTAAACATTCTGTTGTTAACATTTCTAATTGTTGGCACTTCTTTGGAGATTTGTATTAAAAACAATAAAGACTATCAAGAAGGGGAAGAAGCAGCCCCAAACAGAGGCTGGTGGTGGTGGTGGCAAAGCAGCCTAGAAAGAGCACCCGGGAGGTGATGCCTGTCGAGAGTTCCTTCTCCTTTGGAATGCTTCCTTGGCTGTGGAATAAGAAGACTTGATTATAGAGGAAGCATGGAACTCTGTATAAGCTTCTCGAGCTTTCTAGCCTTCTCTTAAAGAAGTCAGTTAAAAAACATGAGGAAGGAGAGGAAGAGGAGGAGAAGGATGGAGAAAACGAGTCTGTGATCTTACTGTTTTTCTGCTGAGGCTAGAGCACTGGCAAGCACATCAAACACACACCTCTTTGCCAAAAATAAGGCTCCATGTCTTTTGTTTTATGCCTTGATGTGATATAAACGATAAAGAGCCACCAATCACAGAAGGACCGCCCTGCATCCGTAATCCTAAAAAATCTATCCGTTTAGGGGGTGTTGCTGTCAAGGGTTTGAACAACCAACAAGACTGTGGCATTATGGAAATACTGTGCCTCCCTGGGCTGCAAAAGAGAACTCCTTACGTTCACTTAAGGAGGAAGTAGAGTGGAGGGTCTTGGAAGGCAGTTTGTTTCCTTACGGTCAGTGGCTGATTTTCCACAAAATTATGCATTGGCTAATTCTCACAAGAGGTTTTAAAAATGAAGCTAGGGTTTCAGGTTCGACTCACAGGAGCTGCCTTTATTCGGACAGTCTTTGTTTTCCCGGGTCTGGTCGGCTGTCCTTCCGGGGGCCTTCCTCAATCCCTGGCGGGGACTGAGGTCCGGCCGTTGTTCGGGATGAAAAGGTATTGGAAGGCCGGCTGCTCTAATTGGAGCCTGCACCTGCAGACCCCAGCCTCAGAGGCAGCTCGCTCTGCTGCCGCTGTTGCTGTGTGTGTGTGTGTGTGTGTGTGTGTGTGTGTGTGTGTGCATTTGATTTTCTCAACGAACACTGGGATACTGCTGTTTTTTGGCCTGACTACGCTGGAGGGGATCCAAGCTGTTCTGTCACTTCTCTGTTCTGGGTGGGGAGGCACTCTCTTTTTTCTCCTCTCTAAGAAGAAGGGGTTTTGCCATGCAAATATATCCAGTGTGTTTTGACCTAATCTCTTCTGGCTCTGAGAGGCCTCACCCAGATGAAGGGGGCCTTCAGGTTGTCTGAAGGGTGCCGACACAGGGCTCTCCCCCACCCATAAGTTGCTACATTTTTTATGAGTTTCTCACACTTCACTCCAGTAACACTATCCAGGCAATGACTACAACCTCTGTGCTCAGCCTGACGAGAGGGCAATGGAGAAATCACCCCAGTGGGTCTCACGAAGGACTGTGCCTCTGTCCCCCTCACAGCACCCTAGCTCCAGAGCGCCTTCCTAAGGCACATATTCAATGTGGACAATCTGATCGACTTTGGCATCTGGAGGTGGCCACGCAATTGTCACCACCACTAAGATGATGAACATGTCCATCACCCCCAGAGGGTTCCTAATGCCCCTCAGTAATCTCTCCCACCTGCTTCCCCCTTCACCACCACCCCCAGGCAAACCTTGATCTGCTTTCTGTAACTATCAATTATTTGCATTTTCTAGAATTCTGTATAAGTGGAATCAGATAGGATGTATTCTGTTTTGTCCAGCTTTTTCCACTCAGCATAAAGAATTTTGAGATTCATTTATATTGTGTGTATCAACAGTTCATTCCTTCTTACTGCTGAATAGTATTCCACTGTATGGTTGTACTATTCATTCACTGGTTGATGGGCATTTGGGTTGTTTCTAGTTCTGGATGATTATAAATAAAACTACTAGGAATATATGTGCTCAAGTCTTTGTATGGATATAGGCTTTCTTGTCTCTTGGGTAAATACTTAAGGGTGCAATGGCTGGATCACATGGTAGATGTACAATTAACTTTTTATGAAACTGCCATGTGTTTTCCAAAGTGGTTGTACCATTTTCCTTTCCCATTAGCAGTTCCAATTCCTATATACCCTTACCCACATTTGGTATAGTTAGTCTTTTTCAGTTTAGCCATTCTAATAGATATGTACTGATATCTCATTCTGGTTTTAATTTGCTTTTTCCTAATGACTAATGATGTTGAGCATCATTTCCATGTGTTTACTTGTTATCTGTGTGTCTTCTTTTGGCTAAGTGACTGTTCAAGTCTTTTGAGCCTTTCTTAAATTGGCTTGTCTATTTTCTCATGATTGAGTTTGGAGAGGTCATTATACTATTTCTCCCAGGGATATTTTTTATTTCGAGAATTATTCTGGAATGTAAGACACTGCAAACAAAAGTTCCAAAGAATTTTCAGCACTAATCAGAGCATGTGGGGAATAATTTGGGGGCCCAGGGAGATAACTCTGGAGATAACACTCCATATGTGCCATTATAATGATGAAAGCAGGCCTCGCCAGAAGTCCAGACAGGCCAAGGCCACATCCACTTTTAGAGGCTCTTGGGATGTTAAACATGAAAGAAATTCCAAAATAGACATACGAAAAGTATGATATATTTTAAATGTATATATTGAACACATTAGTGCTTTTGACCGAATGCAAAAATTCAACATGTATACAACATTGGAGATGTCAAGATTTTAAATTTGAGGCCCAATGTGGGGCCTGAGATAAAGGGCTCTCCTGGCCACTGGCCATCTTGTGATAGGCCACAAGAGACCAGCACCAGCTTGGGGCACTTGTGACATACCCCGTATACCTTTGCAGTCACATCTGACCTGGCTCCTCTAACCATTTATGCGTGGGGTCAAATGAATGTTACAGAGATGGCTATACAAGAAGGACCATTTCCCAGATATACACACATTTCTTGCCACAGTGGTGGCACAGGGCAGGCTAATCATGGTCCTTTAGGGCCCTTTGGAGGGACCCCTTGCTCCACCCACCTGAGAGTCTGCAGGGCCTGAGGCTTCCTTTGGGGTGGCTAGAACCTTGGCCTTTTCCACTTTGTTTGAGTCCTAATGGTGCCGTGACTATGAGAGGGGTTGCTTCACTTGAAGGATCCCAGAGACCCCCCAGACATACGCACAGAAGCTCCCAACCTCTGGGCTTGTTCACCATCACTTCTGTGTGACCTCAATCTCCTTTCATCTCTGGTTGGATCTAGTGCAGTGGCTCTCCATATGAGGCAGTTTTGCCCTCCAGTGGACATCGGCATCATCTAGAGATATGATTGTCAAAACTTGGGAGATATTACTGGCATCCGGTGGGTTGAAGCCGGGGATGCTGCTAAATATCCTACAATGCACAAGACAGCTCCCCACAACCAAGAATTATCCAGCCCCAAATGCCAGTGTTGGCAAGGCTGAGAACCCCTGGGCTTGATGATTTAACCGGGTGTTGACCAGAACGGACAGGGGATAGGACTGCCGCAGGCTTCTGGGAAAGCAGTTCTTTGTTCATTAAGCAGATGAGAACTGCAGTACTGACATAGAGCCTTGGTCCAGAAGCTTGAGGGGATGTGAAGAGCTGGCTACCCAAGCCCCTCCTGCTCTCACAGCCTTCCTCCCCATCCTTTCTTCCTCCAGGAGCTCTGGAGGATCACAGACGTGCTTTCAAACCCAGTCCGGCCACTCGGTGATTCTGGGCAAGTTAGTTAATCTCTCTAAGCTTCTGAAAAATGGAATAACCTTAGTATTTTTTAGAATTATGAAACAAGATAAGCCAAGCCATGTAGGGTTTGATGGGGGCTGGCGAAGGACAAGAACCCAGTGGGTGGCTGTGATTATTTTTATTTCATGAATTGAGCCCCTGCTAAACACAAAGCCCCTTGCCAGGTGTGTTTCCTGGCCACTCAATGCCAGTTGGTGACAAAGTTTTGTTAGTCTACAAAAAGACATTTACTCGAAAAGCCTGAACAAAAACCTCACCCTTCAGAAACAAAACCTGATGGATATGTTGAACTCACTGTGTTTTGTACTCGCTTTAGTGATGAAAGAAATGAACGAAAGGGATTTAAGTTAAAACAATGTGTTATAATGCTTTGAAACTAGAACTCAATCACAAGAGGAAAGTCAGAAAGAACTCAAACACATGTAGGCTAAAGAGCATCCTACTAAAGAATGAATGGGTCAACCAGGAAATTAAAGAAGAATTTAAAAAAATTCATGGAAACAAATGAAAATGAAAACACAACTGTTCAAAATCTTTGGGATGCAGCAAAGGCAGTCCTAAGAGGAAAGTATATAGCAATAAAAGCCTTTCTTAAGAAACAAGAAAGGTCTCAAATACATGACCTAACCCTACACCTAAAGGACCTGGAGAAAGAACAGCAAATAAAGCCTAAACCCTGCAGGAGAAGAGAAATAATAAAGATCAGAGCAGAAATCAATGAAATAGAAACCAAAAGAACAGTAGAATAGATCAACGAAACTAGGAGCTGATTCTTTGAAAGAATTAATAAGATTGATAAACCCTGGCCAGACTTATCAAAAAGAAAAGAGAAATGACCCAAATAAATAAAATCATGAATGAAAGAGGAGAGATCACAACCAACACCAAAGAAATACAAACAATTATAAGAACATATTATGAGCAACTATATGCCAGCAAATTAGATAATCTGGAAGAAATAGATGCATTCCTAGAGATGTATCAACTACCAAAACTGAACCAGGAAGAAATAGAAAACCTGAACAGACCTATAACCACTAAGGAAATTGAAGCAGTCATCAAAAATCTCCCAACAAACAAGAGCCCAGGGCCAGATGGCTTCCCAGGGGAATTCTACCAAACATTTAAAGAAGAATTAATACCTATTCTTCTGAAACTGTTCCAAAAAATAGAAATGGAAGGAAAACTTCCAAACTCGTTTTATGAGGCCACCATTACCTTGATCCCAAAACCAAAGACCCCATCCAAAAGGAGAATTACAGACCAATATCCCTGATGAACGTGGATGCCAAAATTCTCACCAAAATACTAGCCAATAGGATCCAACAGTACATTAAAAGGATTATTCACCACAACCAAGTGGGATTTATCCCTGGGCTGCAAGGTTGGTTCAACATCTGCAAATCAATGTGATACAATACATTAATAAAAGAAAGAACGAGAACCATATGATCCTCTCAATAGATGCAGGAAAAGCATTTGACAAAGTACAGCACACTTTCTTGATCAAAACTCTTCAGAGTATAGGGATAGAGGGTACATACCTCAATATCATAAAAACCATCTATGAAAATCCACAGCAAATATCACTCTCAGTGGGGAAAAACTGAGAGCTTTCCTTCTAAGGTCAGGAACACATCAGGGATGTCCACTATCACCACTGCTATTCAACATACAACTAGAAGTCCTAGCCACAGCAATCAGACAACAAAAAGAAATAAAAGGCATCCAAATCGGCAAAGAAGAAGTCAAACTCTCACTCTTTGCAGATGATATGATACTTTATGTGGAAAACCCCAAAGATTCCACCCCAAAACTGCTAGAACTCATACAGGAATTCAGTAAAGTGACAGGATATAAAATCAATGCACAGAAATCAGTGGCATTCCTATACACCAACAACAAGACAGAAGAAAGAGAAATTAAGGAGTCGATAGCATTTACAAATGCACCAAAAACCATAAAATACCTAGGAATAAACCTAACCAAAGAGGCAAAGGATTGGTACTCAGAAAACTATAGAACACTCATGAAAGAAATTGAGGAAGACACAAAGAAATGGAAAAATGTACCATGCTCATGGATTGGAAGAACAAATATTGTGAAGATGTCAATGCTACCTAGAGCAATCTATACATTTAATGCAATCCCTATCAAAATACCATCAACTTTTTTCAAAGAAATGGAACAAATAACCCTAAAATTTGTATGGAACCAGAAAAGACCCCAAATAGCCAGAGGAATGTTGAAAAAGAAAAGCAAAGCTGGTGGCATCACAATTCCGGACTTCAAGCTCTATTACAAAGCTGTCATCATCAAGACAGTATGGTACTGGCACAAAAACAGACATATAGATCAATGGAACAGAATAGAGAGCCCAGAAATGGACCCTCAACTCTATAGTCAACTCATCTTCGACAAAGCAGGAAAGAATGTCCAATGGAAAAAAGACAGTCTCTTCAACAAATGGTGTTGGGAATATTGGACAGCCACGTGCAGAAGAATGAAACTGGACCATTTCCTTACACCACACACAAAAATAGACTCAAAATGGTTGGAAGACCTAAATGTGAGACAGGGGTCCGTCAAAATCCTGAAGGAGAACACAGGCAGCAACCTCTTCGACCTCAGCCGCAGCAACTTCTTCCTAGAAACATTGCCAAAGGCAAGGGAAGCAAGGGCAAAAATGAACTATTGGGACTTCATCAAGATAAAAAGCTTTTGCACAGCAAAAGAAACAGTCAACAAAACCAAAAGACAACCTACAGAATGGGAGAAGATATTTGCAAATGACATATCAAATAAAGGGCTAGTATCCAAAACCTATAAAGAACTTATCAAACTCAACACCCAAAGAACAAATGATCCAATCAAGAAATGGGCAGAAGACACGAACAGACATTTTTGCGAAGAAGACATCCAAATGGCCAACAGACACATGAAAAAGTGTTCAAGATCGCTCGGCATCAGGGAAATCCAAATCAAAACCTCAATGAGATATCACCTCACACCAGTCAGAATGGCTAAAATTAACAAGTCAGGAAACGACAGATGTTGGTGGGGATGCGGAGAAAGGGGAACCCTCTTACACTGTTGGTGGGAATGCAAGCTGGTGCAGCCACTCTGGAAAACAGTATGGAGGTTCCTCAAAAAGTTGAAAATAGAGCTACCATACAACCTAGCAATTGCACTACTGGGTATTTACCCCAAAGATACAAATGTAGGGATTCGAAGGGGTACATGCACCCCAATGTTTATAGCAGCAATGTCTGCAATAGCCAAACTATGGAAAGAGCCAAGATGTCCATTGACAGAAGAATGGATAAAGAAGATGGGGTGTATATATATACAATGGAATATTATGCAGCCATCAAAAGGAATGAAATCTTGCCTTTTGCAACAATGTGGTTGGAACTGGAGGGTATCATGCTGAGTGAAACAAGTCAATCAGAGAAAGTCGTATCATCTCACTGATACGAGGAATTCTTAATCTCAGGAAACAAACAGGGTTGCTGGAGTGGTGGGGGATGGGAGGGACAGGGTGGCTGGGTGATAGACATTGGGGAGGGTATGTGCTATGGTGAGTGCTGTGAATTGTGTAAGACTGTTGAATCACAGACCTGTACCTCTGAAACAAATAATACATTATGTGTTAAAAAAAATAAGAAGATAGTAGGAAGGGTAAAATGAAGGGGGGGAAATCGGAGGGGGAGATGAAACATGAGAGACTATGGACTCTGAGAAACAAACTGAGGGTTCTAGAGGGGAGGGGGTTTGGGGATGGGATAGCCTGGTGATGGGTATTAAAGAGGGCACGTATTGAATGGAGCACTGGGTGTTATACGAAAACAATGAATCATGGAACACTACATCAAAAACTAATGATGTAATGTATGGTGATTAACATAACATAATAAAATTAAAAAAAAAAAAACCAATGTGTTATATATTGAGGCATTTGTGAATGTGTGTAAATATATACCTACTACAAATTTGTTTACAGCCCGTGGAAGGAAACGTACACGATGCGCTTTGTCAGAAAACACAGCACTAGCTGGGACTCTCATAGCAAGTCCTGGGGAACTTGAGGGCTGTCCCATTCCCAGACGGAGCAGGACTCCATATCAAGTGACTTGGATAACATCTCAGGTAGGGTCGGTAACTTCAGCACCAGAAGGGCCGCATTGCCAGATGGCCAAGCAGAGACTGCGAGGTTCGTGCCAGACTGAACTCGGGGTGTTTCTGGAAAGTCATTGTTGCAAACCCAGAGAACCAGTTCTGTGAGGTTGGCTCAAAGGGGATATTTAGTCAGAGTAACAGAGAGGTGTGGTAATGGAGAGGAGGAAGTCTGGGTAAGGATTACAACTAGCAGTCAAAATGCTCTTCTCAGTTTTCAAAAAGAGTGAGGGAGAAGTAATGTTTTGGTTCTGGCCCTTAGACAACGCCTTGATTCTCACCAAGTGCAGGAGAGTGAACCCACAAAATCGCCGGTGAGCCAAGAGATAATCCAGGTGATAAGGACTCAGCGGGGCGGCATCTGGGCCAAAAATATAAGGACAGAAAATTTGGCTCAACTGCATTTTTGCCAGTGTGTTTTCTCATGGGGCAGGAGACACATTTAAAAGTATAGACACGCTCTGCACTTGGGAATTCACAGTGGAGGTAACATAAATTAAGAAGCCTTTGGGCTCCTTTGGCAAGGGAACTCTTAAGACACTCTGGACAGTGGAGCCATGAGAAAGCTCCCTAGAAACATTCTAGAAGATGGGCTAGATCTCCCGCCAGCCCAGGAATGTGGCGGAATCTTCTTGTACAGAGGGTGAATGGATGTAGGAATTTCCTTCCCTCAGGTGGGCGGTTTTCCACATTAAGGAGTCAGTGTGCATAACCATCCATGTTTTCCCCCACTGGGCTATTCCAGAAAAGGGAAGGAGATTTACCTACTTACATCAAAAGGTCACAGAAATTGCCTTTTAGTAATAAGGATGGCTGTCATGGAGCAATGTCACAAAGAGCAGTTAATTCTACTCTTTCTTTAATAACCAACTGAGAGAAGATAGATTTATGGAAGGAAGATAGTTTGAGTGACAGGCATTCTGTCCATTCTGCTGACTACTCTGTGAACTGAGATCAGCAGGAACCAGGCGTCTGCATGGCATTATCTTGACCTTCACTGAGTTTAGTTTAAATGCAGTATGTCCTCATCTGTTATCTATGGACACGAGGGGAAAGGAAAAGAAAACAACAGGCCTTTTTGCATCTCTAGTGCTTATGTTAGTGTTTTAGTCATGGTGTTTTGAATGAATGACTGAAACAGTGGAAAATACTTCTGTGCCTGTGTTGGTGAGACTATTGATTATTTTATCAGTCAGAGTTCCCTTTAGAAAGCCTAATGTGATCAAATTCTACTCCAAGCTCAGGTGATGAAAAGTTCTATACCCATAAAGGAATGGCTTTATTTCTGTCTTTCCAAAACTGAGAATGCTGTCATTGGACATATCTCCCTTAGCTCTGAGTTCCAGGAAGCTCAGAGTTAAATCTGACGCTCAACTGTACCACTCATGTAGGCTCTCGTGGCATCCATCCTCGGTGCCAATTTCTTCTGCTCCTGTCATTCTATTCTTATTTATATTTCCCCTGTTCTTAATTTAAATTCTTGATTATATTTTCCATCATTTTATTTCAGAGCTGACAACCTCGGATGCCTCCAGCTGCCAAGCAGACAGCAGTAAATGACTGAAGTGAGTAAGGCTATAGGGCATGGTGTGGACTGCAGCAAACTGAACAAGTTCTCCCCTGGTCACTCTACTAAAATAGCATTGTCCCATTACTCCACTCTCAATCTCTATCCTCTGACCCTGTTTTATTGGTAACATTTACCATTGTCTGTTATTATTTATCTTTTTTATTTAATTAC
Organism: Phoca vitulina; assembly: GCF_004348235.1. Classification (NCBI taxonomy): domain Eukaryota; kingdom Metazoa; phylum Chordata; class Mammalia; order Carnivora; family Phocidae; genus Phoca; species Phoca vitulina. The sequence goes on from NW_022589706.1 coordinate 37,241,411, forward strand.
AGCCCGCCTCCCCTCTATGTCCCAGCACCCAGAAGCCCAGAATTCTCACCCAGTCTGCATTGGCTGAGTGAGTGAATTAGCAGATAAATATGGGACCTGTGTAGCCAGATGTTCCTATATTTTAACAGAATTTGAAATTTGGATTTTTGGGCGCCTGGGTGGCTCAGTTGGTTAAGTGACTGCCTTCGGCTCAGGTCATGATCCTGGAGTCCCTGGATCGAGTCCCGCATCGGGCTCCCTGCTCGGCAGGGAGTCTGCTTCTCCCTCTGACCCTCCCCCCTCTCATGTACTCGCTCTCTCTCATTCTCTCTCTCTCAAATAAATAAATAAAAATCTTTAAAAAAAAAAAAAAAGAAATTTGGATTTTTACATGAAATCATCTGATTTTTAGATGCTGGTGGCTAATGTGAAAAACTAAAAACACCATGTCGGCCGGAAACAGGCTAGTGTGTGATACTGTTCTACTTCCTATTATCTGCTTATCGGCAGCATAGTTTCTTTGTAGAATGAAGTAGTATACAAATAAATAAAAACACACATCCATTTTATGGCTTACAAAGCACTGTTGCCCGCTAATATCTCATTATTGTTCCGATTTTACGTATGAGTAAATTAAGGACCCACAGAGGTAAAGCAAGCCTGCAAGACTAGAAGGGGAGGAAGCAATAAAAGGCAGGACCCGCCCTGGGAGGCAGAGCTGGCCTCCTGGTCAGGTATTCAGGAAAGAGGGAGGAAAAGCCTTGCTTGCTCTATTTCCTCTCTTCTTGCTGACCCAGAACCAGAGGTTAGGCGGATGCTTCACCCAACACAGGCTATGACCTCAAATTCAGATTCAGCCCCACGCTGGGTCTGTTTCTGTACCTTTCAGTGCAAAAGGAACCAGCACAAGACACATCCAGGCAGACGTCTTTCAAAACCCTCTCACGTAGCACCTATGCTCATCTGCCACCAGCCAAGAACTGCAAGCTTTAAATGTTGTAGCAGCACACACATAATGGAACGATCAACATATTGAATAGCGTCTCTTTCACGTCTGTATCTTCAAAATGATGCTGATCTTATTGGTTTTAGGAGGTGATCTCCTTATGTCACGGGAAGACCGGTAGGTTGTGATATGGAAGAGAATATCTCGCCAAGTCTTTGAATTTGACCAAGTTCTGACCAAGATTTATTTTCTCACTTCTTTTCCCATAAAAGTACTTTAAAATAAAATTTGAGTATTGAAGTTTAGGTCTCTGACATTTCTCAGGACACTCTGAGATGTGGATAATTTCTCTATAAATTATGGAATTATTTTCCTTCTACGGTTCTCCTAATCATTTTTTTCTAGAATCACTTTGCTAAGGAAAAAAAGCCCAGCTTAATTGGCATTTCCTAATTATTACTATTTTTCACTGTGGTAAGTACCAAAAACAGAAAATTTACCATTTTTAACCACTTTAAAGTGTATAGTTCAGTGCCATAAAGCACATTGACACTGCTGCGCATCACACCCATCACCACCACCCACGTCCAGAACTCTCTTCATCTCCCCAGCCTGAAACTCTGTGCCCAGTAAATAACAATTCCCCACTCCCCCTCCTCCCAGTGCCTGGCTACTCTGGGTTCCTCATATAAGTGGGATTATATAGTAGTTATCCTATTGTGACTGGCTTATTTCACTTAACAAAATGTCCTCAAGGCTCATCCATGCTGCAGCACGGGTCAGAATTTCCTTCCTTCTGAAGGCTGAGGAGTATTCCATTTCATGCATATACCACATTTTGTTCGTTCATTCATCTGTTCATGGACTTTTTTTAAAAATTCAATTTAGTTAACATATAGTGTATTGTTAGTTTCAGGGGTAGAGTTTAATGATTCATCAGTTGCATAGAATACTCAGTGCTCATTCCATCAAGTGTCCTCCTTAATGCCCATCACCCAGTTACCCCATCCCTCCACCCACGTCCCTTCCAGCAACCCTCAGTTTGTTTCCTACAGTTAAGAGTCTCTTATGGTTTGTCTCCCTCTCTGTTTTTATCTTATTTTCTTTTTCCTTCCCTTCCCCTATGTTCATCTGTTCATGGACTTTAGAGTTTCTTCCATCCCTTAGCTATTGTGAATAAAGCTGCTGTGAATGGGGGTGTACAAATATCTGTTTGAGTCCCTGCTTTCAATTCTTTTGGGTAAGTACCCGGAAGTGGAATCGCTGGATCTTGGGTAGTTCTATTTTTAATTTTTTGAGGAATCTCCATACTGTTTTCCATAGCAGCTGCACTATTCTACCTTTCCACCAATGGTGCACAGGGGTTCTTACCAACACTTGTTATTTTGTGGGTTTGGCTTTTTTCTTTAATTTTTTTTTTTTTTTTTTGATAGCACCACCCTAATGGGTGTGAGGTAGTATTTCATTGTGGTTTTGATTTGCATTTCCCTAATGATTAGTGACATTGAGCATCTTTTCACGGGCTTATTTGCCATTTGTATATCTTCCTTGGAGAAATGTCTATTTTGCTCATTTTTTAAATTGAGTTGTTTGGTTTTTATTGTTGAGTTGTAGGAGTTCTTTATATATTTTGGATATTAATCCCTTATCAGATACATGGTTGCAACTACTTTCTTCCATCCCACAGGTTGCCTTTCACTGTGCTGATTGTGTCTGATGTATGGAAGTTTTTTATTTTGATGCACTGTGGGCACTTCTGAGCCTCTGTTTCTGGTTCCCCTGCCTCTCAGGGGATGTGGCTGTGGGAAAGGAGGACTGTCCCCCAGCTCCAGTGGCAGGGGGCTAGAAGGCCACTGCTGAAAGGCTGCCAACTCCTGTTTCAAAAAGACTTTAGGATGAGTTTCAAGAACGCCCCCACTCTCTGACTGGGGAGCAGTCAGGGTGCAGAAGTGCTTTAGCAATAATTGAATTTTAAGATGGCCTCTCTTCAATAATTGAATTTTAAGATGGCCTCTCTTCAATTTTGGGGTAGCCTTGGTTGGTGCTGGTGTCAGAACAATCATAACCAATCCTATTGTCCTGGGACTCAATGAGTGTGTACAATGGCCATTCCTAATGGATCTCCGTGACTGGGAAACCAATAGAACAGAGGTTTCCATAGCGTGTCTCTTTTGTAACGCTGGGACCTTCAGAGGCCAAAACAATGAAAAGATTCCAGTGGACCCCCATCCCCCAAAATATGTCAAAAGAAAATAACAGTAAGCCATAAAATAAACTTACAGAAGTGCACCAAAGTTCTGATTTTTCTCAAGATGATGACTTCAGAGTTTCTGTTGAAATGCCCAAATCCATTCTTTTAAATTTATCTGTTTTAATTAACGATGTTTTTTGGTGCCTCTGCTTGGCCAGTGCCTTAATCCCTTTTTGATCTACCTATAGGGAAAAATAATAACTTTTAATATTTGTTATCCGCTTTATATACACTATGCATTCTTCTATGTACTATGTAAAAGAACTAATTTAACAATTACCCTGGTCTCATGAGGTAAGTACTATTATAATCTCCAGTTTCACAGTCAAGGCAACTAAAGCACAGAGCAGTAACTTGCCTAAGATCACACAGCTAGTAAGTGGCAGAGCCAGGGTGTGAACCCAGAAAACCTGGCTCCAGAGCCTCTTGTCCTCTAGTCTAAAATCCAGCTATGTTGGTCTTGCTGTGGGTGGCCTCCCTCCACCAGCCTGCACCTGCATTTCCAGCCCCGCCCTCGCCTCTGGCCCTTTACACAGGGCTCTCCGTGCCTCCCACCAGCCCTCCTCACCTTGCTGACCCTGCCCAGTCAGGATTCCCCTCGGGCATCTGCTCTCTGCTGCCCTGTTGGTTGCCCCTCCCCTGACAGGCTGTTGAGACAGCTAACACTGCACTTAGTCCCATGGAAATGTAACTGTCTGATTCTTGTCTTCCTCCCACAGTGGACTGGGAGTTTCTTGAAGGTGAACACCAAGGTTCAAAGCTCTATGTCCCCACCTAGCCAAGTACCTGGGACCTAGAAAGTGCTTAAATATTTGGTTTTGAGGAAATAAATGAAGAAGAGCCCAGACTGGGACTTAGAGTAGGAAAAGGAGCAATGATTGCCCAAATAGTAGTTTTCACCCTGGAAATGTTGTTAGTACCGTAGCAGACAGTGAGCAGCCATATCCACATAGATTAGAGCAATACTGAATGGAATAGAATGAATGGTGTGAACCTCAGTCCCTTAGGCCTGCTACTGGAGACATGGGTCCTATCTGTGTGGAGGAGGCTGCTCTGCTCCCCACAAATCAAAGAGTAACAACAAATACATGTGCTCAAATGCACATTATGGGTCACAGAGCAACTTCTGAGTTTCTCAAAAATGTCAAAATTGAATAAATGTCTTCTTTCCCTTCCTTTCTCTTCCTAAACAATTCAGTCTTTCAAGCTACGCTATGGGACCAAGTAAGGTAGTCACCCGTGCAGGGGGTGGAGGAGATATGGTGGCCCAGACAGGGTGTCAGGGCCTAAACGGGGTGAGGAGGTTAGCCACGTAGAAGGGCTGCCTCGTACAGCTGCCAGAGTCTGGATGAGCAGAGGAAGGTGTCCCTGTGGGGGACAGCCTGGCACAGACCATTGGAATCCAAGCAAGATGAGGAGGGCAGCTGCATGGGGAAGGGGAATGGCGAGGGGGCAGGGGTCGTGGTTAGCAGTTGGTCACAAACAGGGGACTGATCAAAAGTATTAGGGATGATGGGAGCCAGCTCAGACTAGTGTTAGAGAAGAGACTTACAAATTGTGAAAGGGAGAAAACTGGAATAAACCCAGTGGTGTTAGATCCAAATTGGAAGTGGCAGTGTGAATTTACAATTTTCAGTGCGTATAGGCCAATATGGAAACGCACACAGGGGTCCTAGCTCTGTCCACTGAGACAGTCTGAGAACAGCAACACTCCAATTCACAACAAACACATCTAGCAGTCAGACTTTGGATTCTAAATCTCTACTAAAAGGAACTAGAGCTTCTTGGAGCAATCGCTGATTTTAAGGCTGTAACATCTCATTATACCAGGGAGTCAGGAAGTGCTCAAAGAATGACGGGCACATGTCAGAAGGGCACGTTGAAATTTGGATTAAGAACGAGACATTTAACTTCAAGTACTCTGTAGAACACTTACGCACTAAAAAGGGAAGAAGAGTTAACTTTACAGTGGAGAGCCCTGGCAGATGCAACTATCGTAATCTCAGTGAAGTTTAAAATCACCTGCCACCCGATAGGATGCGATGAGAGGAACACAGCATCATTTCTGTGATGTTGTTTGCCAAGGTTGTAAAACTTGAATCAAAGCACAAAACCCAGATTGAGGAACAGTCTGCAGAATAACTGGCCTGTATTTTTTTTTTAACTGTGCCTGATTTTATTCTTTTTTAATTTTATTTTATTATGTTATGTTAATCACCATACATTACATCATTAGTTTTTGATGTAGTGTTCCATGATTTTTAAAAAGTGTCAGTATCATGAAAGTGAAGGAAATCCTGAAGAAGATTTGCTCTTGGAGCAGACAAAGAAGATGGTGACAGCTAAATACAACGCTTGATTCTGAAAACTTGAGTTGGTCTGAGGGACAACTGCTGGGAGTGCCTGGGTGGCTCATTCGGTTGGGCATCTGACTCTTGGTTTCGGCTCAGGTTGTGATCTCATGGGTCGTGGGATGGAGCCCTACTTCAGGCTCTGTGCTCAGCGTGGAGTCTGCTTGAGATTCTCTCCCTCTCCCTCTGCCCCTCTCCCCGCTCGTGCTTGCGTGCGCGCGCGCTCTCTCTCTCAAATAAATAATCTTTTTAAAAAATTATTAACAAAAATGGCAACTGATGAAAACTTGCTGGGGTCCGAGGATTAGATAATAGGAATGTATCAACATTGATTTCCTGACTTTGTGGTTATGTGGGGAAGGTCCTTGTGTATAGAAAACGCACACTAAAGTTCATGGGGAAGAGGAAGCTTTGTTCTGGCAGCTTAGTCTCAAAGGATTCAGAGAAAATACAGTGCAAAACTCTTCATACTATACTGTATCTGACTTCTCTAGAAGTTTGAGGTTTTTCCAGATACATACATACATACCTCTATTCTACATCTATATCTGTATCTACATCTACATGTAATGAGCATGTTAGGTTGGAATTACAATGTTTTCCAGACTTTCCAGATCACAGGCACCCAGCGGCTGCTTTGGGTGGACAGAGATTGGAGTGGCTGCTCCAAAAGCAGGATCAGGGTCTGTCTGTACATGTTGGTTCTCTGACGAGGTACAGAAGAGAAGTATTCTCATTCCACTCATTTAGAGAATAACAGAGATTTCTGAATAACTAGAGACATCTGTAGAGCTGATCATGCTGGCCATTTGACTTATCTGATGATGGGCTTATCAGAACCAAGAAGTAGAAACACTGAGGGCTCCTCTGTCCTCTTAGAAAGTCCATGGGATAACTAAAGGCCAGTTCTTCAGTGTTTATCCGGAATGTGGATTGGGCAAGGGACTCCACACTCACTTGAGGTTTGGCCCAAAGTGCTAATAATGACAACCACAGCCTGTTGGGCACCTCCTATGGGCCCGAGACTGGAATATGTGTCCTTTTATGTGTCCTTTTTATAATCTTCACAATGGTTCTCCTTGGTAAGTATTGTCCCCATTTTAGAGATGAGGAAATAGAGATTCAGAGAGGTTTAGTAGCTTGATCATTGTTGTGGGCTGAATTGTATCCTCCCAAATTCACATGTTGAAATCCTAATCGCCAGTATCTCAGACCATGACTGCATTTGGAGATGGAACCTTTAGAGGTTATTAAGTTAAAATAAGACTGTTAGGGTGGGGCCTAATCCAATCCGACAGGTGTCCTTATAAGAAGACATTTGAACACAGAGAGAGAGACCAGGGGTGCACGCCAACAGAGGGACGACCACATGAGGACACAGCAAGAAGATGGCCAAGTGCAAGCCAAGGAGAGTGGTCTAAAAGGAACCAAACCAGCCAACACCTTGATCTTGGACTTCCAGCCTCCAGAACTGTGAGAAAATAAATTTGTTGTGTAAACCACACCTAGGCTGCGGTGTTTTGTTACCGCAGCCCTAGCACATGAAACACTTGTGCTATGTATGTGGTTGAGGATGAAGCTGGGATTCAAAATTACATCTGTGCAGCTCCTTGCACTGTTATGCTACCTCCCTACACACAAGGCCTCTACTGTGAAACCTCTTCCCGCCTCCCCCAACAGGCTGCGTAGAACACCCACCCAAAACCTCACAGATCCTTCCATCCATGGTCCCAGAGCACTTACTACACCGGAGGATAGTTGGTTACACACAACTAATTTACAATGTTTGATTAAATTGAGAGTAGAGCTCCTCTTATCTGCATTCCTAGTATCTCCCATGGAACCAAGCACAGGGCAATTATAATAGTATTTATTGAGCACTTCTTATGTACCAGCAAAGGCTTTACATGCATTATCTCATTTAAACCTTAACACAACTCCATTATTCCCATTTTACATATCAGAAAACTGAGGTCACAAGGGTTAACTGAATTACCCCAGAGCACAGAGCAAGTAGATAGTAAAACCATGATTCAATCTAATTCCCAGAATGTGCTCTTCATGCCCTGCTCTGTTGCCGCCATCTTGCTGTAAATGTTCCCTGAGCAAATTCCTACCATGAGGAGTTGTACCAATCTGAAATGCTCTCCCTCAGTCAAAGTCCCCCCTTTATGCCAAGCTCAAGTGTGAAGCTCACGTCCTGTGGAGAGTCTTCTCACATACGACCTCCGCCCTCAGCCCTGACACTGTACTCCTTCAGCACTCCTTGGGCACATAGTTTGCACCATGCCCTGACATGTGACCCAGTGCTGGGCACCAAGGATGTAGTTTATCAACATTTGCTGAATTGGATTCAATGCCCAGGGATGAATGTAAACAGTGATAAATAACAAGGTGGCATACAGCACTGGATGCTCTATCTATCTCTGGATTTTCTAGGAGAGTTCCAATTTCTAAAATCCTATCCTCTCATCAGCTCATTTGTCAGAATATGTGGCAGAGAATATTGTCTGGTATTTGGTTTAAAAAGTAGAGTCACTGGGGCACCTGGGTAGCTCAGTCAGTTGAGAGTCTAACTCTTGATTTCAGCTCGGGTCGTGATCTTGGGGTCCTGGGATTGAACCCTGAGTCTGGCTCCGTGCTCAGCAGGGAGTCTGCTTGAGGATTCTCTCTCCCTCTCCCTCTGCCCTCTGCTCATGCTCTCTAAATCAATCAATCAATCAATCAATCAATCAATCTTTAAAAAAAAGGTAGAGTCACCATTTTACTGCAAAGAGGCAGGAATAGAGACAAGATGTGCTCTCTGTTACTTACCTACCCACATGCTACCAGGCAAGTCAAATTTCTCTGGACCTAAGTCTCTTTGTGAGTAAAATTGCAATGGGGGCAATGCCTATTTCTATGATAGAAATGAAACAAAATATGTGAATGTGTTCTGAATACTGATGAAGAATAATGTTATATAAATCTAGTCACCATTAGTGGGGTTGTTGTTACTGTCCTGTTTGGCCAGTAAAAAATAAAATAAAAAAGCAGTTTTTATTTTTGAAAGTGAAGGAAGAAGTTTCTCATGAAGACTGGTGAAAAAAAAAAAAAAAAAAAAAAAAGAAATCAGACATTAAAAGTGTTAATATCCTGAGGGTCTTTCTGGAGTGTCTTTTTCACTTCTATCTTCTAAGTTCTCTTCAACCACTTGGGGTGGGGTGGGTGGTAGGGCTAGTAGTGGGATAGTCAGAAGCAAAGTTTCTCAAATTGCATGAGATGTTACCTGGTGGAGGAACCAGGCCTCTTACCTTTGCTGCATTGTGAATCAGTTCCCAGTTGTGCGAGGCCTCAGCGGACAGTCCATTTGGGAGCTGAGCTTTTCTGACTCAGTAGTAGCCCAGGGAAATTTTCTCTCTCTTTCCTGTGTCTCCTCTTCCAGACATGCATGAAAACCATTCGGCCTTGGAGTTACTCAGCTCGCCTCCTGCCCCTTTTTCAAGGCTTTGTAACATGCTGATCCATAAACCTGAGAGCAGCCTCTGGGGAGCTTCCAGAAAGAGCAGTCCCCTGCGGAGCAACACTCTAATTAGCATCAGTGGCAGATCTGTGCTGGTCTGGATGCGGCTGAGGCTCCCCTGAATTTCCTTCTGCTCTCCCAAAAGCCAGGATCCTTTTGTTCACCTTTAGGCCTGCCAAGTCAGTCCTACCGCACCCCTGGATGTTGTTTTCCTGCAGGCAATGGGAAAATGAGCTCGGAGCCAGGGAAGGGAAATCAACAAGGAAGTAAACACAGGGTCACTGCACCTTCAGGTCATCACTAGGCCTGGGACATCATCATGCTGGGACCAGTTCCTAAATGGGCTACTGCCTGCACAGGCCTCAGAACCCTGGGCATCTTTTTATTTTTAATCATGCAGAGAACATGCACTGAAACTGATATCAGACAAATCAAGCAATCCCGACTTACGTTCCAATGCCTTGCCAAAGCTTTCAAAGATTTTCCATAGGCAGTGTCTCTTATAACTGAACACTGACTAATGTTTGTAGACAAAGAAGAAAAAAATGAGCACGTTTATGGCTGATACTAGTTCAAACCTTTAAAGATACAGGACGATTGTTCAAATAAAGATTTCTTCTACCTACTCTTCAACGCCACGGTCAACAGCATCAGTAGCGGCATCTTTGCTAACATCCATCGCGTGCTTACGGTCAGCCGGGTCCTGTGCTAATGACCTGACCTGCATCATCTCATTTAATTCTCAACATAATCCTACAGTATTCCCATTGTAGAGATGAAGAAACTGAGGATTAGAGAGTAAAGTGCTCCTGCAAAGCGCTCCAGAGAGTTATAAATGTAAAAACTGCCTTTCTGGAAGCATGATTTTCTGGATCTCGCTTTTCCTACCGATCTGCTTGAGCCCTTCTGTGGACCGACATCTCTGATGAGCTTGCTTAAATAAACCCTTAGCCCCAGGGATAGAATTCTAAACAGAACCAGGGAGCATCGGTTAGTTAAGTGGTCTCTCCCTGGGGCTGTGAGTTTGGCGCCATCTTTATATAACTTGTGTGTAGGACACATGTAGGCTGGGCACCCTCTCTTCTCTCATCCACAGTGGGTCTGCTGGCTGATGTAGACTTGGCTCTTCACTGGGATTCTGATTTACCAACAAGGAAGTGTCCTACAAATCTCTTGGCCCCTCTGTGTGCTTTGATCATGGTCTGACTGCGAGCTTGTCCTTGTGACTTGAGGAGCCGAACAGTTACGAACTTCTTTTAATCAATACTCCAAGGGATGAATGACAAGAAGTTCACAGCCTGGAAACTTCTGCTTGGTGAGAAAAAAACCAGCACATGTGCTCCCAGTCCTCAGGTCACACTGCAACATGTTTTGGTTTAATTGGCCTCCTCTTTACTTCCAATTGTTACAATTTGGCTCCACTGTGCCATGGCGGTTACCCAGGGCAGCTGGCCACCAGTCAAAGGAAAGTAAAACCGTTAATTAGGAGAAAAGGAGATGCCTCCCAGCGGGGTCAAGTTGTCCGTTCTTGTAAATATAGGAGTCGAGACATTAGGGCAGTTGCTCACCCTTGTTACCCTTGGATTTGTTTGGGTGGAGCTTTGGGGTGTTTTGCTCTGGGGCCACATAGGCTTTGACACTTGAGGTTGGTCAGCTTTTCGTTCTCAGCAAAGACTAAAGATTTATTTATTAGTGTTATGGCAATAAAGAAAATTGGAAAGGGGCTGGGCCTTCATTTTAGATATCATTTCCTTCGTCTTTCCCAGGGGTTTACAACTAAACACGTGTCCAGATACGTTTATAGACTCTGATCTTGGTGTTCTTTGATGAGGAAAGGCAATTTATAACAGTCAAATGGGCCTTTTCAACCTTATCATATGAAACAAAAAAAAAAATCAAATTGTTGGAAAGGAGCTGATGTAACAGAGGCTTTCATGTTCCTCATCTGTTTGCCAGCTTTTCCCCACCAGGGAATAAAGACAGCAGATTTGGGGACTGTCAGAAGCTTGGGGGTTTTCCATTCTGAAAGGTGAAGTAGATGGATTTGATTTCACCTTCCTCTTCTGTGAGCATCTGGATCAGCGCTGACTGAATGACTTCCAATCACTAAGTCCATTCTGGGATTAACAATAAACACACATACCTCCAAAACATTTTTTTGCATAGTCATGTAACCAAGGCAGCTCACTGTTTCAAACTGGAAATGGAGAGAAGTCACGGATGAAAAACAGGACATATTAATTTAGCTTTACAAATGTGCCCTTTCCAAAGCCAGAATTACTCACTCACTGGTAGCTCCCAGTGTGGAGCCCTGGGTCTGCTCAAACCCCATGGCTTCAGTGTCCTTTCCATTTTGTGTGGGACATTCCAGCTGAGTGATAGGATCCAACTCAGCAGAAATGTCCAGATGCAGCTAAAATCCTGATCATCATCGGAAGGCAAACATAACTGCACTGTGTGAGGAAAATGGCCCATTTTTAGAGTGTCCCCAGGAAGTGACCTGTCCAGTTATCCACAGACAAAATGTCTTCATTTTTGGTGCGTTTGGAGGCAGGGATATGACATCTGAGAAACGCAAAATTGGAGGGGAACTTTTTCAGTATTCTGTGAGGAAGAAGTCAGAACCTGAGCCAGCTTGCCCTCAGGCCTACTTCGCTCTGGCAAGACGGTCAGACTGAACGTGGATTTATTGTAGCAGGAGGGAGAAAACGGCTTCTCTGAACCGCTACCGACTGGCTGCTTTCCTTTCCCTCCTCTCGGCACATCCTCCCCGCCCCCCCACAAGTGGGGGACGCAGTGAGGAGTCCAAAGCCCCGCTCCCCAGAGGCTTTACATGCCCCTCCATGTTTGTTATCTCTGACTCAAACCTCTCTCCTGAGCTTCCCGCCGCTTCTCAGTGCCGCGTGCAGCCACCTCAGATCCACGCGTCCAAAGCCAACTCTTCACCCCTTCTTGTGCCTCCTCCTGCGTCCATCTCAGCAAATGCCCCTTTCTTCCCCCCAAGCGCCCCAGCCTGGGAGTCACCCTTACTCAGCCTGTCCTCCCTTCACATCCAATCCATGAGTGTGTTCTGTCAACACCCCTTCCAGAACTTCTATCAGCGGCCTCCTGTTCGCACTACCACGACTGCAGACCCTCCACGGGCTCTCCCCGGGATTACTGCAGGAATCTCCTAGGCGGCCTCCCTGTTTCCCTTCTCCCTCCAGTTTCTCTACCAAATCTACACTCCTCATTCCAACCAGCCTAGACTTTGAAAAATGTAATTCAGATTATGCCATTAGCCTACCTACAGGCCTCAAGGCTTTTCAGAGCACTGAGGGGCAAATACAGAATCCTTACCCCGGCCAGCTAGGTTTGGCATCATTTGGTCCCTGCTCACCTCTCCAGTGTTACCTCAGCAACACTCATTCTTCGGCACACTCCAGCCATACTAGCTTACTGTCAGTTTCTTGAACATTCCAAGATTTTCTCCATCTCACAGCTTTGCTGTTTCTGGACTGGCTAGTACTGACCTACAGTCTTCCCCTGCCACCCCGTCCCCCAAAATAATATCCACACCAACTCCCTCTCTCTTCTTGCCTCCTCCTCATCCTTCATGTCTCAGCTCAAGTGTCCTTTCTTAGAGACACCCCCCAACGCACACACCATTTCCTTTGTAGTATATTATTTACCCTCCTATACCCACCCTTCCACCTACAACTCGGTTCCTTCCATGAAAGCAGGAACTGTGTCTAGTTGTTTGCAACTACATGTCCAGTTGAATGAAGGAATGAGTAATTGAAAAAGAAAATATTCTCTCCCTTAACTCTAGAGAACAAACAGACGGTCACCCCAAGGGGTGGGGGGAGGAATGGGTGAAATAGGGGATGAGGATTAAGAGGACACTTACCATGATGAGCACGGAGCAATGTCTAGAATTTCACTATATAGTACACCTGAAACTAATATAATAATACTGTATGTTAACTACACTGGAATTAAGATTGAAAACCTAATAAAAATATAATTAAAAAATTTTTTTGTTCTCAATTCAGATCACCTAAGGAAGAGTTTCTTAAATAGCTAGAGGGACCCTTGCTTGTTCTTTTCGGAAGCAGATACAATTTTCCCTGTGTACAGACAACTAGCAAGTAACTGCGGTTTTAGAGACTCTAACCAGGCCCTCCCTTCCGTGGAAACACTTTCTATTGCTTCTGGGACTGCTTTCCACAGCCCAGGGAAGCAGGCAGGGGACGTGGGGCGGCAGGCTGCTGTGGACCTAGGACTAATGTGTGCCTTGCTCCCTGTGTTAGATTTTGTAATTCATTCCCCATGAAAACAGAGGGCAGAGTGGAGATTGTTCTGTTACAGAAAGGTTGGGGGCCAGCTTAGGAAAACCAAATATCATTTCGATTTAGAACATCAGGGGGCGCCTGGAGGTAAAGTGCTTCTGAAATTGGCCGCAAATTATCTTCTATTTTCGATGAAGCGGTACTGTAGAGATTCTTTTTTAAATGCCCATATTTTGGGGTGCCTGGGTGGCTCAGTGGGTTAAGCGTCTGCCTTCGGCTCAGGTCATGATCTCAGGGTCCTGGGATCAAGCCCCACATCGGGCTCCCTGCTCAGCGGGAAGCCTGCTTCTCCCTCCCCCTCTGCCTCTGCTTCTGTTCCCTCTCCCAAATCTCTCTCTCTCCCCCTAATAAATAAATAAAATCTTTTTTAAAAAAAGATTTACAACATCAGTTTATGGGGAAGAATGTGTTCCAAATACCAAACAAACAACAAAAAACCTCTCTCAGAACAAAAACTTTCTAAGTGCAAGTTGCCTGTTTTGTGTTTCATGTGAATTCAAATATATGGTGACTCATCACCAGCCACACCTTCCCTGACTTTTCATCTTAGGTCCTGGTGAGCATGCGTTGGACAACAATGGGAACGCCTATGAGATAGTTTATTCAGCCGGGGGTTGTATTTACTTGTGTTGAGGTAGAGCCAGGAAACATTTATGCTCCTGTCCATATTTCAGAAGGAATTTCCCATTCATTCCCCAGAAAGGAGCAATCAGGAGCCACACCTCCAGGTGCCTCCCCAGCTCAGGTCTTCCTCCCCAAGAGGAGGAGTAATGACCAACCTGATTGGTGAGACAGGAGAGCATGTCCTTCCCTGGGCCCCCTTATTCAAGGGGGTTGGGCTGCTGCATTGAAAGCAAGGCCTCTTTCCCTTTCTTGGGTTTTGCATGGTGAGACCTGGATGAATAGAGGGGCTGCCCATGCAGCATCCAGTTACCCTGTTTTAGGCAGGCCATATGGGGGTGCCAGGCCACCTGGCACAGGTCTCTGCTTTCCACCTTCCACTTTCTTCCCTCTCCCTGGTTGGAGGAGTGGGACCGCTGTGGCTGTCATTGTTCAGGGAAGGTGGCATGAAACTCTGCGCTGTTCTCAGTCTAGCTTCTCAGAAGCTAGATAATGATATTAAGATCTCTTTATTTCTGTCCTCAATGAGAAGGGGACACCCATTCCCCCCCCCCCCCAGCATCAGCAATTTGTGTTTTGTTTGAATCTGTTCCTTTTATAAACAACTTTTCTATACCTGGGCATAAAATGCATGTGAAAATAAACCTCACACTGGAATTAGAAAGTGTATAAATCAGGCATTCTCCTTGTCTACCAAACCAGTCTTTCTACATCCTGGAATTTTCAACAAAACCTAGGCCAACTCCCTGAGGAATTTTACATTAAGTGGTTTTGCCCTTGAGTCAACCCAATTGAATGCACAGCCATGCATCCTATCTCCCTATTTAGGATCTCTCTTCTACACTTTTGCCATCCATAGAATAGTTTTGCAATGCTTTGCTCACCAATAGCAATCACATCACGGAAGGGAACAGGCCTTGAAGGATGTAGAGGGCTTGCTCAAAACCACAGTGAGTGTTGGAGCTGGGCAGATGGATCACATGTCCAGCTCCCAAACCTGCACACTATAAATTCCAAATTACTTGGCAATGGCTCTAGTTCTTCTCAACTGCTTCCCACGAAAGCTCAGTTTGCAATCTCTGGGAAAGGCTGTCTTTTCACATTTATACACATTAGGTGCCCCAGATTACTGTCTTTTTTTTTAAAAAAAGATTTTATTTATTTATTTGACAGAGAGAGACACAGCGAGAGAGGGAACACAAGCAGGGGGAGTGGCAGAGGGAGAAGGAGGCTTCCCGCGGAGCAGGGAGCCTGATGCGGGGCTCGATCCCAGGACCCTGGGATCATGACCTGAGCCGAAGGCAGACGCTTAATGACTGAGCCACCCAGGTGCCCCAAGATTACTGTCTTGAAGGGGACCTGCGGATAGAGGTTGGACTAAAAGCAGTCAGGATAAACAAAATGAGTTGTTACATCAAGAAAAATAAAATTTCATTTGCAGTGTCTCTGAGTTTTTAATCAGAGTAGGGAAAACACATAAGTTCAGACTCTTCCCCTAAATCACAAATATTAGAAATATTTGAATATTGCAAATATTCTGAGCAATCTGCTTATGATCCCCAGGGATTAGGAAGATGTCATCTTTACATATATATTTCTTCATGTGATGCTTTTTTTGAAATTAGAGATATTTCCCTTTGAGGTGAAGCTATCTCTTTCAGGGCTCTGAAATGCCATGAGACTAAATATTATACAATCTGGGACCGTCAGGAAGAAGAGAACCAAACTGTCATGATTAGTCACAGACTCCAGTCTCCTCAAGGATTTTGTTTCCAGCCCTGAGGATCCTGTCAACACTTAATAAATAAATGAAAATAGCAATAATAAATATTATGAGTGGAAATAACAACGTGAGGTGCACTCCGATTTCTTACAATCCAGGAAGAAATTTGTGGAGTTATCTCAGACTTTGGGAAAAATCCCAGGATTTGGTGACACTTACCTCTATTTTCAGGGGACAAAAGCCTTTAGATTCCATATTTTGAAAAGGCCCGGTTGGGTGCACTGACTAATTGATTGGGGTGTTTGATTTTTAAAACCACACTGCAAATGAAAAAGCAATTGGAAAACCTATAGGAGCATTTGTTTTTAAATGTGGCGTTCTCTAAACTGGTTCAGACAGCTGGACCCCATTTTGTGTTTGTTTTTTCAAACAGATTCTCAGTGTTCTAAACTAGATCCATCTGTACGTTCTAATTGCATTCCACCGACTAGGTTGGATGTTGTCTTTTTGGGAAAATCTCATTTAAAAGGAACACGGATGCTGAAATCTCATTGTAGTTGCTTTATTACTGGAGTCTCCATGCTCTGCTTTGTCAGAGAGCATTCATCTCGGTACACCAAGCCTGTGCTCGTGTCTGGGGTCATGCTGCGCAGCAACCAGACCTTAGTGTCCAGAGCAATCATGCCAGATGGCTTCTGAGTGCTCTCAAATGGATTGGTGCCTCCTTCTTCACCCTAGTTGCTCATTATACATGTGCACATAAAAATGCTTTGAAATACCAAGATAAATTCTTTTTTGATTAAAAAATTACAGAAGTCAACATTCTGTGTGAAAAAACTCAAACAACTACAAAGAAAACAGGGCCTCGAGTAAAATGTGCTAAGTCCGCCTGCCCTTTGGCTCTCATCATCAACAGAGTGCGCATGCACACACACACTCACACACACACACACACGACACCCTTATTCCCAGTGTCAAGGAATAATCAAATGATATATAGACATAGAGATAGATCCGTGTGTGTGTGTGTGTGTGTGTGTACATTCAGGTCATAAATTATTTGCATCTCTTATTCATTATCTAATGTTACATAACAAATCACTGAAACCTAGTGGCTTAAAATAACATGAATCATTTCTTCTCTCTCAGTTTCTATGGATCAGGAAAGAGAGAACAGCTTAACTGAGTGGTTCTGGGTTCTGGGGGGCTTGAGGGCTGTCATGAAGTTGCAGCCAGAGATTGGCTGGGGCTGCAGTCACTTGAAGATTTGTCTGGGGCTGGAGGGTCTGCTCTCAAGGTCGCTCACTCTTCCAGTGACATATTGATGCCAGCTCTTGGCAGGAGGCCTTGGTCCCTCCTCATAAGGGCCTTGCCACAGGCTGCTTGGATTTCCTCAGGGAATGGCACCACACTTTCCCCACAGGGAGCGGTCCAGGAGACAGGGAAGAAGACGTCATGCCGGTTACAACCTAGCCTCCGAAGTCACACACCACCACACACTGGAGTGCAGCCCAGACTCAAAATGGACTACACACAGGCATGAA
The DNA here is from genome assembly GCF_004348235.1 of Phoca vitulina. NCBI lineage: Eukaryota > Metazoa > Chordata > Mammalia > Carnivora > Phocidae > Phoca > Phoca vitulina. The sequence goes on from NW_022589706.1 coordinate 37,258,659, forward strand.
CCCCAGGAAGTGAACATGATGGGGGGGCATTTTGGAGGATGTTTATGAGCCAGCAACTCCCATTAAGAGGCGGAGTCTATCCCCCCACTCCTTGATTCTCATCTAGCATCACAATTTGTTTCGACCAATGGAAATTGAGAGAAATGAGCTTGTGGGGATCCTGAGCCAAAGCTGCACAATTTGCCTTTTTGGCTGTCACCCTCTTGGAATGCCATTGCTGTGTGAACAGCCTGCACTAACCCTCCTTGAGGATGAGGGGACAGCACCCAGCTGGCCCCGGCACCCTTGTTTCAGTCTCAGATGTATGAGCCCAGCCAACACGGCATATAACCAAGGCAAGCTGTCCCAGCAGAGCCCAGCCCAAATTGCCAAACCTAATCATGAATAAAAAAATGAGTGTCATTTGAAGGCACTAAAGCTTTTGGGATGGTTTGTTACACAGCAATAGGAAACTGATACAATAGGATAAACAAGTCTATGTTTTCTTGTTTGTGAACTCAAGAATATATTATAAACATCCATTCATCTAAGTAGGTACAGACCTTCCTCATGTTTTAAAAACTGTTCCAGTAGGGAAATTGCATGGTATAGAAATGCCATCATGATTTAACATACTATTAGTGGACATTCAGGTTGTTGACAACATTTTTGCAAATGCCTACAATGCTTTATGAACTTTATTTATTGCTTACATTCATGGAAATGGAATTGCTGGGTCAAGGGAATTATGTGCTTAAATATTTGATGGGCCACATTGTACTTCAGAACGGTTGTGCCAATTTCCATCCCACTAACAGTGTATCAAATTTTAAAGGAAAGTCCTGATAGCTAGTTTATGCTCTCTTTCTAAAGTTGCTTAAGTTCAAAGCCAGGAGATTAGGAAACAGAGCTGAGGTAAGGTACACGACTATGTGGAACTCATACTTTCTCTCACGGTGTACTGAGAACAGACCAAGGAACACAATGTGAAAATTCCAAAGGTATGTTAGAGAGAAGTAGATGGACTCTTGGCAGCAGCTGGCTCCTCCCACAGGGCCCAAAGATACTTTTTCTATCTCTGAAAGCTTTTTTGGAAATAAATTAAATACAGAAGGCTGCCAACTAAAGGCTTTTAAAAAAATTATGACAATAATGGGCATTAAATCTATTAAGTACTAAAGATAACAATAGTGATTAGAGTCCTATAAAAGTTTAACATTCACGCAACTTAAATCCAACTTGTCAGTCAAATTTTTAGACATAGCTTTTGGATGAAACCCAGGTTCCAGGAGATTCTCTGTGATTCTAGATGCACAATTAATGATGCTTAACATACAGCATGTGACCGATACTATTAAAAGGGATTTACATATATTGTTGCATTTAATTCACGGAGAAGAGGAAGAAACTAGGGCACTGAGTAAGTAACTTATTCAAGTTTATGGTAGTAATAAGTAGAGAAGATGGCATTCTAATCAGTTTGATTCCAGAGACTCTGATATGTCAACGTCTGCATGGTAGACCTGTTAACTGCCTATTACTACCATTCCTCTTTCCTGGAAGAAGCTGGAGATGTGTTCCCTTCCCAGCTTCCCTTGCAGCTAGAACACATTACCAAATATTGGCCAATGGGACCTTAGGAAAAGTCAGCTGGGAGACTTCTGGGGAAGAATTTCCCCCCTAATAAAAGAAGATGTATGGAAAGTAACCTCTCTCCCCCCACCACCTCTGTCCCAGATTTTGTGGGGTGTAAATCTGTTTCCTATAAATGTATTGCCTAAATGTGCAGTATAAATGTAGCAGCCTTTTTGTACTGAAGCTGCCACCCTTGAAGATGGCAAAGTAGAGAGATGAAAAGAGCCTGTATCCTTGATGATGCTGTTGGTCTGTTGATCCAACCCTGGCCTTGTCTGCCTGACTCTCAAATTCTCGTTTTGTGAGATTGCTAAATTCTTCTTTGCTTAAAACCACTTTTAATGGAAATATTCTGTTACTTGTAGCTGAAAGCAATGCAACTAAAACATTACTATGTTACACCGCCTCTCAGAGAATTTAATTAATTGTAAGCTGAGTATGTTGAAATTGTATTTTAAACAGGATTGAGAAATCCTAAAAGAAGAATCCAGAGGGGCACCTGGGTGGCTGAGTCATTGGGCATCTGCCTTCGGTTCAGGTCATGATCCCAGGGTCCTGGGATCGAGCCCCGCATCGGGCTCCCTGCTCAGCGGGAAGCCTGCTTCTCTCTCTCCCACTCCTCCTGCTTGTGATCCCTCTCTCACTGTGTCTCTCTTTGTCAAATAAATAAATAAAATCTTAAAAAAAAAAAAAAAAGAAGAATCCAGAGCACTAGTTCCATATATAATAATCAAGCTCCTGCTTGATTCTACTCTTTTAGCAAACCCAGTTTTTAATAACCTTTCAGAAGGTTATTAATAACAAGTTTCATCCTTTTTAAATGACTCATATTAAAAGAAAAATACAAAAGCTAATTCATCTTTGAAGTAATGGAAACCCTGGTTTTAAAAAGTGCTCTCCAACTTCACTGGCTATGCGAAGGCCTAGTACCAATTGCTGAAATAAGGGAGAATTAGAAATATGAATTGGAAGTGCTCCCCACTTGGACCCACTGTGGACCCAAAACCTTATATTCTGCCCTGCCCGTTTACCATGACTAGTTTTCAAAAATGTATATAATCATTCACCAAGAAATGGTCATCTCTCTACTTTGAAAGTTGGAAAATTCAAAAGGCTCTGACTTCTGCATGTCTTCACTGGAAAACAGGATCCTCATTCTCTGACGTTCCAAGAAAGGATATAATTCAAGGAAATGAAATCTTTTTGAAAGCAGTTCTGGTGGGAAACAAAAAAAGTTTTTGCTCCAGATTATACGGCCCTACACAGTAACCTCACTGAGGGCAAAAGAGTAGGGGCCAATTTCACCCTGCCAGGTAAGCCTCCAACACCTGCTGAGGGGACCGCTGCTGGCAGTGGGGGAGGGGGAAGTTTGGAAAGGATGGTGGTGGGGGGAGAGGAGGTGTACCTGTGGCTGCCCTGAAACTCACTGCAGACAAATGAGCTGTAGTTAGTCCTGCTAACTTCCCACTTCTCAGTTTCTCCTCAGGAAGAGAGGCCAATGAGAACCATGGAAGAATTGTTCCCTGAACCAATATGGAAAAGTCGAGCTCTGTGGCATAAGGGATGGACTGTGGTGGCCATAGAGGGCATGTCACTGACTGCAGTGTTTCCTCCCCCAAATTCACATGCTGAAGCCTTAACCTTCAGTACCTGCATATTTGGAGACAGGATCTTTACAGAGGCAACCAAGTTAAAATGAGGTCATTATCCAATATGGGCTCTAATCCAATAAGACCAGTGTCCTTATTAAAAGGGGAAATGTGGACACAGACACACACAGAAGAAAGACGATGTGAGAAATTGGAGAAGAAGGCCATTATACCAAGGAAAAAGGCCTGCAATGGATCCTACCCTCATGACTCAGAAGAAACCAAGCCTGCTGACACCTTGATCTTGAACTTCTAGCCTCCAGAACCAGTAGGAAATAAATTTCTTTTGCGTAAGCCAACCAGGCTATGGTATTTGTTACAGCGGCCCTAGCAGACTAATACAATGCACCACCCAGATCTCCCTCAAGAGAAGCTGCCATGGGGAGTGTCACTGACTGACAGCCTCCTGCTGCCATATCAGAGACACTGAGGCAGTCAGACCTTGGCCACGCTCCCTGGGGCTACTCCCTCCTGATGACTGAGTGCAGCGGGTAGGGGGAGGGGGGAGGTAATAGAGCTGAGCTATTCCAGCCCATTGTGGGCTCTTCTGAGGGGTTGTCTTCATGCAGAGACTCCCCATTGACCTGGCAGAGATGTTCTCAAAGCTGCACTGCAGGATAAAGCTCTTACTACCCAATCCTCCTTCTCTGCTTCTCTTCTTTCACAGGTTTTCCACTATAACCCTGCTATCTGAGGCTTTTCCACCTTCCCCAGCAACCTCCCCCTTTCTTCCCTCTTTATGTCTATGGCATATTTTATACATATAATATAGGCATACTCTCTATCTATCTATCTATCTATCTATCTACCTATCTATCTATTCTCTACCATCAAAGTCTTTTTACTGATAAATAAATCTAAGTTTCCCAGCTAATGTGTATGGAACATTATAATTCATCCAAAGCTAAATGCAAATGGAAGTCGATACATAGTTGAGAAAACATTTTTTCTGAGCTTAATGACACCACGTATTTCCTTTAAATAAAAAAAAAGATAGACCATTGCAATGTCTATTGACCATAGTGATTAAAAAAAAAAAAAAATCAGCATTTCAGTGATTGTGACTTCTAAATAAAACCAAGAGTTAGTCTTTGAATTCAGGCAAGGTCACCAGACAAAGCAAAGAACTCAAATCTCTGCCCTCCAGCATTTGAGGATGAGGAAAGGGAAAGTTCCCAGTTAGCCCTGTGCTAATTTTAGAATCGCAGAGCTCAGGACATAAGCCAACCAAAGTCACGCAAACATTGTGGGTAAACAGTGCCACGCCAGCCACTCTGGACCAGGCCAAACATATGGCAGGTGAAAGCGGTAACATTTCCTCCCAAACATTTGTTTATTATTCTTTACAATCTTTGTTCTTAGAGAAGAAAAATGAGATTGGCTAGAATTTTGGATCCATGTGTTTTTTTGCTTGCTTATTGATTTTTAAGTCTCTTTATTAGTTTTCTCACATTAAAAATTAAAGCATCCTCAGCAAAGAAAAAAATCTCAACAACCCAGAAGTGGATAAAGGAACAAGTGAAAGCCTCTTGGCCTTTCCTTCCCACCTCTGCCTTCCCCTTCTGCCTGTGGCCCTTCTGCCTCACTGGTAGAGGGATAGTCCCCTCCACCCCTGGCTTAGGCTCACTGTTACTCATTTGGTATGTATCCTTCTGAACTTCTTTCTGTGCACATGAACAGAAAACAAACTATTTTAAAAGAAAATCCACCGCCACATGTTCTTGAGGTGACTAATACGTCCGTTCCCATTCTCGAACATCTCAGAAAGATGAAAGGTAGCAGATGGTCCTGTGTTCAGGACTCCCTGTTTGTGTCCACGTATTCTCCGGAGACTTCCATACCTAATTTAATTAACTGAAATTTACATAGCCACATATGGCTGGTAGCTACCATATCAGACAGCACAGGTCTACAGAAAGTAATCTTTCTCCAAAGAAGATCCAGTTCCCCAAAATGGAAGGAATCTGACTCATGTCTCCCTGCTCCCTCTCCCTGGGCTCCTTTTCAGTGATCCAACACTGATCCATGGAAAACTCGGGCTCTGAAAACTATAACCTTTAGATACAGGTGATAAATTTTAGAACTGCCACACTCATTGGAAGTGAGAATAGACAGGGAGAATTGGGTTGTTCACCCGTTGCTGTTTCCCTTTTGGAATAAAGTAAAATATGAATTCTCCATAATCATAGATTGGGAACTCAATGGAGTCGATTTCTAGGCCTTTATGAGGACAATCACATACACAAATCTTGTTAGATGTTCACATATTAATTGCTAAGAGGCCTCCAAAGAAGGAAATCCCCAGCCTGCCTCAGTACCCCAGGCCGACATTTAATTGGCCTCACTCTAAAATACTCAGGGGGGCATTTTGACTCTTGTCTACTTTGATTCTTGTCTGCTTCCTGGTATTCACTGTGGAATAGTCATCATTTTTCTTCTTGGATTCCAATTTAAAAAAACTTCACTCAATTTCCCTTTTTGTTTTGTAAGCTTCTCGTACTAGATCCTGGGTAATCGTAGTAAGTTGTAAACAGCAACCTTTGCCCTAAAAGGCAGTGAGCAAATAGCTGGAAAGCTTGAGGTGATGCTTCATGGAGACATGTGATATCATGCAGCCTGTTCTTGGAACCAGAAAGGGTATGATCTGTGACTGGTATAACACAGATGCACTCTCCCATTCAAAACTGGGTATGCATCTTATTTTCTTCTGTCTTCTCAACTTGTTTGTGTAGCCAGAGGATACTATTTTGCACATTGGGTCATTTTGAAACTTCCAAGCATTCTTGCAGCTGCAATCATATTTGGAGTTAATGCATACATGCGCTAGTTTCTTTGTTTCCCAAATGACAGTGAAAAGTGAAAAAAAAAAAATCTCATTTTTTTCTGATTAAAAACTAATTTTAGTTATTTTTTAAAATACAGAAAGTAGAAAGAAGAAATAAAAATCACCTAACCCTTCCACTCAAAGATCACAACTAGTAAATTTTTTGGTATTATTTCAGACATCTTGCCCTGCAAGTATACACAAATATATTACTCCATTCTAAGGCCAGCAGGTTCTGGAAGGCTGTGATGGCAAAACCCATTTTCATCAGGAAAGCAATCAGAAGATGGTACAAAATGTTGCATTTCCCCTGAAATCCTATATCAGGCCAAACAGCCATCTAGGTGGGCACCTGGCCCTGAGCACCATCTCTGATCTGCCTCTCCCTTCTCCCCCTCCCCATACAATCCCCACAGTCTTTCCTAGCCCCTGCTTGCTCCCAGAGGAACCAGCTGCATTCTGGAGGTTCAGTGCCTTGTCCTGCCTCAACCCTAAAGAGCTCTTCTTCTTGTACAGGAAGGAGCATAGGCCTCCATGCTGCACAGAGAGATCAGCTGTGAGGGCCAGCACTCTCCACCAAGTTCATCTTATCCACCTAAATGCCCCTGCCTCCCACACTTAGACCATTCTGCTTTGGAAAGCTCTACAAAGAAGGGAGCATAACTTCGTCTAGTACTTTGAGGACAAGAAGAGGCATCAATAAAACATAATTCCATCACGATCTTTTGACAATGAGGCCAGATTCCTGCCCTGGGTTGTCCTCTTTAAGCCTAGATGTTTTCAACTGTCAAATAGGGACAGTGATATCTACCTCACAACACTGTTGGGAAGATAAAATGAGCTACATGGAGAAGTTTAAATAAGGCCAACAGGAAGAGAGAGCCCTAGATAGCTGGCTGATTGTTCTCCAAGAGTCCCTGCAAAGTAGCAGCGTCCTCATGTTCCAGGATCTGACTTTTAACTTTATAGGTCCAGAATTTGGATGATTAGCTCATCCATACAGGGCCCTGGGGTGGGAGGAGCTGTTGTGCACAATTTAATTATTTATTTAAAATGTTTTTGGTGGAATTCCCACAGAATAATCTTACTAAGTCCTTTGAGGGATGATACAATTTGCATAACATTCTGAACACGCGATGCGTGGCTCAGAGGAGGCGCCATATTAGTCCATATGCTTCCCTTCATCTTTCCAATCAAAGCATAAATTCTAATGAGAAGAGGAAATGGGAAGATTTTGGTAGGTTATTCTTCCAAACAGCCTCATGACCCTGGGGGCAAGTTGTTCATTATCTGGACCTCGGTTTCCTCATTTGGAAAACGAGCGGTTATCTGTAAGGTGATTTCCAGGCTTTGGAGTCAGTCCTGTCTATATTCTACAGGGTCTAGAATGGCACTGAGGCAAAGACAGCACTCAGTAAATACTTGTTGATTGAAATGGGGCCAAGGTAACAAGATGCACTTTTTAAAAGCTGTTCTCCCGCGAGTGCCAGAACGAAGTGTTCCCATAAGGGTGTGGAAGAGTAAGAGACTAATGGAAGGTTTTTGGGAAACCTTCAAGCAACAGGGGAGAGTCTCCCAAACAAAACTTGGCTAGATTACCATAGGAGAAATTGCAGGAAATTGCACAATTTTGGAGGAACCAGATTAAAAATGCTAACGGAAGGAGACATTCCACTTTCAAAAGACATGAAGCAAGAGGCAAGATCCATTTGTTGCTCAGAGCAAATTAATGTAGGAAGTCAAACGGCTCTAAACGTCCTCTCTCCCACAAGAAGTCTGCTCTTATTAGAGATATTTAAAAATAAGACAAAGCATTATCACTCCCACCAGCAGAGAAAGGGCTCTCATGTTCCCATTGAAGTTCTACTCCTTGACCCTGAATTTTCCCTTAATTGCCCTCACGTGACTAGTTGTATCACTCCTCCCCCCTCCCATTTTATCTCCTTGTCCCTGAAGGGAAAGGGGTCTTTTGATATAGCAATGCATCCAAGTCTCCAGTGGATGCCATAAAGAAGCCTTCAGCTATAAAGGTGCACTGGGCTCCTCCCAGATTGCACTGAGGGGAATAAATTCTCTGGAGGGGAAACCGAGAGCTACAAAAGGGAAGTGGTTGGAGAGAGAAGGCACAACCAGATGGAGATACTTATATGATTATACTAGGCAACAGGACATTTCCAACAGTGGCTGAGACTGCTAGTTGTCTCCTAACATCTATTCTCCCCTTCAGAATAGAAATTTAAGCCAGGCACATGGAAGTTCCATTAAAGAATTGATTTCCCAGCCTGCTTTGCAGTTAGGTGTGGCCATGTGACCAGGATCTGGCCAGCAGAATTTGAGTGGAAGTGATGTGTATAGATTTCTCCCCACGTCTCAAAGGGAAGAATTGTGTCCTCCCTTTTTTTTCCTCCACCCTTTGGCTGGAATATGGATATTAAGGTGTGAGCTAGAGCAGCTATCTTGGGTCATGTTATGGACTGAATTCTGTCCTCCTCGAATTCATATGTTGAAGCCTTAATTCCCAATGTGACTGTGTTTGAAGATAGGGCCTTTAAGGAGGCAATTAAGGTTAGGTGAGGTCATAGGGTGGGGCCCTAATCCAACAGGACTGGTGTCCTTATAAGAAGAGACACCAAGGGCAGGCATACACCGAGAAACGTTTATGTGAGGACACAGTAAGAAGGCAGTTATCTGCAACTCAGGAAGAGGGTCCTCACTAGAAACCAACATTGCTGGCACCTTAAGCTTGGACTTCCAGCTTCCAAAACTGTGAGAAAATAAATTTCTGTTGTTTGAGTCCCCCAGTCTGTGATATTTTGTGATGGCAGCCCTAGTAGACTAATACAGGTCATGAGACAAAAGTCACGTGTTGAGGGTGACAGAACAATAAGACTCAAAGGAACCAGGTTCATGGTTGTTGCAAAGTTGTCATACCAGCCCTGGATCACCTTCCTGAGCTTCTGTATGAGAGAGCACAAACTTCTATGAAATCACTGTAATTTGGGGGTCTTTGTTAAAGCATTAAAGTTTGTTCCCAAACTAATATAGCAACCCTCTTAAGTAAAGAAGGATTAATGGTCCAAGAGAAACATTCCCATGTTGTATGTTTGTAATTAGTTATAATGTCTAACTTAACTGTATGGTAATGACAGTTAATAAGAGATTCATAGTGAAGAAAATCATTCTCAAATGTATTCTTTCGTCTCACAACCTGATTAAAATCTCCAACTGAATACTTTTTAAAAGATTTATTTATTGGCGCGCCTGGGTGGCTCGGTTGTTAAGCATCTGCCTTTGGCTCAGGTTGTGATCCCAGGGTCCTGGGATCGAGCCCCGCATCGGGCTCCTTGCTCTGCGGGAAGCCTGCTTCTCCCTCTCCCACTCCCCCTGCTTGTGTTCCCTCTCTCTGTGTCAAATAAGTAAATAAAATCTTAAAAAAAAACAAAAAGATTATTTATTTGAGAAAGAGAGAGAGAATGAGCAGGGGCAGAGGGAGAGGGAGAGAATCTCAAGCAGACTCCCTGTTGAGCTTGGAGCCTGACGCAGGGCTCACTCTCATGACCCTGAGATCATGACCTGAGCTGAAATCAAGAGTTGGATGCTTAACCAACTGAGCCACCCAAGTGCACCCTTAACTGAATATTGATTGAAAACAATTATTTGCACCAAGATGATCTCTACTAAATGTATGTTCTGCAAACTGCTAATCCTACAGGGATGCTCTGGTACTTCTTTGTAGCTACCCTGCTCTGCCATTTTCCATTAGATACAAAAGGAGTGGCATTGGGGATTCAGGAGAAGGACAGGTACTCATTGTGTCTGTGATACTTCTCACTTGTAGTAGTCTCATGTACCCTCAAAGAAGGTGCAGAGAGATGAAGCAGAGAAATAAAAGCAGAGATGAAGCAGAGAGATGAAAATTATATTCTGCCAACAGTTGCCATCAGAAATGTCAGAACAAGAATTTATTATTATGGAAATGGTTTTACGGTGAACTTAAATTTATTATACTGGTTGGTTATTATTTTTAAAGAGCTCAGAGCTTAAATCAGTTCCTCTCTTTGATTAGACTGTGCATTCACAGGCTTTAAAACTTATCCCTTAGAATTTCTTAAAAGCAACAAAGTTAATATTCTTGAAAGAACTTTGCAAAGCAGATAGAAGGGATATGTTGAGATCATTTGTTTTGGTATATGGAAACCTCTCCTATATCATGATTCTGAAGACTGCCTTGACGGCCTGTGAACTATTTATACAGTGCACATGTGTGTATATACAATACACTTACAGACTCCGTATGCTCTCTGTCTTCTACCTCTCAAAAGTCCTCTTCAGAATTGAGGCTACCTCTGCATTTGCTTATTTCCTGCTACATTTGCTATTTCTCTGTATCTGGCCCGGTTTCTTTCCTCTCAGTTTACAATAACCATCCCACCCGCTAAGGATAGAAGGACAGCCTCCCCGCCCCCCACCACCACTGTTGATAACAGCACTCTTAAAATTGTTAATACTGCTCTTAAAATGGATGGCAATGTCTTTGCCGAGTATGTTAAGGATTCATGAAGTCAAGTATAAACTTTCAATTTGTCAATCTTGTAGTGTGGGAACCTGACCTCTGAAATAACAGGCCAGCTCCTATTGTTCCATCTCAAAAAAGTTCCCTTTCTCCAGCTTTTAAAAAAAAAAAAAAATACAGTTATTGAGCATCTATTATGTGCCAGATGTCATATTAGCTTCTTTTGCGTACACTGTCTCAGTGAACACTCATAGAGAGATATTGATTGATGTTGTCTGTATAATATCACATATTCTTTTCTTACCTGCTAAAAGAACCTGGATTTTGTTTGCAAAGGAAATAGACCCAGACAAAACTTGCTTTCCCGCATTCCCTGGCTGCTGGAGGTGACCCTGTGACTAGCTGACCAATGACATAAGTACACTGAGGAGGAGAGGTGGTTCTGGAACTGCAACACAGAGACAGCTGGCATTACCCCACCATCATCCATCTTCTTTCTGCCTGAAACTCAGATGTGATGGCTGGAGTTGTGGCAACTATCTTGCAATGGTGAAGATGTCAGCCCTAACATTACTGAGTGGCTGAACCTATGTGAGCAACTGTCAACTTCCAGATTTCGTGTTATGTGCAAAAAAAACAAACAACTCCTTGTCTAAGCCACTGCAGCAAGTCTTCAGTTGTTTGCAGTGATGGAATCCTAACTGACACAGCTTACTATGATACTGACGTTGGTTTTAATTCTGTTGTCTTTTTTCCTTTTCTTCATTGTGACTGTATTTTCAGTCCATTTGTTTTTCCTCCCAGCTATTTATCCGGATCCTTTTCCCATCCAGGGTTTCTGCTTGCCTTTATTTCCTTTTTGGCTTTTTCCCTCCACTGCTGTTTCTTCCTGGAGTGGTAAGGCCTATCTGCTATACGATGAGGTGTGATTCAGTCCAGGAAAAAAAGTGATGTGGCTTTGGTATCACTGTGACTATCCTTATTTACATAACCCTAACCTACACATACATGCACGTATACACACACACACACACACACACACACACACACACACAGACCCCTTGAAGCTTGTGAGAAGAAAAGAGTTTTCCTTAGGTCTTAGGTATCCTGTAAAGAGTAATGATTTTTATGGCCCTGTAAGTCCCTTTGCATTGTTGCTGCAGATTGCCTACATCATAATCATTTCCTCATTCTTCCTTGCTAGCATAACCTTGATATTTTTCAGTTTACAGGAAGGGCTATTCATGCTTATAGAATATAGACACCCTCCTCACCTCCCTGCCACCAATCACAAGGAATGACCTGAAACTGTTCGAAGAATCATCCCAATTCCATTCCTCCTTGCCTGTGAATGGTAAATTCCCATCTGTTCATGCACACAGTCCAGGTTTTTCATTAGTGTCTTTAACATATTAATCATAATCATAAGCATGTTAAAGGTACTTTGTGGTATTTCAGCATCTCTGAGCTGGTTCTGTTGATTCCTTTATCTCTCCACAGTGAGTCTCATAGAAATAGAGAACAGATTGGTTGCCAGAGGCTGGGGGTAAAGGAGTGGGAGAAGTAGGTGAAGGTGGTCAAAAAGTACAAACTTGCAGTTATAAGACTAATAAGGTCTGAGGATATGATGTACAGAATGGTGATTATAGTTAACAATACTGTCTTTATATTTGAAAGTTGCTAAGAGGATAAATCTTAAAAGTTCTCATCAGAAGAAAAAAAATCTCTGAAGGATAGATGTTAAACTAAACTATGTGGTAGTCATTTCATAATCTATACATTATCAAATCATTATGTTGTATCCTTTATATTTATACAATGTTATATGTCAATTGTATCTCAATAAAACTGGCAAAACGTAATTTTAAAAAAACAATGGGTCTCTTTTTTTCCCCTTGATTTTTTGTGTCTTGTTATTTTTCAGAGACTACCAGGCATTGTGCCTGAAGAACAGTAGAGACTGAGGTCAATGATATTCACTCCCAGAAACGGGCATGCCTCTTCTGTCTGGTCAGTAGTGTGGGGGCACTGAGTCAATGTACTCAGTAGCCGAGCTAGGTTTCGTTTCAATACTGCTCTCATTACCTTCAGTGCACTACAGACTTCACATTCCTCTGATGGTATGCTATCTACATGTTGCTTAGTGGAGGGCCTTGAATTCTAGAATAATTGTGTCTCGGTTTCTGCTCCACCTTCAGATTTCAGCTGTCCCTGCATGCCAACACCACCAAGGGCTCTCCTTCCCTGTTCTTGTTCCTCCTCCCGTAGTAGACTATTGGTGCTTGGTGCTTGGTGCTAGGCTCCTGATTGGGGAGCAGGAGGAGCTTCTCAGTTCTCCTGGTCCAGCCTCAGTTGTAGGCAGGGACTGTGCACTTAACCTTAGAGGAAGCCTTTCGGTTTCCTGCTCTTCTACCTTCCCCCACCCCACACGGCCGGAAATGGTGTGACTGGTCGGGCAGAACTGTTTCTGTCCCTGTTGCAGCACGAGCAGAACTCTGCTTTGTATTGGTGCAAGATGTGGGTGCCAAGAGGTTTTCTTGCTCCTCCTCCAGGGCAGATGGTTTTTGCCTCTATCTTTCCTCCAGAATAAATGGATTTTTCCTGGTTCCTTTAGTGGGGGGGCTGCAGGGCAGGCAGGAAGGAGGCTTTTATACCCTCCATCCAAAGTCAGAGGGGTTTTCTTTCTACCTGTCTCCCAGGAGCTCTGGGGGTAAGATGTTTGTACTGCATTTTCTCCAGTAGCCTAAGACTTTGCATCATATGACAGAAAGGTGGGCAGTGATTTTTGCCTGTTCTCTAATGACATCTCAACATGTCCTACACACCTGGGCCACTGAGGGGCGCTCTCTCTGGTCTCTTGCTCTACCCTTAATCTTTGTGAACATCTGTGAGAGGCCCAAGGAGAAGAGCTTGAGAGTAAGAGTCCCCCTTGTGTCTGTAGCTTGCAGTTGAACTACACTGGTACATCAGCACATACTAGGTCTTTAGGAATTTGCTAAAATTTTAGCTTGTTTCTTCTTACTTCTCTGTTAGCGACTTCTCTCTGGGCCTTGCCAAAAGCAAAACAGCCTGTGTATCTCATTTCTCCTGGGAGAATCTTCTCACTTTTTTTGAGTTCCATTTCTTTCGTCCCCTTGAGGCCTCAGCTCTCTGATGAGCTTAAGGAAAGTTATAATTTTATAGATTATCCGGATTTTTCTCATTGTTAGCATGGGAACAATGTACTCTGGTGGTTTTCTACATCCTAAGTAGAAGCAGAATTTTGAGGCATTGTATCAGTTTTTAGTTTAAAATTTGCCCCCAATCCGACCACCTCTCACCATCTTTACTGTTTCTAATCTGCTCTCATCTATCTATCAGCTCTCCCTCATGTTATTACAAAAGCCTTCTAACCAGAATCCTGGCTTTTGCCCTTGCTTTGCATACAGTCTTTTCTTAATGTGTCATCCAAGGTGATCTTTTTAAGCCTTCAATCAGATCATGGCACTTCTCTGCTCAAATGTCACCAAAGGTTCTGTACCTAAAACAAAAATCGAAGTCCTTGAAATGCCCTCCAAGGCCTTGCATGATCTGTTCTCATTTCCTACTGCCCTCTCCCTTGCTCACTCTGCTCCAGTCCTTGGGTCTGCTTGCTATACCTTGAACATGTCAGGCATGTATTAGCCTTAGGGCTTTGCAATGGCTGTTCCTTCTTCCTGAATCTCTCTCCCCCCAGGTATCTGCATGATCACCCCCTTGTCTCCTTCAAGCCTCTGCTCAAATGACTACCTTGACAAACTATTTAAATTGTTGCCCCTCCTCTCCCCACAAGGCTAATCTTGCTAACCCTGGCCTCCTTCTTGTTCCATATCACAGTGATCACCTGCTAACATGCTATGTAATTTGCTTATTTATTACCTTCTTGTTTATTTTCTGTCTTTCTCTGCCAGATTTTAAACTCCAAAAGTAGAAAGAATTTTTATCTTTTTGCTTTCTGACACATTCTAGGTAGCTAAGGCCATGCCTAGAAGGTAGTAGTGCTTATATAAATATTTGTTGAATAAGTGAATTCATGGCAGCAGGTTATTATGGATTGGAATGTTGAAGGAGCTCTGCACATCCACTGCTGCCACAGCTGATGACTAAATGTTGAGGTTGGGAATCATAAGATCTAGAACACAGCACAGTATGCAAAAAGTAGAATGTATCTGCACAAGAGCACATTATTCATTTGCAAGCACTCATACACACAACATACATATTAAACATACTAGAACGGGTGCTGGTACTGAAGGGAGATAAAGGTAAGAAGAAAGAAAGAAAAATGGAAAGAAGGAAAGAAAAGAATTGAAGGAATTTCCCAAGGACAAATTATAAAAATGCATCATGAAATGAGGAATGTGAATTAATTCAACATTAGGTAAGTGAGGTTAAAAAAAATGCATTTCAGGGATGCCTGGGTGGCTCAGTCGGTTAAGCGTCTGCCTTCGGCTCAGGTCATGATCCCAAGGTCCTGGGATTGAATCCAACATTGGGCTCTTTGCTCAGCGTGGAGCCTGCTTCTCCCTCTGCCTATGCTGCTCCCCCTGCTTGTGCTCTCTCTCTGTCAAATACATAAATAAAATCTTTAAAAAAAATGCATTTCAGCACTTTTACTAACTCAAGTTGTTCTTCCTTTCCATGAATCAGAACAGAGAGGGTTTGTTTACTATTAATATTTATGTGTCCACCATGGGAGCACCCAAATACATAAAACAGTAAATAACAAACATAAAAGAATTAATTGATAATAACACAATTACATATGTGTGTGTGTATATATATATATATATATATATGTAAAACTATAGAACACTTATGAAAGAAATTAGATAAAAACAGAGAGGGAGGCAAACCATAAGGACTCTTAACTCTAGGAAACAAACTGAGGGTTGCTGGAGGGGAGGCGGGTAGGGGGATCAGGTAACTGGGTGATAGGCATTAAGGAGGGCATTTGATATAATGAGCACTGGGTGTTATATGCAACTGATGAATCACTAAATTCTACCTCTGAAACTAATAATACACAATATGTTAACTACATTGAATTTAAATTAAAAAATTTAAAAAATAAAATAAAAAATAAAAAGAGGCTCAGGATACTTGTGATGTTTCGCCCCACTGAGAAATCTGCAATTACAGTTAAGCATGGATTTCCAATACTATAATTGCCATTAATAAAAGTTGAAATCAAACTATAAAAAAGGAAAAGAAAAGAAAGAAAAAAATCCCATTTACAATTGCACCAAAACAATAAAATATCTAGGCATAAACTTAACCAAAGAGGTGAAAGACCTGTACTCTACAAACTATGAAACACTGAAGAAAGAAATTCAAGATGATGCAAAGAAATGGAAAGACATTCCATGCTCCTGGATTGGAAGAACAAATACTATTAAAATGTCTATACTACCCAAAGCAGTCTAACATTTAATGCAATCTCTATCAAAATACCAACAGTATTTTTCACAGAACGAGAACAAACAATCTTAAAACTTGTATGGAACCACAAAAGACCTTGAATAGCCAAAGCAACCTTGAAAAAGAAAAACACAATGGGAGGTATCACAATTCCAGATTTCAAGTTATATTACAAAGCGGTAGGAATTAAACAGTATGGTGTCCAGTTAAAAATATACACATCAATGGAATAGAATAGAAAACCCAGAAATAAATCCACAATTTTATGGTCAATTAATCTTCAATAAAGGAGGAATGAATATACAATGGGAAAAGGACACTCTCTTCAACAAATGGTGTTGGGAAAACTGAACAGCCACATGCAAAAGAAAATGGACCACTTTCTTTTGCCATACACAAAAATAAACTCAAAATGGATTAAAGACTTAAATGTGGGTCCTGAAACCATAAAAATCTTAAAGAGAGCACAGGCGGTAATCTCTCTGACTTTGGTCATAGCAACAGTTTTCTAGATATGTCTCCTGAAGCAAGGGAAACAAAAGCAAAAATAAACTGTTGGGACTACGTCAACATAAAAAGTTTCTGCACAGTGAAGGAAACAATCAACAAAACTAGAAGACAACCTACGGAATGGGAAAAGATATGTGCAAATGACATATCTGATAAAGGGTTAGTAACCAAAATATATAAAGAACTGATACAACTCAATACCCAAAAAACAAATAATCCAATATAAAAATTGGCAGAGGATATGAACAGACATTTCACCAAAGAAGACATACGACAGCCAACAGACACATGAAAAGATGTTCATCATCACTCATCATCAATGAAATGCAAATCAAAACCACAATGAGATACCACATCACACCTGTCAGAATGGTTAAATAAAAAACACAAGAAACAACAGGTATTGGCAAGAATGTGGAGAAAAAGGAACCCTTTTGCATTATTGGTGGGGATGAAAACTGGTGCAGCCACTGTGGAAAACAATATGGAGTTTCCTCAAAAAGTTAAAAATAGAATTACCCTACAATCCAGTAATTTCACCACTGGGTATTTACCCAAAAAACACAAAAACACTAATTCAAAAGGATATATGCACCCCTGTATTTATTGTAGCATTATTTATAACAGCCAAACTATGGAAGCCATCTAAATGTCCATAGATAGATGAATGGATAAAGATGGTGTATATACACAATGGAATATTATTCAGCCATAAAAAAGAACAAAATCTTGCCATTTGCAACCATGTGGATGGATCTACAGGGTATAAAGCTAAGTGAAATAAATCAGTCAAAGACAAATACCATAGGATTTCACTCTTATGTGGAATATAAGAAACAAAACAAATAAGAAACAGACTCTTAAGTTAAGAAACAGACTCTTAACTCTAGAGAACAAACTGCTGGTTAGCAGAGGGGAGGTGGGTGGGGGGATGGGGGAAATAGGCGATGGGGATTAAGGAGGGCACTTTCCACAATGAAAAAAAAAAGAATGAAAAAAATGCACTAACTTAAACTGTTCTTCCCCTTTATGAATCAGAACAGAGAGTGCTTATTTACTGTGATTTCACTTCTCAGTTGGGGAACCTGTGGTCCAGGTGATTAAATGATGTAGGAGTTAAGACTGAGACGATCTAAGACGGAAGCGCTCGGTGCCTCTACGAGTGATGTGACATCACTCGTCTGTAAGCGACTGACAGCCCAGAGATGTAGCTGTCAGCCAGCTCTGCAATTTATGTCTTCAAGTTCTTTTCCCAAGACTGATAGATTTCCTGTCCCTAGCATTAACTGTTTCTCTCCCTCTTATATCTTCTATCAAAATGTTTTCAAGGACAAAATTCTCCTTTAACTCTTTTTTTTTTGCTGCTTAAGAACAATAATGTGCTTTTTCAGTTTATGAAGTTACCTATCTACATACAACAATAAACAATTGAGTAAAACAAATCCTAAAGTAAAGACGACAGTTGTAAGCAGCATCGAACAGAAGGGGCTCAGTCCCATATGGCTCATACATTCTGGAATTTTCCTAGAACAGAGAAGCATCACGCTTCTCTGAACAGGAGACACATACGCATTTATTATGAAACTCTCCTGTTCTGACCTGCACGGGACCAACATTTTGTTCCTAATAACACCGAGCAAGTCCTTACCTTGTCCAACTCTTAGGTGTCTGTGTTTTACATGATTTTTTTATATACCCCAAACTCTAAAAGAAATGACCTACCACCTTCCATGAAGAGAGGGGGTGAGGGGGGTAAGACAATGGCAGCGTGGTCAGGGTCTGGGGCTGGGCAGCCCGTGGGAGCCTCATTCCAGGCGTGTCTGGGGACTGGCAGACGTCTGTGCTCCGAAACAGAAACCACCAGAAAAGTCACTGGTGAGCTGCACTGGTCGGTTGAGAAACAGGTTAGGACAGAATCCAAGGACATCGCGAGTGAAGCTGGCGAAAGGAAATGCAGCTCGTTGGAAGAGAATGGGTTGACAGCTCTCCAGCATTTCTTCTCCCTCACGTGCTGCTTACAAAGCAAGTTTTCCCAGGGTTTTCAGGATAAATGGGCCAGAGACATATGGATTCTATTTTCCCGGGAACTCAGATGTCTTCCACAATGAAGTGGAAAACTGCTCAGAAAATACACACCAGAGGTTACCCCAGGTCCTCAAACCTTCTAAACATATTTTAAGCTATTTTGCTGATTTTTAAAAACTAAGTCATCTCTAGACATGAATAAGTTCTTAACTCTAATAATGAGTAATAGTAAATGGTCGTTTTTCATCCCTCCCTGGTGAATTTCCCCCAACCGAGCAGGCCTGGCCAAGACCTGGGCACCTGCAGCCTGGGGAGAATTTCTAGAACTGCAGGTTGTTGTTGGCAGCTTCCTCCTCCTGTTCTTGAACCCCTCTCTCCCCTCTTTTGTTCTCTGGTAGGGTGTGACCTGTGCAGCTGAGGACAGAGGGAGAATTCCTGGAGACAGCAGGCGAGAGGTCATTCATTCATTCAAAATAGCTTCTCTGTGCATTCGTGTATTCACCCAACAAATGTTTATTGTTTCCAAGCGCTGGTCATTTCATTGGTGTGAGGCCGACTGCATCAGTCTGCTGGGGCTGCTGTAACAAAAGTACCACAGCCTGGGTGGCTTAAATCACCGAGATGGGTTGCCTCCCAGCTCGGGGCGCTGGAAGGCGAGATCCAGGTACTGGCAGGGCTGGCTCCCTCTCTGGGCCGTGTTCCATGCGTATCTCAGACTTTCTCATGCTGTTTCTGGCGATCTTTTGGTTCATTACCCTGACCTCTGCTTTCACCCTCATATGACATGCTCCCCGCATGTGTGTCTTCCTCCAAATTTTCCCTTTCTAGAAGGACACCAGTCGTATGGGATGAAAGTCCATGCTGATGGCTGCATTTTAACTTGATTACCTCTGTAAAGACCCTATCTCCAGCCAAGGTCACATTCTGAGGTGCTTAAATTAAAGAAATGAATTTGGGAGAGGGGACAAAATTTAACCTGCTACATGGACTGAACCCTCTCAGACCTGCTGCTTAGGCCCCTTGTATCTGTCCCTTGTAGCTAAAGAGGTGTAGCATCTTTGCAGAGCCCTGCCCCCTCAAACCTGGGATCCAAGCATCCCCAGTAATGCTCCAGGAAGTAGAAAAGCTGTCTAGCAGGTGCATTTGGACCTAGAGCTCCCTGTAGTAGCTTCCTTAAAAGAACATGAGAAATGGGACACCTGGGTGGCTCAGTCAGTTAAGCATTTGCCTTCGGCTCGGCTCCTGATCCCAGGGTCCTGGGATCGGGTCCCGCATGGGGCTCCTTGCTCAGCGGGAAGCCTGCTTCTCCCTCAGCCTGCTGCTCCCCCTGTTTGTGCTTGTTTGCTCTCTCTCTCTGACAAATAAATAAATAAAAATCTTAAAAAAAAAAAAAAAAAACATGAGAAAGAACCTGCATCCCCATTTGATCCAGAAAGCAAATGGGTTGTATAGAGTCTCCATCCCTTTTCTAAGACAGAAGACAGAAGTGTGTGGCAAGATTGCCTCAATGCCCTAAGCTAGCATCATTTTTTTTTTTTGGCATTAAATAAAATATAGTTTGAATATAATTCTCTTTTTCTTTCTTTTTTTTTTTAGAGAAGGTGGGGGTAGGGACAGAGGAAGAGCGAGAGAGAGAATCTTAAGCAGGCTCCATGGCCCAGTGCAGAGCCCAACCAGGCGCTCGATCTCATGACCCTGAGATCGTGACCCGAGCCAAAGTCAGGAGTCGGACACTTAACCGACTGAGCCACGCAGGTGCCCCTCTGTTTTTCTTTAATTGACAAATCATTATAATTTGGCCTGGGGGAGTAAAGGTGAATTTCACAATATTATATAGCAATGTGATACCTAACGGAAAGAAAACCATTCTAAACTATTATTTTCAGATTTCTTCAGCCAGTGTTAAACATTTGTATTATACTCCTAGCATCAGGGGATTTTAGAGCTAAACATGTCTTTGGAAACCAACTCATTTAACTAAGGAACCTTTACATTTCGCTAAGAAGAAAAGGTTTATTGGAGGGGACAGTTAAGCTAATACTCACCATGCGCCAGGCATGTGCTAAGCACTCTCCATGGAATATTATCTGGTTTTCCCGCATGGCTAGGAAGTGTTGGAGCTTAGATGGGAATGCAGGGACCACGACTCCACAGCTGAACTCTTCACCACTATATAGTTGTTGCTTGGTGGCACAGCTGGGGTTTGTGGGCAGGCCTCCGGAACCCAATCCACTGGTTTTCCACTGTCCCAGCCCACTTTCTACCTTGCTTTACTCTATTCACACTATGCACACAACTGCCAGGACCGTTTCTAATAAGTACGACCCTAATCATAACACCCCGCACACTCGCCTGCAATCTTGCCCGCCAAGAGGCGGCACGCATTCCTCACCTGCTCTATGGAAGGCCCGGGACAAAAATTTTGGTCTTGTTTTTTAGACTTCCTTTGTGCGCATTCCTAGACTCTTCAGCCAAACTTGGCTCTGAGCTCTTCTCTAAAAGAGGCTTGTCTGTTCTGCCCTTGCCCAAACTGTTTTCCGTGCCTTGACTGCCCTCCCCAACTTCGCTTTAGTATAGTCTAAGTCTTTCCTCTCTGCGCATTTTTTCTTGTTCTAACATTTGTAATTCTCAATGCCAGAGGCTGCTGGTTGCCTATCAATATCCATTTCCCCTTTTCTTCTTTTAGGAATAGAATCTCTGAGCTTTAGCTAGGCACATGGCTCCCTGGAGGGCAGACATTGCCCAGCTTCCCTCATGACTCGGTGTGGCCATGTGATTAGGTCTGGGCAAGGGTCTGTGAGCAGAAGCAACGGGTGCAATGATGGGTCACACCTAGGGGACCCAGGGCCTCTGTTCTCCCTCCCTCGCTTCCTGCTGCAGGAAATGCAGACCCCATGGATGTGTGGGTGGTGATACCCTCTCCAACCGTGGAAATAAAGGCAACACTTCTAGTGATGGCAGAGCCAAGAGCTAGAAGGATTCTGGTCCCCAACACAATGGAGTGGTCACATCAATGGCCTATGCTCAGACCATTATGGAGAGAGAGAGAGATTTCCACCTTGCTTAAACCACTGTTTGGTTTTGGTAATTCTCGGTTCTCTCTGCTACAGCAACCCACCTGTATCCTTGGGAATGCATTCTTGCTTCTTTGACCACCTGTGGCCCTTTGTGTTTTTCCTAAAGCATTTCTTCAGTTTACCACCTAACAGAGGAAATATTGGATTTTTTTTATTAAGTTTTTATTTTAATTCTAGTTAGTTAACATACAGTGTTATATAAGTTTCAGGTGTACAACATAGTGATTCAACACTCCCATACATCACCTGGAGCTCCACCCACCTCCCCTCTCGTAACCATCAGATTGTTCTCTATGGTTAAGGGTCTGTTTCTTGGCTTGTCTCTCTCTCTTTTTGTTTCCTTTGCTCATTTGTTTTGTTTCTGAAAGTCCACATATGAGTGAAATCATATAGAAAACATGGGATTTTAAGTTAGATAGCGCTGTTTTGGAATTACAGCTCCACCACCTATCAGCTGGGTGACTCTGAGCTACTGACTTAGCCTCTCTGAGCTTCGGAGTCCTAACACTGGTGCTAACAATACATGGAGTAACTTTCCACTACTCTGAGCTGCCTCTCTAGCATGATTTTCATCAGCCTGTGGGGACCCTGTGAGTCACTCTTCTCCACCACAGGAAAATACCAACCACAGAAACCAAAATGTTCACATCTGCTCCTCAGGCACCCTCTCCCACGATGTGAGCTGGAAATGCTGACACCCTCCTGCACTCCTTACGCTATGGTCTGGGCAGACCGTCACCCCTCTGTTTGTAGATGCAAGGCTATGATCCACCCTTACTCTATCCAACTCCTTGCATAAAGAGATTATTATAATTCCAACTTCGCAGCTCGTTCTTCCTACACCCATTGCTGCTCGCAGCTCCAACTCACTTGAGGGTCGTGCGGATCCATCTCCTCTGTCAAATCAGTGGGGTCCTGCAAGGACCACACTCCTCCATGGCCTGCCTCACCAACCTAACCTTGCCTCTGCCAAATGGCAGCTTGTTTTTTCAACAGCGCCATCATGATAAAGCTCTCCTTGACATTCTTATCCTGTCCCACTTATAGAAGGCTCATCACTTAGGAAGTTTCATTCCCAACACAGGATGGGATAGCTCAGGGGTTGCGCCCTGCAGAAAGCTCATCTAACTCCTTATATATATACTCAACAGTGTCAGCATTAGGGGTACTTGACTACAATCTCTCTCTGTTCTCTCACATGTGGCTAGTGGTGTCCAAATGTTTTCCATCAACACTTCCAACAGTAAATAATGCTGAGCATGCATCTTCCAACATATACATATTTATTATGTAATAACATATGTACTACTTTATTAACATATTATAAAATTAATAAGACACTATAAAGACAGATATTAAAGAGCACAGGAAAGATGTAAGTGGCAGTTCAAATATTTCCCACCCACATACCCAAGGACCGTCTTGCCCATCTCTGAGCTGTGTATCCCCCTCTGTGGAAACCTCTGAGCTACACACAGTAAATTTCCTCACTGGCATGCAAGCTCTGTATGAAGACAGAAATTCTGTCATGTCTTCACTTCTGCATCCCAGGGTTTACAACAGTGTCTTTCACACACAACACATTGTGTGTAAATATCCGAGTGATTCCCAAACCTTTATTTACAGCATGACTCCTCATCTCTGTCTACCAGCTTTACCTGTCTCCCCTTAGATATTTGAAACTGAACACATGCCAAGCTGAGCTGTCTTCCTACGCTGCAACATGTTTCCCCCCTCCCAAAGCAACATCATTTGCTCTTCTCTGCCTACTTCACATCTGCCCTCCTGTGGCTAAACTTGCTGAAGTTAAACACACAACCAGACTTCCTGATCACACTTTAAATTAAGCACCATGTTATTCATCCATGAGAAAGAAGGAAATGCTGCCATTTGCAACAACATGTATGGATCTTGAGGGCATTGTGCTAAGTGAGATAAGTCAGACAGAGAAGATAAATGTTGTATGGTCTCACTTATATGTGGAATCTAAAAGAGCTAAGCTCATAAAAACAGTGCGAAGCTCTGGAGAGCTGTTGGTGGTGAGAATAGGATGAGCACTGAGTGTTATATGCAACTGATGAATTACTGAACTCTACATCTGAAACTAATAATGTACTCTATGTTGGCTAATTGAATTTAAATTTTAAAAAATTAATAAAAAAACACTTGTCAATATCTTCTGGCTCTTAATTTTGCACACTCTGCAATTTGTGGAAGATGATCAGAAATGGAAAAAGAATAGGAAGGTATATAGGCCTATGTGAATATGGAATAACAATCTTTTTTTTTTAAGGAAACCAGAATGTATCTAGTTTAAGTTGCCCTTCCCCATAGTTGTCATGTTAACTTACCCACTTAATTTATTGTTGATGCTGACAATAAATGTTTTGGAGGTAATTTGGAACTATCAATTTGCAAGTCACATAATAAAATATTTCACTAAAAAAAGAAAAGAATAGAAACAGAGAGTAGGATGGTAGTTGCCAGGGCTGGGGGTGGAGGACATAGGGAGATGCCCGTCAAAGAGTACAAACTTCCAGTTACAAGATGAGTAAGGACTGGAGATCTAATGTACAGCTTGGTGACTATAGTTAACAATTCTGTTATTTCCTTGAAAGTTGCTAAGAGAGCAGCTCTTAGATGTTCTCATCACAAAAAAGAAATGGTAATTACATGACACGATGGTGGTGTTAACTAACACTACTGTGATAATCACTTCACAATATATACGTGTCAAATCGACCCATTGTACACCTTAAACTTTTACTATATTATATGTCAGTTATATCTTAATAAAGCTGGATAAAATTTAAGGATAAAGATAAAAATATCTTAGGTGAGCACTCACCATGGTCTGGCAATCCTATTACATCTGCTATCCAACTTACTCTCCTGACCTTGTGGCTTCTCAAAATTCCAACATTCCTCCCACTTCCTCACTCACAGCTGAATATTTTCCTGAGAACGTAAAAACAGCTAGAGAGGACTCCTGGGAGGACCAAGCACCTGTGCCCCTATGTTCTGCCATTCCTCCTCTTCCAGCAGGTGGGATGGTACCTGTTCCTAAGACCACCCCCTCCACTTGTGCACTGTACTTCATCCCTCCTGCTTAGGCAATGGTTCCACTCCTACAATTCACCCCTCTTTCTCCTATATTGTTAGCTTTCCTTTCTCTATTGAATAATTTCCATCTGTACATAAATAAGCTGCAGAAAAAAAAAAACAAAATAAATCCCCTTGGCCTCCTGTCCCCATCCAGCTCTTACTCCATCTCTCTCTACCCTTGTAAAGCAAAGATGCTTGTAAGAGTCATCTATAGTCCTTATATTCACTTTCTCACTTCCCAGTCTCCTTGTGTCTGTCACCACCACTTTTGCCAAAACAACCCTTGTCAAGGTTGCCAAGGATCTCCATCTTGCCATGTCCAATGGTCAATTCTCAGGTCTCAACTTTGGAGAATTCTCAGCAGCATTGGACATGCAAGATCACTCCTTTTTGAAACAATTTCTTCAGTTGGCATTTGGAACGCCATCCTCTCAAATATATCTCACCAACATTTCTTTCTCTTTCATTGGCTGCTCCTCCTTCTCTACTCAACCACTATTATCTTGAGTGAACAAGGATCAATCCCGGACCACCTTCTCTTTCCTATCTACATTCAGCTCCCCGGAGTGGTAAGCTCATTCAAAGTCATGACATCAAACACCTTGAAATTTTTATCAATTTATCTCAACCCAAACCTTCCCTATGAGCTCTGGACCTGTGTATGTAGCTGTCTTCCCATATTTCCTCTTGGATATTGAATAACCTTTCTAAGTGAAATATGCCTGAAACAAAACCTTTGATTCCCTCCTCAATTGCCTTAAAACCTAATCCTGCCCAACACTTCTCAACCTCAATAAAGAGAGCTAACATTCACATATTTCCTCAGGTGAAGAACTTAGGAGTGATTCTTGATTTCCATCAGCAAATCCTGATTTTTCTACCCTCAAACAGAGCAAAAGGCTATCTACTTCTCAACACTTTCACTGTTGCAACCCGACTTACCACCATCATTTTCTTTTGCTCAGACTACTGCTTTCATTTTTGCATCCCTGAAATTCATTCTGTACTCCACAACAAGAATGATTTCAATGACAACATCAACAATGGTCAAACTGTGTCTCCCCCTTGGGGAGAGTGGAGTGGATGGGAATCCCATGGCTTCCCATCACACTTTGAATGAAATCCACACCCACCGTCATGGTGGAAGCTATAAGAATCTAGCCCCTGCCTACCCCCCCTTTATCCTATTAATTAACTTACTGACCTTCAGCCACACTGACCTTTTCCTTGTTTGTCAAACAAGCACCCCTTGTTTCAGTCACAGCTTCTTTATGCTCATTATTCCCTCTGCCAGAGGGTATCTTTCCCTCTGGGTCTTTACATAGCTTTCCTGGGTTCTAACATCACCTCTTCAGAGAATTGTCCCCTGACTCCTGCATAAAATTAACATTGTGCTCCATCTTTTTACCATGCTTTATGTTTTGTCATAAGGCTTATTACAATCTGAAATTATACTATCTCTTTGTTTACTTACTGACAGTCTCTTTCACTTGGACTTTCTCTGTTTTGCTCAAAGCCATATTCCCAGTGCAATTCAATGTAGTTAACACTTACTGTATCATTAGTTTCAGGGGTAGAATTTAGTGATTCATCTGTTCATATAACACCCAGTGCTCATTACATCAAGTACCCCCCCTTAATGCCCATCACACAATTATCTGCATCCCTCCCCACCCACCTCCCTCCAGCAACTCTCAGTTTGTTTCCTAGAGTTCAGGATCTCTTATGGTTTGCCTCCCTCTCTGGTTTTATCTTATTTTATTTTCCCTTCCCTTCCCCTGTGTTCATCTGTTTCTTAAATTCTACATATGAGTGAGATCATATGGTATTTGTCTTTTCCTGATTGACTTATTTTGCTTAGCATAATGCCCTCTAGTTCCATACATATTGTTGCAAAAGGCAAGATTTCATTCTTTTTGGTGGCTGAGTAGTATTCCATTATACACACACACACACACACACACACGCGCGCGCGTGTATGTGTGTGTGTATGTATGTGACATCTTCTTTATCCATTCATCTATCAATGGACATCTGGACTCTTCCCGTATTTTGGCTATTGTAGACATTGCTGCTATAAACACTGCAGTGCATGTGCCCCTTTGAATCACTATGCTTTTATCTTTTGAATAAATAGTAGTGCAGTTGCTGGGTCGTAGGGTAGTTCTATTTTTAACTTTTTGAGGAACCTCCATACTGTTTTCCAGAGTGACTGCACCCAGTTTGCATTCCCACCAACAGCATAAGAGGGTTCCCCTTTCTTTGCATCCTAGCCATTATCTGTTGTTTCCTGAGTTGCTTAATTTTAGCCATTCTGACTGGTGTGAGATGGTATCTCATTGTGGTTTTGGTTTGTATTTCCCTGATGCTGAGTGATATTGAGCATTTTTTCATGTGTCTAGTGGCCATTTATATGTCTTCTTTAGAGAAATATCTGTTCGTGACTTCTGCCTATTTCTTGACTGGATTATTTGTTTTCTGGGTGTTGAGTTTGATGTTTTTTATAGATTTTGGATACTAGCCCTTAAAATTGCTAGAACTGATATAGGAATTCAGCAAAGTCACAAGATATAAAATCAATGCAAGAAGTCAGTTGCATTTCTATACACTAACAATAAGGCAGAAGAAAGAGAAATCAAGGAATTGATCTCATTTACAATTGCACCAAAAACCATAAGATCCCTAGGAATAAACCTAACCAAAAAGGTGAAGGATCTGTACTCTGAAAACCATAGAATACTCATGAAAGAAATTGAAGATGACACAAAGAAATGGAAAAACATTCCATGCTCATGGACTGAAAGATCAAATATTGTTAAAATGTCTATGTGACTCAAAGCAATCTACACATTCAATGCAATCCCTATCAAAATACCATCAGCATTTTTCACAGAGCTGGAATAAAAAATCCTAAAATTTGTATGGAAGCAGAAAAGACCCCGAATAGCCAAAGGAATGTTGAAAAAGAAAACCGAAGCTGGAGCCATCAAAATTCCGGACTTCCAGCTCTATTACAAAGCTGTAATCATCAAGACAGTAAGATATTGGCACAAAAACAGACCCATAGATCAATGGAACAGAATAGAGAACCCAGAAATGGACCCTCAACATTATGGTCAACTAATCTTCGACAAAGCAGGAAAGAATATCCAATGGAAAAAAGACAGTCTCTTCAACAAATGGTGTTGGGAAAATTGGACAGCAACATGCAGAAGAATGTAACTGGAACACTTTCTTACACCATACACAAAAATAAACTCAAAATGGAAGAAAGACCTAAATGTGAGACATGAATCCATCAAAATCCTTGAGGAGAACACAGGCAGCAACCTCTTCGACCTCAGCCGCAGCAACTTCTTGCTAGACACATCTCCAGAGGCACTGGAAACAAAGGCAAAATGAACTCTTGGGACTTCATCCAGATAAAAAGCTGTTGCCCAGCAAAGGAAACAGTTGACAAAACTAAAAGGCAACCGATGGAATGGAAGAAGATATTTGCAAATGTCTACTTGATACATCTCTTAGATCCCTCCTCTTACTACCCCCAGTCACTGCTGCATGGCTCAGCCATCTCCAGCAGTTTTACTGAAGCAACCTCTGAAGCCCTTCTTCCCAGGTTCCCCCCGAGTTCTTTCCCCATAGGACTTCCTGAGAGGTCTTTTAAAAACATAAATGCAGGGACGTCTAGGTGGCTCAGAGCAGCTGCCTTTGGCTCAGGTCATAATCCTGAGGTCCTGGGATCGAGCCCTGCATTGGGCTCTCTGCTGAACAGGGAGGCTGCTTCTCCCTCTCCCTCTTTCCCTCCCCCCGCCCACTCATGTTTTTTCCTCTCTCTCTCAAATAAAAACAAAAACAAAAAAAAACATAAATCCAATCCTGTCTCTCTTCTGCTTAATAGCCTTTAATAGCTCCCATCACCTGAAGGAGGAAGTCAACATTCCTTAGCTGGACATGAGCTGGAGTTGTTTTATACTCCCCAACTTTATTTTATGCCACCACCCTTTCCATATGCATCTTGTACTCCTGTTGTACCACATCTACTTGCAGTTCCTTACACTGTTCCCTCTACTTGAGTACCGTCCTTTTTATCTTCACCTAGCTACGTGCTACTTATCCTTTGAGATTAGCATACTCTTCGAATGAGTCTTCTGATTTGTATAAGCAGATCGGATTTTCCTTGGTGCTCTCAAAACACCAGACCTGTGTAGCATTTGTTTCTTTGCTTTCCGTGAATGTCTCATTTTGTCAAAAAATAGACTAATTCTTTTTGAGCAACTACTATATATGCTAGGCACTATTCTAAGGACTAGGAATACAGTTGGGTATAAGACAGACAAAATATTTTGCTCTTAAGGAGCAAAGGGAAGACAGACAATGAAAGTAAGTAAAACACCCAGTATGGTTAGATTATGGGAAATGCAATGGAAGAAAATAATTCCGGGAAGAGGAGAATGGAGGCTGCAATCTCTAATAGGGCAACCAGGGAGGGCATCACTGAAATGACACGTGAATAAAGGCTTGATAGGGGAGTGAGCCATGTGGACCATGTGGATGAGCATTCCCAGCCCGCAGAATAGCAAGTGAAGAGCCATGAACATGGAAGTGGGCTTGGCCTGCTTTAGAAAAAGCGAGAAGGCCAGTATGCTTGCAGCACCATCGCCAAGGGAAAGAGAAGGAGGCGACAGGTCAGAGAGGAGCAACAGAGTGTTCTCCAGAGAAAGAGCACCAACTGACATGTGTCTGAAGGGATTCCTCTGTCTGGTATGTGCAGAACAAAGGACAAGGCTGGATGCCTGGAGACCAGTTAGGCCTCTGGAACTGTCTGAACAAAAGGCTGTGATGACTTGGCCCAGGATGGTTGTCTCCACTAGACCGGGAGTGACTTGAGAGCCGGGACTAACTCCCATGCATGCTTTAATCCCCAGCTGCTAGCACAGCGCGCAACACATAACACGGCAGGCTCTCAAAGGCATTGAATAAATGAGTGAACCAAGTTGTCCAATCAAGAAACTAGAGCTCCTGAAGTCAGCACTGTTTGTTTTCCAGGGCCAGATTTTGCAGGATTTTGTTTCCAGTGGGTAAGCTTTGTTTTCTGTTTTCCCTAATTAAATGGCCTGTAGGCCACATTTTGAAGACAGCGTGGGTGTTTGCATGGGGGCCAACACAACCAAATTCTGATTGTGAAATTGTTTTTTAAATTATGTTTGGGCATTTGAAACATGCTTTCTTTAAAAAAAATTTTAAAAAACTATACAATCTCAAGGCAGGCTGCCTCAGGTAATCAAGTACCCCCAGAGCCTAGGTGCATCTTCGAATACAGCCAAAACTTGTTCAGAACCTCAGTTAGACCTCTGACTGTCAAAATCCATCTTTCTGGTTCTAATTTAAAGATCAAAAAGGAAAAGGCATTTTAGAAAAGATCCCAAAACAATATTTAGATAAGCTAATTGAGAAGGATTTGTGAATATGTGAAATAATTTCTTTAAGAAAGGGAAAGACACAGCGAGATGTTGGGGCCCAGGTAGTGAGTAGTGACTTAAGCTCACTGCAAAACTGGGTGATTATTTGACCTTCCAGAGTTGGAAGGCCTCAGTGAGCAAATGTACCCAAAACATCCAACACCAAGCTTACCAGAGAGTGGCACTCAAGAAATGTTTTTCCTGCCTTTTTCCTTCAAAATTCCCCTGGCTCATTTGCCAAAGCTCGAATGTTCCTCATCCACCAGAACTCTTGTGAATGACAAGATCATTTTTCTCGTTTGGTAACAAGCAGGGTGGCAACATGACTTTTGTGGGCCTCTTCCTCATATAATATCCAAATTAAAAATTATTTTTGGTATAACTTTAAATACTTCAACATTTTATTCATTTTTTAGTTTAGGCAAAATGTAATCGATTTTCCTAGACACTAGAATTTTCTGGGGTTTTGTTTTCCTGCTGTGAGATAAAAATAAAAGCATTTTTAACCCTAAAATTCTATTTTTTTTCCTTCTGATTTTAAAAGAAATGAAGACATTTTGTGCACCCTGAAAAGGATTGTGGGCCCCAGGTGCTGTGCCCAATGGATGAGTGGTCCAGAGAGAAAAAGGGGGAGCAGCTGAGCTGTGCCTAACAGATGAGGGTCCAGAGAGAAAAGGGGGGAGCAGCTGGAGACTGCTTGGGAAAGGGGTCTCCATTCTAGGGGAAGTTTACTCATCCCCCAAATGGGTTTCCTCAGCTCCCTGACCCTTCAATCCCTTCTCGAGGGCTGGCAAGAGAAGGGACAATATAAGATCTGTGCCCTGAAACTGATGGGAAACAAAGAAGCAGCCTGTGACAGGTCGGTAAACGTTAGCTAATGGGAACCAGAGCACGGGCTCCGTCTAACAAGGAAATTAACTATTCCCAGGCACGCACGCCCAGACCCGGTGTAAGTCGTGCCCCCAGGCCAGCAGTAATGAATGCCGAGCAGCCCCTCCAGAGTGGCCAGGAAACCACCCACCCCCAGCCCCAATTCAGGGGGCTCCAGGTCACTGCTCATGAGGGCCAACGCAAAGATTGGCAAACAAAACTGAAAGACCCAGCCTGCTTTTGGCGACAGGTGATTCCTGGCCCACTGGGGAGGGTTGAAAAGAGATTAATTGACCAAAGGGTGGGGGTTCCTCTACCCACTTTTCCTACAAGTCTGGGCTACTCTCAACATCTCCAGGGAATGTCATCAATTAGTGCTTCGGTGTAGAGACAGTTCGCACAGAAGGTTCTGGGACTGAGCTAGTCATAGTAACCTTCCCAAAAGTCTCTGCAGGCCTCTTATTACCCTGGAGGATGAGCCCTGGTGACCCACTAATATTCTTCTTAACTAGGCTCTTTTCCCAGTGTCTGGCAGATGGAACAGTGAAGAAATAACGAAACTAGGTTGTTCTAATAACTCATCTTGTCTTTTAATTTCAGCTCCTTTGTTTTATTGTCAGTTTATTAATAGCAGGCCCAACACATTTTCATTCATTCATTCAACAAGTGTTCACTGAGGACCGACTCCATACCAGGTACTATTCTAGGCACTTAAAATATGGCAGCAAACAAAATAAAGACTCCTACCCTCCAGGAACTGGCGTTTTAGAGGGGGAAACAGAAAGAAAGAATAACATAACACTGTAGCTTACCATCTCTAAAATGGCTACCATAGAAGATGCACCATGATCCATCCCATGCACCACTAGACACAGGTAGAAAGAAGGCTACTAACAGCTCTTAATTATAAAACACTTCCTGATTTCATGTATGTTAACGTGTGAAAAAAAATCACACAACTTAGATTAGATTAGATATGGTAAATAAATTATATCGTGTATTGGAAGGTGATTATGAGGAAAAAAATGGAACAGGCAAAGGAAGTTTGGGAGGGGAGCGGCGACATTGAACAGACTTGAAAGAGATGGGGTCCTTAAATTTTTTTAAGACTTCATTCTTCATAGCAATTTCAGGTTTACAATAGAATTGAGAGGAAGGTGCAGAGATTTCCCCTGTACCTCCTGCCCCCACACATGCAGAATTCTCCAGTTACCAACGCCACTCACCAGACTGATACATTTGTCTCGAGGGTGAGACATTGTCGATACATCATGATTGCCCGAAGTCCATCAAACGATGGACTTTACCTTAGGGCTCACTCTTGGTGTTGTACATTCCATGGGTTTTGACAAATGTAGAATGGCATGTATCCACCATTATCATACAGAGTAGTTTCACTGCCCTAGAAATCCCCTATGCCCCAACTCTTAATCCCTACTCTCTGTCCCACCACTGGCAACCGCCATCGTTTTGCATTTTCCAGAATGTCATATAGTTGGAATCATATAGGTGTATGTAACCTTTTCAGATTGTCTTCTTTCACTTAGTAATATGCATTTAAGATTCCTCCCTATGTTTTCAGGGCTTGATAGTTCATTTCTTTTTAACGCTGAATAATATTCCACGGCCAGTTTTTTAAAAACAGCTTTATCGAGGTATCATTTACATACCCTAAAATGCAATGAATTTTAATCAATTTAAATTTACAGAGTTATGCAAACATTACTATAATCCACATTTCTTTCTCTCTTTTTTTTCTTTTTCTTTTGTGGTAGGAACACTTAGGATGAGATTTACCCCATTAACAATTTTCAAATATACCGTACAGTATTGTTAACTGTAGGTACCACTTGTATAGCAAATCTCCAGAACTTATTCATCTTGTATTAAGTGAAATTTTATAATTATTGAATAGCAACCCCCTGTTTCCACCTCTCCTCAACCCCTGGTAATCATCATTCTCCTCTCTCTATGAGTTTGACTACCTTGATGCCTCATATTCACGGTATCATGTAGTATTTGTCCTTCTGTGGCTGGCTTATTTTACTTAGCATGGTGTCCTCAAGGTTCATCCAGGTTGTTGCATATTGTAGGATTGCCTTCTTTTTTAAGCCTGAATAATATTCCATTGTATGCATAAACCACATTTTCTTTATCTACTCCTCCATCAATGAGTATTTAGATTGCTTCCACATTTTGGCTATTGTCAAGAATGCTGCATTGGACATGGGAGTACGAATATCTCTTCAAGATCCCAATTTCAACTCTTTCGAATAAATACCCAGAACTGAGTTTGCTAGATCATGCGGTAGTTCTATGGTTAATTTTCTGAGGACCTGCCATCCTGTCTTCCATAGTGGCTGCATCAGTTTACAATCCCACCAATGGTGTACAGGAGTCCCAATTTCTTCGCATTCTTTCCAATAGGTGTGAGTGGATATTCCATTATGGTTTTGATTTGTATTTCCTTGATGATTAGTGATATAGAACATCTTTTCATGTACCAGTTGGAACAGTGGCTATTAACTGAACAACTTTGAGCTCTGTGAGTGCAGAGATCATTGTGTTCACCATTATGTTCCCACTGTTAAAGTTTCTGGCACATGGCCAATAAATATTTCGTGCAAAAAATTTTTTTTGAATGAATAAACCACTATAGGCCAGGCACTCTACAGATATTATTTCTCAATTCTTATCAATGCTCAGAGGTAGGCATTATCATCCCCACTTTATGGATGATGAACTTAGACTTGGAAAGGTTAAGCTCACATGGCCAGGTAGGGAGAATACAGGACTCAAACCCGGGTCTCTCTGATGTGAACATGCAGACCCTTCCTCTTCACTTCACTGGCTTTTCTGCTTTTGTCCATTTTAATATCCTTCTAGTACAAAAAATGCAGAGGCAAATTGGGACATCAGGCAAGCAAGATCTATGGGTAAAAACCAGACTCACAGAAATCAGAATGAAACCTCCAGGAGCAGGGCACCTAGATGATGCAGATGGTTGAGTATCTGACTCTTAGTTTCGGCTCAGGTCATGATCTCAGGGTCGTGGGATCGAGCCCCGCATCGGGCTCAGCACAGTGTCTGCTTAAGACTCTCTCTCCCTTTCTTTCTGCCCTTCCCCACCACTCTCTCTCACTCTCTCTCAAATAAATAAATAAATCTTAAAAAAAAAAAAACCACACACACACAAAACCTCTAGGAGCAAAAAACCCTGCCTACAGCCCGGGAGCTACTGCATTTTGCAGAATTGCGAGCTGCGTGGCTTGTTATCTCAGACCTCAGGTCCTAGCTGCCTTCACTTTGAAATCTATTATTTGAGTGAATTAAAACTCCTAGCCTAAAAAGAGATAATTTTTATAAAAACACTTTCGCCTATTAGTTTAACCCAAGCTGGCAGCCCAACAGTTAAAAATAAACTTACTTTGCTATTTTACGAAGCACAAGGCCAAATAATAATGGATGTGGAAATCTACCACAGTCTTTCTAGGACTTAGCGAGACATGTATATGTATAGAAAAACATCTCAGGTAAAACCTGTTAAGCCAATATGGGCTTAATGCAAAATTACAACTAATTTGAAACAACTGCTTTTTTCTTAGCCAACTGGCTAACCTAGTGTTCTTCAACGAAAACAACGGAAAATCCAAAGTCAATTTCTCCCCAAAGAAAGCTAGGTTTCATATTAACAAGGCTCTACTGGAAACCACTCAGGCTGTGAGCTGGGGTGTCCATCACTACCCCAAAGTGGGAGATTGTCCATGTTTAAGCAAAGTCCTGAAAGACTTGAAATTTTACTTTCTAACAGGAGGGGATAATTAAACTTGGTCTGAATGAACCAACCTTTGGG
Organism: Phoca vitulina; assembly: GCF_004348235.1. Classification (NCBI taxonomy): domain Eukaryota; kingdom Metazoa; phylum Chordata; class Mammalia; order Carnivora; family Phocidae; genus Phoca; species Phoca vitulina. The sequence goes on from NW_022589706.1 coordinate 37,293,597, forward strand.
AAAAACCCAGGCAGAGACCAGGATTTACAAGTTCCAAAGTGCTTTGTTGTTTTGTTTCATTCATGATTTGCCCAGAGGAATACTCAGAATGGGTCCTATGTATAAGGAGTCCATTCTTTTTCGGTGCAGTATAGTATTCCATTGTATCAGCATACCAAAGTTTGCTTATCCACTTTTACGCTGATGGACATTTGAGTTGCTTCCGGTTTTGAGGTTTTATAAGTGAAGTAGTAGCTACCAGCCAAGGTATGGTGGTCGTGCCATGGACTGAAGGGCGTTCCCCCCAAATTCATATGTTAAAACCCTAACCTCCAATGTGGCTGCATTTGGAGAGAGAGCCTTTATAGAAGTCATTAAGGTTAAATGAGTTCATAAGGGTGGGGCCCTGACCTGATAGGACTAGCGTTCATGTAAGAAGAGACACAAGGGCGTTTGCTTTCTGTCTCTAGATGTGCACAAAGAGTGTGTGAACACACAGCGAGAAGGCAGCCATCTGCAAGCCCGGAAAAGTACTCTCACCACAACCCGCCCGTGCCAACACCCTGTCTCAGACCCCCAGCCTCCAGAACAGTGAGAAATCAAGTTTTGTTGTTTAAGCCACCCAGTGGGTGGTGTTTCATCCTCCCAGCCCTAGCCGATTAAGACAGGGAGACGAGGTGTAAGCCAGTTCTAGACTAGGAAGGGACACAAATAGACCTCCACCCCAGGGTGATGGAAATATGCTGTATCTTGATCCGAGTGATCATTACACGAGTGGATACATAGGGAAACAGATTTATCAAACTGTCCATTTAAGATTTGTACATTTTTGCATATGTAAATTTTATTTAAACTGAAAAAAAGGCCTTCTTCCCCTTCCCAATTGTCTTAGTCCATTCAGCCTACTGCACAAAATCACAGACTGGGTGGCTTATAAACAACAGAAAGCTAATTCTCTTGGGGCGCCTGGGTGGCTCAGCTGGTTAAGCGACTGCCTTCGGCTCAGGTCATGATCCTGGACTCCCTGGATCGAGTCCCACATCAGGCTCCCTGCTCGGCAGGGAGTCTGCTTCTCCCTCTGACCCTCCCCCCTCTCATGTGATCTCTCTCATTCTCTCTCTCTCTCTCTCTCTCTCAAATAAATAAATAAAATCTTTAAAAAAAAAACAACAAAAAACAGAAAGCTAATTCTCACAGTTCTGGAGACTGGAAGTCTAAGACCAGGTCCCGTGAAGGCCCTCTTCAGCGGTGTCCTCACATAGCAGAAGAGGTCAGGATCTCCCTGGAGCCTCTTGTACAAGGGCACTAATCCCATTCATAAGGGCTCCACCCTCCCTCGGACTGATGTGCCTCCCAAAGGCCCCACCTCCCAGTACCATCACCTTTAGGGGTGAGGATTTCAACACATGAATTTTGGAGGGACACAAACATTTAGACCATAGCACCAAGGGAATCAGTGTTTCAAAAAGATAACCATATAGTCTTAACATCTTTGAGCAAGCCTGGTATGAAGGGAATGAACATGTATTATTCATCTCTTGTGTATTTATATATATGCTTGCACGTCATAAACAACTCCAGAAATTTTACAACTTGCCCTGGACCAAGCGCCTATCAAATGGCAGACCTGGATTCAGACCCATGCCCGGCTGACGTCAGGCCATGCTCCTCTCCCTAACCACATGAGATCTGAAAGTGAACCTGCTCAGCTAGGCGAGTGTAGACGGAGGCCACCCTGAGGGGTGGGGGTGGGGCGACTCTCTGGGCCCAGAGCCGGAGTCACCACCTCTGGGGAACAATCCCGCTGTGCTGCCCTGTAGGAAGGGAGCTGAAGACACTGGAAGGCTCAGGCAGCACGGAAGCCAAGGGCTCCAGGAGAGGAGCCGAACAAACAGCTGGGCAGCCTGGCCAAGAACAACAGGAAGCTCGCAGCCGCACCCCTGCTCGCTGTGGCCTACAGACCCGGGGTTATTTTCTCCAAAGGGCCTTGTGCACATGTTACATAAACAAAACCTCCATTGACTCCAGTTCTGGGCCTGGCCGAAAATAGCCCACAGGCTTCCCCCCCCACAACCCCGACTCCAGCTACTCTGCCACCCCTCACGGTCCCCGGTGTGGGTGAGCTGCATCCCTCGGTGACCCTACCTGTGGACCCCACGCTGCTGTGTCCCCAGGACTCTCTCCCCAGGGTTTACTTTCCCTGACAGGCCAGACACAAGGCATCCCTCTAAGACCTTAGATGGCTCCTGGGCCAAAGGACGAGTCTCCTCTCACCAGCGAGGCAGGAAGAAGCTTCTGAGGGACAGCTGGGCCGGCCAGCAGGAGGCATGAGAGGGACCGGCTGGCTGTCTCTTTCTCTCCTATTCTTTGTAGGACGGAGTTTGAGTGAGATCCCGAGAGCCAACTTCCCAGGAAAGAGCACAAGTTTCCTTTGTCAGGGTTTCTTTTTGAGCTGGATTTGGTGATCGAACACGCTGCTCCTAACTCTTTCTGTGAGGCCCTATGAGTCTCCCTGACCCTCATTTATACCTCGTCTTCATTTTGCAGAAAACCATTCCACTTGTGAACATCTGGAGATTCACAGATCTGTGACACGGCACGGGGTCACCCTGCCTGGGCTGTACCCCTCCCACACAGGCCCCGGAAAGCCTATTATAATCTCCCCCCATCTCCCCGCCAGCCGCCTGCACTGCCCCAGAATCTTAACTCATAAAAATAACAAAAACAACATCTACAATTTAGAAAAATATTTATGTTAAAAATTTACTATGTGCCTGATAGCATGCTAAGCATTTTATGTTCTATTTTATCTAATTCCCGTTGAACAGTCCTATGAGCTAGATACAAGTATTATCTCCAGATTACGGAGCAGTAAACTACAGTCTAGAGAAGTTAGAGGACCAAAGACGCGGCAGAGGTGAACACAGGCTCCGGTCTTATCTTACCGTCTGCATCACGTATCCCAAGGAAAAAGTCAGTCGGTCTTATGGAACCTCTTCTCCACAGTCTTCCTTCTTTCAAAGTCTAAGCTGCTACGCCTGTTATCAATGTAATTAAACAGAAGATACTGATCAATTCATTATCCAACCAGTATTTTCCAGACCAGATGCTATTTAAGTCTAGACCAAGCCAAAAAAAAAAAAAAAGTATGATGTGTAATATGTGAATATTTAGCTCTTATTTTAATTAACAGTTGTACTGCAGTCTTGAAAGGTCTTATACTCCCCCAAGTTGGAGATCCCCAAACCAGGTCTCCAGCCAGAATCTAGAAGATCTGCAGTCTAGAGGAGCAAGGGTGGGAAGCGGGGGGGTGGGGGGTGGGGGGGGGAGGTAGAGCTGAGAGAGACCGCACAGGATCTATAGGAGGTCTGCACTTGGGCTGAGGGCCCCAAGCCAGCCTGTGGAGATCCGGTGCGGGTGCTGATGGAACCTGCAAAACACTCTGAGGAATTTGGTTCAGACCCAATTCTCTTCACTCTGGTGGCCTCCGTGAGGCTGGCCAGCTGCAGGCCTGCTCTAGGATAACCCCCAGGCCTGAGGCAGCCTTGTCCATGGACCAAGTCAAAGCCTTAACTTATTTCTAGAAAAAAAGCCCTACATCTCTAGATTCTCACAATTTTATTCTCTATTCATTGGTTTTATCCATCCGTCCACCCCAGAAACATTTCTTGAGTATCTACTATATACAAGGCACTAAGGGACACAGAAATGTATGGAGAAATAATGCAATACCGTCTTGCCTTTCGGGAGTTCAAGCTCAAATGCAGGAGATGAAAAGAAAAATAATTGTGGTACAGCATGATAAGGGAAGCCATAGACGTAACCGCAAGCTTCAAAAGCCCTGGGGGTGGGGGAGCTCCTGACTCCCTTGTGGGAGGTCCCAGCAGTGGGGTGAGTGTGCCCAAGTGTGGCCATGGGGCCTGCCCAGAGGGAAGGAGGGTAAGGATTTACAGAGGCTTCCAGAGGAGATTGGTGGGGGACACTTTCTTTCGATAGTTCTCTCTCCCTGTAGAGACCTTCACTAGAATACCACTCCTGGGCTCTGGCCAGCCTTTATTCATCTCCCCAGGGGAGGAGGGATGACTTATCTGATCACTGAGTTCAGGAGAGGGAATTGTGACAGTGTGACTCAGTCATTTCCTGGTAGGGACACTTCCGTTCTGCTCCTCCGTGCCATAAACTTTATAGAAGCAGGCCTTTGCCGGGAAGGTGCTGCTCGTAGCTGGGTGAGTAAGTTCAGCACAGGAGGAGAAATTGGAAAGTCTACTTGGCTTACATATTTAAAGCCACACTCTCCAGCCCAGCTTCCATTACTATTGTCATTTTGATCTCCGTTTGCCTGGCTCCTGGGAGAGGGAAGAAAGGAGCTATTTATTACATTCCCTCAAACCCTAACACAGGCGATGCTAATATTGAGATGTGGACATAAAGAGGTGTGCAAGAGGGTGGGCTCGCCACTGGGGCTCAACTGAGGGTACTCTGCCCTCCATGTGCTGACCCGGGACCAGGATGCCCCTGAGCTCTGCAGAGAGAGGAGGCTCTTTCTCCAGGATTTTCACAACCTCATCCCCTGCTTTACAGCTTCCTGTTGACCCACATCCGCAGCAAGAGGTGAAGAAGAAGAGCGTACAGGATAAAACCCAGATTGGCCTTTTTTAAGAACACGTGGCAGTTCTGCAAGGGTCACAAACAGCCTTTGATCCAAGCCCAGAGTTCCCCCTGAGGTCCCAGATAAGACTCTCAGTGTAGCTGCCTGCTCGCCCTTCGGTCTGTTTTATTTTGGAAGGGCCGCTTTTGTGAATGTGTTCTGGCTTGCCTTTCTACAACACCTTTGCCCTGTTGTTCTTCATGCTTGTCTACTTCCCGTGGAACTGAACTTGGGATCCTACTTGTCCCTAGAAGAAAAAAATGCTGTAGTATTAGCCCTTGCCTCTTGGAAGGTCAGTCAGAATTACTGCCCCTTCTTTCTCAGATGACAAGTTACTGAAATGCAAAGAGGGATCTAAGGGGGCAGACCACTCAAAAAGGATTGGCAAAATCCCAGAGGGTCCCACTTATGCCCCCTCAGGATTCTCACATCAGACAATGCCGAATCCTTCTGGATTCTATCAGCTGGTTCCTCCGTTGGTAGCTGGGTTGGTTCTTTTCTCCCCAAGTTTTAGGACACTGAAAACGTCAGAGTGGCTAATAGCCCAGTAGAGGGAGCTGTATTAAACAAATTCTCCAAGCGGAACAGTAAAATAACTTGCAATGAGCCAAGCAGGTGGCCCTGTGTATACTTTGGAAACTCCGTCTATCAGTGGAGTGGTCGCCTATTCAAAAGCTCTGAGCCAGAGCAAAACTTTTGCAAGGTGGTATCTTGGGTTTTCTGGGCTGCCCAGGGCTACGCGTCTTGCTTTCATCAGCAGAACTTGGTTTTGGCTCAACATGACAGTTGCCACAATTAGACAAGCTTGTAGATTCCACAGGCAGGCCCTGGCTCCAGCGTGGTAAGGGAGATGCACAATTCTGCTGATCTTGTGCTCGCACTCCAGGCAGGGCTACTCAGGCTCACAGTCTCCAAAGATAGATTTGTCAGAGAAACCTATAACGTAGCGGGTTTATTAGTGACAGGCTTGAGGGCAGAGGCTCAGAAGCGATGCAGTAATAGGAGAATCTTGCAAAAATGTTTGGAGCTTGTGTTCACCCGACCCACCTTGCTCCCTGTGGGGCCTAGGAGTAGGCTAAATTCAAATCCAGGGCAGCCCTTGGTGAAGACTTTTAAATAAACCTCTGCAACCAAGACAATTGTGAAGTGTGGAAAATATCATGCAAAAGCAATATGGGTGTATTTGGATTCATGTGAGAATTATCAAAATTGACTGTAGGTCATGAAAGATACCTATGGCAGAGACAAAGCTGGGGAAACTGGCATCTTTGTGGACCCACGGTTGCTCACAGGTTAAAAGTACAAGCAAATCTTTTGGGAAATAAGAAGGAAACAGGATAATACAGGAGGGCTCTACATGAGAAAACGTGACCATGTGTGTTGGTTTGCTAGGCCTGCCATAACAAATAGTAGAAATTGTTTCGGGGCGCCTGGGTGGCTCAGTCATTAAGCGTCTGCCTTCGGCTCAGGTCATGATCCCAGGGTCCTGGGATCGAGCCCCACATTGGGCTCCCTGCTCAGCAGGAAGCCTGCTTCTCCCTCTCCCACTCCCCCTGCTTGTGTTCCCTCTCTCGCTGTGTCTCTCTCTGTCAAATAAATAAAATCTTTTAAAAATATATATATTGTTTCATAATTCTGGAAACTGCAAGTCCAAGATCAAGGTGTTGGCAGGGTTGGTTTCCTCAGAGACCTCTTGCCTTGGCCGTCTCTGTGACCGTCTCTACACAGTCATCCCTTTGTAGACTATCCCCTCGTGTATTGCTCCTCTTAGAAGAACACGAGTCCTATGAGATTAGTGCCCACCTTCACAGCCTCATTTTGACCTCATGAGTCACCTTTTTAAAGATCTTATCTCCAAATACGGTTATAGTCTGAGGTACTGGGGTTTGGGCTTCAACACATAAATTTGGGAGGCTGGCGGGGGGACATAATTCAGCTCCTAACACCACGAATGTCTATGACAAAGAAATTATACTGATTACCATCAATAATGCTAGTTGTTATAATAGATAAATCTGAATGAAGTCTGAAGGTTTGACACGAAACCTTTATTTCTCACTCACATCGGAGTTCATTTCCGAGGCTGTGAGATGACTGGACAGCATGTGGTCATTTAGGGATCTAGCTGCCATCTTCAATACATGCTGTGTCCAAGGACACTTCGGGTAGAGAAGGTAGGAACAAAGTGGGAAGAAGACATATGGCTCTTAGTGGCCTTGACCCAGAAGTGACACACCATTTCCACTGACATTCCACCAACAAGAGCTGGTCTTACACCCCCACCCAGGTGAAAGGGGCCTAAGAAATGTGGTTTGTGTCTCAGCCCAGGAGGGGAGTGAGCTAGGTGAGCATCTAGTCAGTCGCTACCACAGGGAAAAAATAAGTCTGAAGTCCAGAGATGCGCCAGTTGTTCTGGGGACCGGTCACCAGGTACTAGACAGTCAAGCAAATGCACCTAAGGATAAAAATACTAAAGGACCCCTGGAAGTCCCCAAGGCCATGATGAACCTTGGTCCAGAGTGGGGCTCCTCAGCCTTTTCATGTCATGGAACACAGAGAAAGTGAGGATTCTTACACTCTGTATTAGACTATGGGTGAGGCTATTCAAGTCCGGACATTCAGGAGGCTCCAATCACTCCAGGAGGCCACGTGGCCATCGTGGTGGCTGAGGATCATATACCGGTCACCTGTCTGCAACACAGCAGTGTGCTGTGCCTTCCTGGGGGGGAGGTTGTGCTTTAGAGACAAAGCAGGTGAAATGTACATCAGAATGTGTATCCTATGAAGACTGAAACCTACTATCACCATCACGGGATAAAACCAGGGAGTGAAGCCAGCTGCTGTCAAAGCCGGGGGAAGCAGAATTATCCTGAAAGACTCTACGGGATGATCAAGTGCTGGGACCATGAACTGTCCCTTCATCTGGAATCCACATTCCAAGTGGGAGGGTCCCTCCTGGTGAGGAGGGCTTGTGAGGTGGACTATCAATTATGTTATATTTATAGAACTTTTCTTTCCCTCTCCTGAAGTAATTAACTGGGGGAACATTACAAAAGAAACCCAGACATGGACATTAATCCCTGTCAGGAGGAACGAGGTAGAGAGCTCAGAAATAAACCCCTGCATATGTGGTCAATTAATTTATGATAAAGAAACCAATAATATACAGCGGGGAAAGGACAGTCTCTTCAATTAATGGTGTTAGAAAACCAGAGAGCCACATGCAAAAGTATAAAACTGGACCCCTATCTTATACCATACACAAAAATCAGCTCAAAATGGATGAAAGAATTCAGTGTAAAACCTGAAACCATAAAACTCCTAAAAGAAAACAGAGGGGGTAAGATCCTTGACATTGGTCTTAGCAATGATTTTTTTAATTTGACACCAAAAGCAAAGACAACAAAAGCAAAACTAAACAAGTGGGACTACATCAAACTAAAAAGTTTCCGCACAGCAAAGGAAACCATCCACAAAATGAAAAGGCAACCTGTCAAATGGGAAAAAAAGTATTTGCTAACCATTTATCTGATACTGGATTAATACCCAAAATATATAGAACTCATACAACTCAATAGCAACAACAACAACAAATCCCATAAAACATGGGCAGAGGAACTGAACAGACATTTTTCCAAAGAAGACATACAGGTGGCCAACAGACACATGAAAAAATTCTCAACTTTATGAATCATCGTCCCGGGAAATTTAAATCAAATCCACAATGAGATATCACTTCACACCCACCAGAATGGCTATCATCAAAAAGAAAGAGATAACAAGTGTTGGCGAAGATGTGGGGAAAAGGCGACCCTCATGCATTGTTGGTGGGAAGGTAAAATGGCGCAGCTTCTGTGGAAAACAGTGTAGATGTTCCTCAAAAATTTTTAAATAGGATTATCATATGATCCAGAAATGCCAGTCCTGGGTATATATCCAAAGGAAGTGAAAACAGGAAATCAAAGACATATCCAAACTCCCATGTTCATTGCCGCATTGTGCACAATAACCAAGATATGGAAACAACTGTGTCCATCAATGGCTGAAAGGATAAAGAAGAGGTGGTACATATATACAATGGAATATTATTCAGCTATGAGAAAGGAGAAAATTCTGCCCCTTGCAACAACATGGATGGACCTTGAGAGCATTATGCTAAGTGAAATAAGCCAGACAGAGAAAGACAAATACTGCATTGCTGCATGTTATCACTTATATGTGGAATCTAAAAAGAAAAGTCAAACTCATAGAAACAGAGTAAAAAAAGTGTTTGCCAGGGACTGAGGGGAGGGGTGGAGGAAATAGGAAGAGATTGGTAAAAGGGTACAAAGTTTCAGCTGTAAGATGAATAAGGTCTGAGGATCTAGCATAAAACATGGTGATTCTAGTTGACAACACTGTATTGCACAATTGAGATTTGCTGGGAGAGTAGAACTTAAATGGTCTCACGCACGCACAAAGATCAATCTGTGAGGTGATAGATGTGTTAATTAAGTAGAGGGGGGAATGCTTTCATTATCTTGAAATATGCTTTAAATATTATGCTTTAAAAATTATGCTTTATATATCTCAGAAATTTTTTGGTCAATTATACCTCAATAAAGCTGAAATTTTTTAAAAAAAGGTGTGTGGGGGGGTATGTGTGTGGAGGGGGGGGTAAAGGGAACACAACAAAGGAGAAGAAAATAGAACATAGATTCCTGAACATTAAACATAGTTTAAATGTTAATAAAATTTATGCATGTGGTCTTTGGTTTGGTTTAAATCATCTCCACTTTCAACTAACAAATATCTAGCTTTATCTATTAAAAAATCCAGCTGATGTCTATAAATTATGGGAAAATGTAGTAAGATCACATCATGGCAGAGAGGCTGGAGGCCAGTTTAAAAGCTCATGTGCTTTTAAGGGACGTCCCACCGAAGGAAATCAATTTGCATCCTTGTGATTATTGTTCCGTCAAAGAATCTTTGCAATGCTATCAACCCTGGACATCTCAAAATACAAATGCCAGGTAGCACTTAATACTGATTTACAGTGTCCTTAAAGATTACATGGTGTTTTTGCCTAAAAACCAGCTCTTTCACAGAAATTATTCTTGCTTTCCACAAAGTCATGAAAAATAAATTGGAGAAAATTTTTATTAAGATTTTTTTTTTAAAGCAAACAACTAGCTTTCGGGGTATTATCCAAATCGTTTGTCATTTCCTGTCTCCATGTTCATCCAATATGGGAACATTTAACCACACAGGAAGAAGTTGGTGGATTTGGAAAGTTGCTGAATTCTCTTTTTTGGATCAATCCACATTAAACACGAGCTGTTTCTTTATTAGCAAGTAAAGAATAAACATAGCTTGTGCTGAGTAGAATAGGGAAGAGAAGTCCCTCTGAGCCCAGTGATCCTGGAACAAATGAATGATTCCAGCTGAAACCCGAGGAGAGCAGGGGTTCCTGAGATCTGGTCAGGCCAAACCATCCACATAGCAAATCCCTGACTTCCACAAAACCCAGCCTCTGAGGATCACTGACCCTTGAGGTCTGTGCACCCCTGGAGTGCTGAGATGATTTGAGGAGGTATAAAGACCAACAATTTCATTTTAACAGACATGTATTGCCTGTTAAATTAACGTCTGCTAGAAAAAATACATCCTGCCCAATTAAACCATGATTTCCTCAGTTCTACTCCCTGGGATGAAAGTAAATATTGAAATAAGAAAGAATATTTAAATTAAAAAGATACTAAGTACAATTGATCGTCAGTATTCATGGACTCTGAATTTGGGAACTTGCCTCCTTGCTAAAATGTACCTGTAACCCCCAAGTCGATACTCACAGGGCTTTTGCAGTCATTTGCAGACATGCAGAGCGACAAGAAATTGGGGTTGCCCACCAGCACCCGTTCCCGGCGGAGGTTCAACAAGGTGGCGACTCTGTGGTCTTTTTTCAGCTTCCCTACTTAAAACAAGTGTCCTTTTCGTGGTCTATTTAGTGCCACATTTTTGGCATTTTTGTTTATTTGCTGTTTATAGTGGCCCCGGGCTTTGTGCTGGCAGGCCTGCTAGGGCCCCTACGTGCAAGAAGGCCACGGGGGCCTTACAGAGAAAAGCCATGCTTTAGATAAGCTTCATTCAGGTCCAAATGGTAGCGTTGTTGGCCACGAGTTCAATGTTAATGAATCAACAGCATATATTTTGAGAGGTGTCTTTAAAAAGAAACACACAAGGGGCGCCTGGGTGGCTCAGTCGGTTAAGCCTCTGCCTTTGGATCCAGTGGTGATCCCGGGGTCCTGGGATCGAGCCCCCACATCGGGCTCCCTGCTCAGCGGGAAGCCTGCTTCTCCCTCTCCCACTCCCCCTGCTTGTGTTCCTGCTCTTGCCCTCTCTCTCTCCGTCAAATAAATAAATAAAATCTTAAAAAAGAAAGACACATAAAACGGCATCATATGCTGATCTGTGGATGAAAACGTCCTGGAGGCTAACCCTCTGTTCCCCCCCCCCCCAGGAGCACTGTTTCAGTATTTGCTAATTCGGTGCCAGGGGACTATGACTAGCAGAAGAGGTGGCTGGGGTAGAGCCAGGCTGCAGGCCCCAGATCTCACTAGAAGGACTGCTTGTCGCCCCGCAGTGGGGAGTGTGGTCAGCAGACAGCCAGCCATGCCGTTTCCCCATCAGCCCAAGTTTGGTGGGGGGAGAGAGGCTCCCACCTTCTTGGACACTCTGACAGGCCACACGTGCTCCAGACCCTCCATTCCACCCCACCCCCGACGCTGCCGAGGCTTCCTCAAGGTTGCACTGCCCTCGGCCTCTCCCTCCGCGGGATCCTGCTTCGCCCCCTCGCCTTCACGGGTGCTGATTCCCAACACCTCGCATCCCGACCTTCATTTCCGCTTCAGTTTCTGAGGACCCCAACCTGCTGTGCCAGTTCCCAAAGAGGGCGAAGTAGAGAAATGCTCTGCTGAGATCCTGCCTTCGTCCTCTCCGGGCCCTCCGCAGATGCCAGCCTACCTGCTCTTCCCTTCCTGGCTCCGGACTCTTGGTCCATACCCAGACGGACACCCACCCCCAGCCCGGGGCCTGTGCTTGTGGCTGTGAAGTCTGGGTCCTGCTGGGGGGGTGCACTGGAGGCCACGAGTGGGGAGGGTGGGGGATTGAAATGCAGTTTGTGCTCCACCGCCCAAGCCACAGGTCCTGGTGAGGGCTGCGTTGTTTGGAGAAGGGGAGCCTGTTCCTAACTGGCTCCCAGGAGGCCTGTGGGTAGCAGTGGCCAAGGCTGTCCCCCGCCCCCATCTTACCCCCTGACCTAGATCCACCCTCGCCCTACCCCCTCTCTGACGTGAGGCCTTCCCCTCTTGCCTCTGCATCTGCCATTGTTTGGACTTCTTACCTGGGCCCAACCTCTAATCCATTTCTCCACCAAGAGGAGATCTGATGAGCCAAAGACAAAAACATGTCAATTTCTAAGCCTCCTGAAAGCTTTTCCCTTTCAGACACAGTGCTCATGAGAGAAAGCACCTAGGAGAGCTAGCTCACAGTATTATTGCCTTCTAGCCTCTCTAAGCGACATGCATGCTCAGCAGGCTGAAATAAAGATCATGTAATATCTCACTGGGATGTACTTCCAAATATCTGAGAGACGTTTATGAAAACAATAGTCACCGTTTACTGGGACTCGCTACGTGTCAAACACTCTGCTGAGCGCTTTATGTATTTTATCTCATCGAATCCTTCTAACAGGCCTGAGAGGTTGGCATTAATAGTCCCATTTAACAAGGCGTGGGGAGGTTCATTTGCCTTGCCCCTGGGAACTGGCAGCCCAGGGTTTCAGACATGCTTTTGTCTGAATACAGAGCTAGAGAAACTCTCTCAGGTGTAACGTAAGAGAGAACTCAGCTCGGTCTGAGGCAAAGGCTCCTGATGACAGAAACAGCAGAGACAGAGCAAAAGCCAGGCAGACGGACAGCCCATCCCTTTGCAATGAGGGGAGAATGATGCTCTCTTCTTACCTTGAAAGAATTCAACTCAAGCCTAAAATTGAACCAGGATGAAGATCTGAGCATTTGAGCTTGGCGGGCTTCATTTTAACCATGTGCCTAATCATTCATCATCATCCAAAGACCATTTCCTCTGCACCTGCATCCAGAATGTATCCAGGGTCTGGTATTTCAGGGAAGAATTACTCAGACCCTTTATTTTGCTTCTTAACCCACCCAGCCTTTACTAAACTGGATCACAGTTTGTGGATAGCAAGGCCTCTGGAAACCAGGAGAAATGAGGCTGTTAGCTCCTGACCATTTGGCTTCTTGACATGTCAGGGTAGGTGAAATAAATAGTTGAAATGAGGTTGAAGATTGAACTGTGGATTTCAGCCATAATTTATGGCATTTCTTCTAGGAAAAACAGGAAAATCAACAGCCTTCGACAGATTTCGGTTTAGATGTTTTGGCACTCTTTGGAGAGTCTTCAGAAATAAGTGAATCTCATCCCCAGATTCTTAGGGTTGAACCTTGCTATGGAGACACAGTGATGGGCAAGATGACTCTTCTTTTATATTTCTCCCAGATTCATCAGGAAGACCAGTTTCCGTTGGTGAATATTCTGATTTATTAGTCCACCAATTAGAGACCCCAAAAGGGACGTTAGTGGCATTCCAAGCTTCAACCAGACACCCCAACCTATTTGCCCATCTGGTATGTTGGAAGTTCGGGGGTCACTCTCCTCGAAGACCCTGGGATTCCTGGGGCCCTACATGTCCAGCCACCACTCACTGCTACTCAGCTCTCTGATGGGCTATCCTGCCTTTCACCGACCCATCTCATCCAAGTCCAGCCTTTAGGGAAGTGCCTTGCTGTTAAAATGTCTTTGCAATGTGCTTTTTCCTGTTTAAGAGACTGGACGGGGCAGCAAAATCAGAACTCATCCATAAGGATTCTGGCAGTGAAGCCTAGAGGTTAAGATCATTGGCTTTGGAATCAAATGGCTCTGGATTGAAACCCTGCTGTATCGATTATTAGCTGTCTGACCTAGGACAAGTTACTTGGCTTCTCTAAAACCCCCATTGAACGTAAAGCAATGGGGGTTTTAGAGAAGCCAAGTAACTTGTATTAGAAGTTGAGTATTAGAAGAGAAATTCAAATTATTCTCAAAAACTCTCATCCAGAATCTGAAAAGTACTAAGTGAAAGAAACCAGACACAAAAGGCCACGTGTTGCATGATGCCGTGTACATGCAATGTCAAGAATAGGTAAATCTACGGAGACAGAAAATAAAGTAGTGATTGCCTATGGCTGAGGGGTTGGAGGAATAGGGATTAACTGTTGGTGGGTATGGGGTTTCTTTTGGGGTAATAAAAATGTTCTGGAAGTAGACAATAGTGATGGCTGTGGAAATTTGTGAATATACTAACATCTACTGCATTGTACACTTTAAAGGGATGAATTTTACATAGATAAATTGTATCTCAAAAGTAGTTAAACTTTTTAAAAAGAAAACTATTATGAGCTAAAACCATGGATTTTGAAGCCAATTTGTTTCAGGAACTCTCCCTACCTCTTTAGCACTGGAAGTAAAATGAACTGTCATTTCACTGGAAGACTGTGTCTCTTTCTAGGCAGATCATTTGTTCTATGATGACTGCACAATAAATGTCAGCCCACTGCAATTTGGGCATTTGCGGGGATAAGTAACACACAGTTCTCTTAGCCTTCTGTGAGAGACTGCTGAGCAGCCTGGATTTATGGGCACAAAGAGCCAACCTACCACCTTAGATTGAGAGATTCTCTGCTGCTCAGTTCATCTGGGAGATATTCCAGGTGGTAAATTAGATTTTTTCCATCCATCTGGGATGGAAAAACAGAGGCAGGAAACACAAAGTCTATTGGATTAACTGTAAATATTTTGATGTATTATGGTCATTGGTTCTTACTGTAAATGTGTGTGTGTGTGTGTGTGTGTGTGTGTGTGTGTGTGTTGGGTGGGTGGGGGGAAGGACAGACTTTGCCAAAAGGAAAGAGGGGAGGAGTTTTGGATGAGTCTGTGCCTATTGCAAAACTGGAGTGGATTAATTCTGGAATTTCATTGAGTACATTCAATGCTTCCAACGTATAATTTTAAAAATACACAGTGTTTTCAGATTCATGTCTCAGACAGGGCTGTCTGCACTGCTTATGGACAATTTCTTTGGCATAAGTAAGATTACAAGATTTTGATAAAAATTATTTCTTTACTGTTTGGAATGTCTGAATAGATTTGTGGTCTTTCATTTTGCTTTAAAACATGATTAAATATGCTTTAAAAAAAGACTTCTGTCCAGTTTTTGAATTTCTTCCAGATTTATAGCTGGTTAATATTATATATGTCATGCTGCTTTTTATTTTTTTATTTTTTGGTTCAGTAATGTCAAGTGAGATTCTTTCAAAAAGAAAAAGGTTTACAAAAGAGAAGGAATTATTTTTTATACCACATTAAGGCATTAAGAAATTTACCAAAATCTATCAGGGACATTTAATTTTTTAAATGTTTTCCCAAAACTTCTAGGGGGAGTATATAGCCAGTGGGAGAAGTGGAGAGAGATCTCAGGGCAGGAAGAGAATCAAAGAGAAGATAAACTTAAATAGGTTCTTCTTGGACTAGCATGGACACACTGGGCTCTTTTATTCCCTTTGTTTTTACTGAATGTACTGTGTATTGAGACTTTGTTGAAACTGAAGTTCCCACACTCTGTGCTATGTACTAACAACCTTTAAGAGACTAAGTAGGGTATTGTAGTCTGGTCGGGCTGCTGTAACAAAATACCATAAACTTAAACAACACTTTAAGTGTGGTTTAAACAACAGAAAATTTTCACAGTTCTAGAGGCTGTGAAGTCCAAGTTCAAGGTGCCAGCCAACTAGGTTCCTGGTGAGAGCCCTCTTCCTGGTTTGCAGATGGCCATGTTCTCATTGTATTGCCATAGGATGGAGAGAAAGAGAGCGTGCTCAAGTCTCCTCCTCTTCTTATAAGAGCATTAATCCCATCATGGGGGCTCCACCCTCATAACTTCATCGGAACCTACCTACCTCCGAAAGCCCCACCTCCAAATACCATCACATCGGCTTCAACATTCGAATGTGGGAGGAACAGGATTGCACTCCCACATGAATGACCTGAACATTTAACAGGCAGTAAATAACAACAGCTACCGCATATTGACTGGGGACTCTACTGGGGATTTCACTTGTTCTTCACAAAATCCAGTAAGGTCTTTGTGATCAGGTCCGTTTCATAAATGAGGGAACTGAAGGTCCTGGAAGTTAAATAAATGGGCCCATGGTCAAGCAGCTTGGGTGTGGTCTAAATCCAAAATTTGAATCAAATGTTTGGTTCAGGTTTTTGACTGCCAAAAAACCTGACATATGAGCTGGCAATCTTAAAACTGGGTTAACACTCTGTTTCCAGAATCTGCAACTGCCTAGTTTCCATTCCCTTGGGGTTGGTGTCCCTTTTGCAGCCCAGTAAACAACTCCTTCTGTTGTCTTCCCCTCCTAAGTGATGCTGTTGCCCAAGTAAGAAACCTGGAAGTGAGGAAGATGCTTCCTTCTCCTCCAGCCAGCTCATCGATACATTGAGTTCTGGAGGTCCTTCTACCCCTTCTATTTGCTTGCAATCTATCTTCTCTAGTGCTACATCTGTTACTGTGGTTCAGAAATTCACCATTTCATTGCATAATTTCCAACAGCCTCCTACTTGCCATCCCTGACTCCTGTCTTCTCACCTCTAGTCCATGCTTCCCGAGGATGTTTCCACTCCCAAGAGTGATTTTTCAAAAACTGTGAATCCAATCCTGTTCATCTACTATTAAAAATACTCAGTTTTCATTGCTTCAGGAAGAAGTTCAAATTTCTTAATATTCCTTATAATGACTTCACTGTTTTGGCTCTATCATTCCAGCCTCCTTTAGTATACAATACTCCCTGGATCAGGATTATATTTGGTTGCAAGTGACAGAAAACTAAAAATAACAGTGGTATAAACTATAAAAAGCTGATTTTTTTTTTTCCCTTTCCATATGGCAGGTGTGGTTTTCTAATTATCCCAAACCCAAGTTCTTCCTACATTGCTATTCCATTTTCTCGATCATGTAGCTTCCATAGCATTGGCCAAGATGGCTGCTTGAGATCTAGCTCTCAGATCCACATTTTAGCCCACGAAAAGGAAGAAGGACCAAAGACAATTGTGCCCTTCCCCTGATAGTCCCTTCCAAGAAGTTCCACTTAGGAACTTCCAGTTAGGTCTCACATAACTTTGTCACATGGCTAAATTTGCTGCAAAAGAGATTGGGAAATGGGGTCATTGTTTTTGGTGGTCATATGTCCAGCAAAAAAAAAAAAAAGACTCTCATATTTTCACTCTCAACTATTTGCATAATACACTCTATACATGGATTTTCTTGTGTGTCTCTCCATTAGTTGGAGAGTTCCTTGGCATGGGTGACTAGAACTCAAGTTCCAGGTTTGGGTTTTTTTTTTTTCTTGCAATAGAACATTCCATTTAGCTTAAATGTAGACACATAGCCATAAATGTCTGAGAATGTGGACATAGGCATAATCCTGCACAGGGAACATGCACTGCAACCCAACGACTGATACAGAGGCCTCCTTGAAGAGGGGATATTTGAACTGAGAGCAGAATTAGGAGGAGCTAGTCATGCAACAGCCAGAGGGAGGAGCCTTCCAGGCAGAGAGTTCAGCTAGGACAGAGGCCTCAAGTTGAGGCAAGAAGGGATTTGGCATTTTCAAGAACAAGAGGAAGCAGTGTGGCTGGAGGGCAATACATAGAGGGCGGGAGAGTGGGCAGAGCTGCCAAGGCAGCAATGGCAGGAACAGAACACATGCCGAGTGAAGATGGCCCAACATGGAGGTCACCGGAATGGGCTCTGGGGCAGGCCGTTTGGATAGCCCACAGTTCTACCACTTACTAGCTGGGAGACCTTGATAAGCGACTTAGTCTCTCTGTGCCGTAGCTTTCCCAACTTTAAAACAGTCATAGAACAGAATCTTTATAGAGTGGTTGTTAGAGTGGTTTAAACAACAGAAATTTATTTCTCACTGTTCTGAAACACTGTGAGCACTCGATAGGTCCTTTACACCTACACACCTGCTCTTTCGAAGGTGTGTCTAGCTTTCTGCCACTCCTGTCTTTCCACTATCTTAATACCCAAACCTAGGCTCCTGCCACCCTCCTGCTCTCTAGTTCAGTTAGTTCCTCTCTCACTTGGAATTAGGTTTGACTACAATATAAAGCAGGTTAGACATAGAAAACTTCTTCTTCTTTCAAGTAGAAATCCTGAGGTAGACAAGCCCAGGCTGAGATGGTGGCTCTGTGGATATTAGAGACCCTACTCCTTGCATCTTTCTTCTCCATCATCATTGACTCTGGCTTCAGATAGATGCTGGGGTTTCGGCCAACGTCATGTCCATGTCCCAGAAAGATAAAAGGTAGAAGGAAGGAACGCTGGGTGGCTCAGTCAGTTAAGCATCTGACTTTGGCTTGGGTCATGATCTCAGGGTCCTGAGATCGAGCCCTGCGTTCAGCACTCAACCCTTACCCCACCCCCACATCCAGCCCTGCGCTAAGCAGGAGTCTGCATCTCCCTCTCACTTTGCCCCTTCGCCTACTCGTGCGCTCTCTCTCTCTCTCTCAAATAAATAAATAAACATCTTAAAAAAAAAAAGGTGGAAGGAAGAAAGGACAAAAAGGCATACTCATTTTAAAAAACTATTCCTGAAGCCCTATCCAACAGCCTGCTGTCATTTCATTGTCTAGAATTATTCACATGGCCACACCCAGCTGGAAGAGAGGCTGGTGTATGTTTTTTCCAGCCTGGCACATTGTATGGGGTCTAATTACTGTGAAAGAATTCTATTGGGATAAACCATCTTCTTTCTTGTTGCCCAGATTCTAATCCAGACTCCTATTCTTTGTCTCCTAGGCCACTTCTCATGGGCGCTCTGTCCAAAAATTCCCATCTTCAACCCATTTTACACATGCACAGCCCTCAGTAGCTTTCATTTGCATCAAGCAGAGCCCACAAACTAGTATCTTGCAAACTGAATCCAGCCTACAGTCATATTCTGATTGACCTTCATGGTACTTTCAAAACTAAATAAATTACGTACCACTGAATTGAATTACTTCCCAAAGTTTAACAAACCAAAATTCTCTCTAAAATCCTGCATTTCCTTCTTTTGATAGCAGAGGTTCTGGGCCCACACCCTAAATAGCAATAATTAGCTGTGGTTGGGTAATCACTCACTGCTTTGGATAGCGTTTGGGATTTCCAGTTTGCCCCAATCCCGGCTCTTCTCTTGCCTCTTCCCAGACCATACCCAGACCACAGAAAATTTACATTTTCTGACTATCCCCTGAAAGCATTTGAGTTTATGAATCTTGGCTGAAAGAGTGAAGACTAAAACTCCTTGTCTTCTCTTCAAGACCCTTCCATGATCTGGCCCTAGCTCACTCTTCCAGCTCTTCTCTTCATGTGCTGTCTGCTCCGAACACTCCCCACATGGCATCTCTTGCCTGTAAGCTCCATGAAGGCAGAAACCATGTCCGTTTTGCTCACCAGTCAATTCCCAGAACCCACAATAGCGCCTAGCTCATAAGGAATGCTCAATAATTAATTGTTTGATGAATCAATCCTTGTATTTTGTCACCTCCCTGTTTATGCTCATGGTTCCACTCCCTCCAATGACCTTCTCTCATACCCATGTGATAGGAGTTCAAACATCCTTTAGAGTCCAACACCGAAGACTCCCCCTATACACTTGCTGGCCGTAACTTCTTCTCTGAACTCCTACAAAATCCTAGTGCTTTTAAGAATCATGGAGTTCCCAGGACATATCCCAAAGTGCCCAAGGCTTCCACACTCTGGAAGGAAATCAGCTTGGAGAGGACTCAATAGGCCTGAGAAGTTATATGTCCGATTATATGAGATGTTACATGCCTCTGGTGGCTAGGTTTGGAACGGAGTGAGAGAAAAAGAAGATAGGAGGCTACTGCAGTAGTCTAAGCAAGACAAGATGGTAGCTTGGGCTTGGGGATTGGCAGAAATGAAGAAAGAACTGAATGGATCCAAGAGATTATCAGCACATTAGAATGTCAGGACTTGACAGTATAATAAAAAGATAGTAAAGGCAAAGGAAGGAGAGGGTTTCAAAGGTGATTATTTGATTGCTGGCTAATGTAAGAAATGAATGGTACTATCATTCTCTGAAAAATAAAATACTTAGAGAGAACCAGGCCTTGGAGTCTAGTTTTGGCCTTGTTGATTTTAAAGATCTTTGAGACATTCAACTTAAGATGTCAAGTAAGAGGTTAGATATATGGGTTTAGAGTTCAGAAAAGCATTCTGGGCTGAGGATATAAATTTGAAAATTATCAGAATTATCAGCTGTTGAAACTCTGGATATGGTTATGGTTGCTAAATGCTGAGGGAGGTAGTATGGAAGAAGAGAATAGGGCTCACGGCCCAGTCTTAGGAGGCCGACACTTAATACCCAGGCCGAAGAAACTGAGCCTACAAAGGAGATAGAGGGGATTGTCCAAAGACCTAGGAGCCAATCAGATAAGGATTGCATTGGAAAGCCAAGGAAGAGAGTCTCAAAATGGAAGGAGAGGTACGTTGGTGAAAGGTGAAGAAAGATGAGAACTGAAAAACACTCATTAATGCAGCATTTGGTATGTCATGGGTGACCTCTGAAGGAGCCATTTGGAAGAGTGCTGGGCCTGGTGGGAGGAAGCCTACTGAAGAGCGTTGGTTGGGAGATGAGGCAAGAGAGACAGTGAGCAGAGTTGTGGCACCCTGGGCCAATGCTGGATTACGTGATGTGGGCATCAAAGACATCCCTTGGATATGACTAAAAATATCTAATGGATCTAGCACCATGGAGGTCATGGGTGTCCTTAGAGAGAGGCAGCCATGGTGGGGGAGTATTAGGGTTGGGAAAGAGGGTTGGGGATTGGAAGGGAAGAAAATGGAGACTATAAAAATGATGTGACCTCATAATGAAAACTGGCTCTGCCCTCCTTCGTCTCTGTGTCTACCTGCCTAAGTGCTTAACAAGAACCTCATTTACCCCTCTGCCTCCCCCAGAAGATGGAACCACAGATGGTAGCAGGGAAGAGGAGATACAATGGATGGATAAATGCCTCAGCCCTTTCCTGAATCCCAAAGACAGCTAGTGCATTGGGTATTTTTTGATAGAGGCCATATATCCTGTATTGGGTTTCCTCATCTGTATGTGTGTTTAAATGATTTTAATATCAAACCCAAGGTCTACTGCTGATTTAGAGTTCAAAAGAATCTCCTCTATAGTCTGGAACATCCCTGTGTGGTTTGTAAGAAGGATGAGGAGTTTCCGAAGTGACAGTGCTGCCACTCATAAAAGAGAAAACAAATTCACTGTGCAATCCAGGAGGGGCAAAGAGCACAGCATATGGCTGGGCTTCCGGATTCTGTCCCTCAGAAGTGAGACAGAGACAGCTCTTGAACCTTCACACTTACTCGTAACATTAGAGGATAGGGGATTCAGATTACACAGATGGTGGTGAAATGCAAAAAAAGTAAATGTTGACAACTGGACTTCTTTCCCATCAAAGACATTTAACCTAATCTCTAATGATTAAGTACCTAACCCTACTTTCAAAGCGCCATTGAATTTTAGGCAACTAGATCTTTATAACAAAAGATGAAAAAAAAATTGAAATATTTAATTGATCACCTGGGCTTTAGAGAGGACTTGCAATTTAATTTCATCATTTCTCTTGACCAATAGCTGTCCGATAGAAGTATAAGGTGAGCCACAAATCTAAATTTAAATTTTATAGTAGCCGTGTCATAAAATTAAAAAGAAATAGGTGAGATTTCTTAAGACTATATTTTATTTATCCTAACATATGCAAAATATTATCATTTACATATGCATTTAATATACACATGTATTAATGGGATATTTTATGTTCCTTAGTTCATACTAAGTCTTCGAAACCTGCTATGTATTTAACACAGCACATCCCAATTCTGACCAGCTACACTTCCAGTGCTCGACAGCCACGTGTGACTAGTGGCTACCTTATTGGACAACCCTACTCTAAATAATCATCAAAGAATCATGTACAAAAGAATCCATCTAGTTAAAAAATAAGCAACTCCTATTTACTGAGCACCTAGCATGTGACAGCCACAGGGCTGACAATTTTATATATGTCATGTTGTTTACTCTTCACCATGATTCTGCCACATAGATATCATTCTCCTCTTTTTACGGAGGGGAAACTGAGGCTCAGAGCAGTTAAATAAACTGTGCTTCCCTGTCAGGATCAGGTTTTAAACTCAAGCCTGTGCTTTTAATTTGGCCATATAGTCAATTAAAATCCTTGAGTCTTTTTTTGGGGGGGGGGGGGCTTTTTTTTTTTTAGATTTTTTTTTTTTTACAAAGAGAGACAACAGCGGGAGGGGGAACAGAAGCAGGGGGAGTGGGAGAGGGAGAAGCGGGCTTCCCCCCGAGCAGGGAGCCCGATGTGGGGCTCGATCCCAGTACCCTGGGATCATGACCTGAGCCGAAGGCAGATGCTTAGCGACTGAGCCACCCAGGCGCCCCTAAAATCCCTGAGTCTTTAATAGACTCATGATGTTCACTCAAAACACATCTTCGCAGTAAGAAGCACAGCTGTAAGGCCACCAAATATTAACCACTCAGGAGAGCAACAAGAAAAGAAAGGGGCACCCATCAAATCCCAATTCTTATTCAATAATAGATGTTAACTCATCTGAGAACAAATTTTATTGAGCACCTTCCTTGTTTTCGTTATTTGTTTTACAGATTTTATCTTTAAGTAATCTCTACACCCAACGCAGGGCTTAAATTTATAACCCTGAGATCAAGAGTCACACGCTCACTGACTGAGCCAGCCAGGTGCCCTGAGCAATTTCCTGTATAACAGGCATTATGGAGAAAAAAAGAAGTACACAAAGTTACCTGGCTCTGCCCCACCTCCACACCCTCTACCCTCGTCACTTTCTCTCACAGGAAATTTCCTATTTCCTGACATGTCTTTTCCTGACTCACATTTGTGTATCTCCTGTTCCCTCTGGTGGAAGATTCTCCCTTCTCCAGTCTGAGCGATTAACTCCTTCTCATCCCTTAAGATCTGGCTCGAATGTCACTTCCTACAGGAAGTCCTCCCTGATACTGCAGGCAGAGTAAATCATTTTGCCCTTCATGGGTTCACAGCATCTTTCTATCAGAGCACTTACTATACATTTGTTTCTGAGTCTTTTCCCAGAGGGTGAGCTCCTGGAAGCAAGGAGAATGCTTGATTCATTTGTTGGGTAGGTGTCTAATTCAGCTATCTGCTAGGGGTCTCCTGGTCCCTAAATTCTAGGTCAGATTGATTTAAGTCCCAATTCTATAGATTAGGGAAACCTAAAGCTCTTCCTCAGGATTCTCCACATCTGGGGAGATGCTCTTACAGTCTTATGGTTCATTCTGTTTTTTACGTCCTGACTTTGTCAGAATTGCTCTGCTCTAGGTCTCATACTTATGTCTTCAGTTCTGCTCTGGCATCAGCCCCCATACTACATACAGCTTCTCTCTTCTTCTCTCCCCAACCCCAAAGCAACCATGTAACCATGTAAACAAGGCATTTTACTGCAGACCACATGATCACAGGGAACGGGTGACGTGGCATACAACAGAGCAAAAACCTCAAAACCATGTATTAGATCTTTCTACAACCCTGCTCTTCACCCCCCACCCCAGGCCTATTACATTCCCACTTCTCAAAACTTCCCAGCTCCTCTCTCCAATCTTTTCCTTGCCACCCACTCTGCTTCCCCCTCCATTTTCTTTCTTTCTTTTCTTTTCTTTCCTTTTTTTTTTTTTTTTTTTTTTGTGCCCAAACCCAAAAGCCCTCTCATTTTCTCACGTAGAATGGTGCATCTTTGCCTTTCTGCTTGGGCTCCTTCAGATACCTATATATTGGCCATTTTCCAACCCAAAGCCTTAACAAGGTATTTTCCCCAGCAAAGGCAGCCCCCTCTTAAGAAAAATGTCAGACAACAGTTAAGGGAATTATAACTTCTGTCTAGAGAAAGTGCTGGCCAACCTTTTCTGGAAAGGTCCACATGGCAAAGACTTTTGACTTTCTAGGCCATAGGATCTCTGCCACAGTTACTCACTTCTGCTGCTGTAGCACAAAAGCAGCTGATATATACATGATGTTCCAATAAAACTTTATTTATAAGAACTGGGGAGGGGGCAGAATTGGCCCCCAGGCCCCAGGTTGCCAATGGGCAGGATTTGACTCAGAGATGATAGTTCCTGACCCCTCATCTGGAGAATGAGTGGACTACCCCTGATCTTCTAGAGCTTCCAATCAAGTCTGGGAATCAGGGCAGAAACATGAAAAGATCACTAATATTTTTAAGAGACAGAAAATGATAAATTCCAGAGGAATGGTTTAGGTCATCCAAGTTGACATTTTAATGAAATTTCTGAATGCAATATTGCATGAAGCCCTGGTCACTTCTGGGTAGTGTTGGAGAGGAAGAGCTCCTTGCAGAGAGGCTCATTTGCTAGGAGAACAGGGTCATCTAACACAGGTGTCGACAATCTACAGACCCCAGGCCAAATCCTGCCCACCACCTGTTTTTGTAAATAACGTTTAAGGGACAGCCATGTCTGTTCATTTCCATATTGTCTCTGGCGCTTTCCCTCTGCGTTCAATGTTGTTTTGACAGACTATAGCCCACAAAGCCGAAAACATTTACTATCTGGCCCTTTGCAGATAAAGTTTGCTGACCCCTGATCTAGGACATTTGCAATGCGGGGTTGTAAGAGAGCACAGATTTTGGAGCCAAATAGTCTTAGATCCAAGCAGCAGGCCTGTTACTTTCTAAGTGTGGCATTGGACTAGTGACTTCGCCTCTGAGGCTAGTTTTCTCACCTATAAAATGAGCTGTTGTGTCTATTTCACCAAGCTGTTGTGTCTCTTCAGTGAGACAACACAAAAAACACTCAGTACAGCGCTCAACACACACAAAAACACTATCTGCCTTTTTCTTCTTTTTCCCTCCACACAGCAACTGACTATAAAATACTATTGCATTCATTTGGTTTTAAGTCATTCCTGAACAAAAGTGACTGCAGTTTAGATAATATTAAGGCAGGCAGATTATCACACACAAAGGAGTTAGAGATTCTTTTAAAGCGAGCTTCAAGGGCATTGCTAAATGTGTGTGTTGTTCTTTTGTTTCTAAGTGGCCTAAAACCAAGGCAAAGTGGCTTTTTAAAAAGCAACCTTTATTGGTTCACATAACTTAAAATTTCTGGGTTGGATCTTTGTACATGGTGGGTCCAGATACTAAAACATGTCATCGAGAATCTGTGTTCTGTCTGTCCTCCTCCCGGTGAGGGCTTCCGCTGAGCAGTTTCACTCTCGGGCAGACTCTCTCTATGCAACGGGAAATGCGCACGAGCAGCTCCAGATTTATGGCTTAGCACAGGGGTCCTAAACTCTAGCCCCATGGCCAAATCCCGCCCAATGCCTGTTTTTGTACAGCCCGTGAGCTAAGGAAAGTTTTACGTTTTTAAAGGGCTGTAAAAAATGCAAAGAAGGTCTGCGTGACAGAGACATATGGCTGAGCTGACAAAACCAAAAATAATTATGATCTGGCTCTTTAGAGAAAGCATTTGTGAACATAGCAGTTCCACTACAAAAAGAACCACTCTTGTCCATTGCTTCCAGTAAAAGCCCCCAGACAGCCTTCCTGGGACCATCTGCCTTGTGCAAAGTTTTCTCATTTCTGTCTCCGATGTCAGAGAGAGCTGGATTCAGGGCTCCACGGATTTTCTCTTGAGACCTTGAGTTTGTAACTTTGTCCATTTCTCAGAGTTTTATGTAACAATCTGCTGGTCTTTTTGATGGTTTCTTTTTGCTCTCATTACTTCCTTCTTACCTTTAATCACTTTAAAGTTTCTTATTTTATAGTCTGTATCTGATATCTGAGTTTCAGAAAGATTCATATCTTCTATTCGTATGCCTGCTGGCGTGGGTTCCTGTGTTTGAGGTTTTTAAAATCTTGGATTGTGAATTCATCTTAAGTGGTGTTTGATCCTCAGGAATCCTGGAGTTACAGGTTTCGGGGTGTCTCTCCAGTGAGGCTTCACCTCAGCTTTTGCCAGGAACTTTGGGAGCATCTAAGAACTGTTTCTATGCTAACAGAACATCCAGAGGTCCCCAGCACCCTATAGCAAGGGCACCTTTGAACCCCAAAGCTAGTGAGGGCAGCCCTGGGGTTTCAAATCCACCCCCCCACCACCACCGCTCACTCCAAGAAATGCAAGCTCACTTGTCATTTCCTTTCCTCTTTTGGGAGTCTTTTTTCTCTTTACCCTTTTACTAAGGGTAGCAGCTTTATGTGGGATATCAATTTTTCCTTCTGTCCCAGAGTAACCATTAAATCCCGAGCTCCCTGGTTTCTGAGATCATCAAATACCCCCAGGCAGCCCCAGCTTTAGTGTGCAGATCGTACTCTGGTTTTTAGTTTCCATTTCATTTTTGGGTCCTGGGATTTCCTTTTCTTTCTTGTGAGCCCAGTTGGACATTTAAAGGGATGCTAGTTCTATTTTATACTGCATTTCCAGGTGTTTCATAGCAGGAGGGTTTTATGTAACGCAATCCACTCCATTGCCGGAAATGGAAATCCCATTAGGCCTGTGAGCCTGTTGGAGACCATGCCAGTGTCATATGCCACCTGCAGAGACCTTCCTCTGCCACTTTTATCACCTCGAATAGCACCTGGGGAGGTGCTCACGAGAGGTCTCGGGGAGATGATCGCCCGAGTGAGTTCCCAGAGGGTCTAGCACAGCCTGCTGGCAATGTGCTTTAGGCGTAGGCACTCCTATGCTCGTGTGTGAAGCGTCAGGCTCGTGCCGGGCTGAAGAGGACGAGCTCTAGAATCAGACTGTCCAGATTTAAATCTGAGTTCTCCTTCCAAGATGGGTAACCTTGGGCAAGTCACTGAACCTCCCTGCACCTTCATGTCCCAGCACCTGAAGGAGGACAACAAGGGAGGTGAGCCTCTGGTAGGTTAAGGGAGATCCCCTGTGCTGGGGAAGACATCCGTTTTCTCTGAGCTCTCACACACAAGGTCAGGGATAGAGGGACGAGAGCTTATAGGAGAGACCTGCCCCTTCCCAGAAATAAAAAAGGGAAGAAGGATGTGGAAAAAGCCTGAGGTCATCACCTTTGTAACTGAAGAGAATTTGACCCAGTGCTGGGGGGGGGGGGGGGGAATTAAGATGGTAAGAAATGCTCTTTGAAAGTGCGGAATTGGATGAGGATTCCCTAGTTTGTGTACACTGATCTAAAAATGAAATTCCACCGAAGGGTCTCAAGGGCTTCTCCAGTCCCAGAGACGTCACCCTTCGTTACAGAGGCTGTGGGAAGAATGGGCAAAGCCTATCTGCCTTCAGTGAAGGCAGGGGTGAGGCTGGAGAGAGTCAGGGGTCTCCTGACCTTTGCACTCTGGGTCTCTACACCACCCCTGCACCTCCATCTGCTTCTCATCTAACCCCTAAGTCATCAGGATGGAAGTGTCATGCAAATTCCTGAGGAACATTTACTCTCAAAAGGAGAACAAAAGACCATCGGAAACTCCGAAGCTTTTTTAAGGGAAACTGAAGCTGATGAAAATGCAAACAAGAGTGTAAAATATAAATGCATTTCTGTCCGTGGACTAGAATCAGCCCTGTTGAAAAGGTTTTTCTTTAAGTATTTTTACAACATTTGGCTACAGGAACAGTTATTCATCCAAACGACTTTTCAAATGGGTTAGTTTGGCGCTGCCACGTAGAAGTGCGTCCATTAGGAAGCGGTCCTCCTGCTGTTTCCTCCTGAGAAGTGGTCTGAGCGCTGGGAAATGTGCTTCTCACTCAGCAAGGGCTTAGTCAGCAGCCTGAGAGGCAGAGAGAAGCAAGAGTGGCCAGACATCAGCCACACTCGTTTCTTTTCTTCTTCTTTTTAAGGTTGTAGGAGCAACTCTCCATGAACTTTGCACAACATTTTGTCGGCTTCAGTTAAATCCAGATAAAAACTTGTTACAAAGTTCATCTGGCATTTTTACAGTTAAAATCATCCTTTCTGCTGTGTTTTGGGGTACAAATAGAAAATGATTCACACAAATTTTGTGATCTGTGTTTTTCCCGTCTAAGCACCTAAATCTTTTCGTTGTTACTTTTTCTTTTCAGTATGCCAATGTCTGTCTATTGTGACCACCTCAAATGCTGTCCAGCGTGCCCCTTGCTAAGGAGAGCAGAGCTAGCAGCGATGGGCTGACGTTCAGGAAAGCACACCTCGCCTTAAGAGATGGAGATAATTACAAATTCTGAGAGCTGTCCATCCTCGGAATAAGCCAAGAAGTGAGTTCCCTCACAGGGGGCAGCGGAAGCCATCACCAGGAATGCTGTTGGCAGGTGTCTGAATTGGGTGTGGGATTAAAACACAAGACCCTAGGTCTATAAGATTCCATGATTTCACCAGGTAAAAATAACATTTGCATAGTACTTCAAAGTTTTTTGGGTTTTTTTTAAGATTTTATTTATTTATTTAATTGACAGAGAGAGAGAGAGAGACAGCGAGAGAGTGAACACAAGCAGGGGGAGTGGGAGAAGCAGGCTTCTCCCTGAGCAGGGAGCCCGATGTGGGGCTCGATCCCAGGACCCTGGGATCAAGACCTGAGCCGAAGGCAGTCGCTTAACCAACTGAGCCACCCAGGCGCCCCAGTACTTCAAAGTTTTTAATGAACCTCACGATCTCATTGATTTTTTTTTAAATGGAGATGACTTTTTCTGACTTTATAGTGAGCGTAAGTAAACATAAACAATATAGACTTTTTAAGGAAGCTGAACAGAATGAAAGCAAAATAGAGATTCTCCTCCCTCCATATCTAAAATATGAACAGAAATAATGAACACCAGCAAAAAAAGAAAATCAGCAGCAGCAAGCAAACAAGGAAATGTGGACAACCTAATGTCATGTACTTCAAGAAGTGAAGGACGAGAAAGAAAGGGGTGATTTTCAAACAATGTAGCTTCTAACACTGTGCTCACCCTGGAACCTTGTGTTATTAAAAATCTTAAGAATTTTCGGGGTGCCTGGGTGGCTCAGTCATTAAGCGTCTGCCTTCGGCTCAGGTCATGATCCCAGGGTCTGGGACCGAGCCCCGTATCAGGCTCCCTGCTCTGCGGGAAGCCTGCTTCTCCCTCTCCCACTCCCCCTGCTTGTGTTCCCTCTCTCGCTGTGTCTCTCTCTGTCAAATAAATAAAATCTTTAAAAAAATAAAAATAAAAAAAATAAAAAAATAAAAATAAAAATCTTAAGAATTTTCATCATAAGCTCCAAATCTAAGAAGCAAACTAGCAGAGCATATGGTTTCCCCTCAGTATTTTGAGTTAGAGAACAGCTGAATAAGAATATGAATTCAACATACTGGGGCCCAGAGAGAAAATGATACAAGAGAATGATCTGGGGGAAAAAATGGGAATGTCAGTTCCAGGGAAACAATTAAAACCAAAACAACATTACCATGGAACTAATAAATAAATAAAAATAACAAAAAAAACTAGACACAGCTCAAAATAAAATTACAGATGCAGAAAAAAAACACTTGAGATAAACATAATGAATAAACATAATGAATGAACATAAAATTACAGATACAGAAAAAAAACACTTGAGATAAACGTATAAAAAGCATAAGCAATTTGAGCCTCGTTGTTCCTAAAGCAGAGAACCCACAAACAGGACAGACTAAATATACAAAGAGATGAAAAGAGAAAATTGCTCTGACAAATGAAAAAAAAAACAAAAAATGAATCTACAGATTGAAAAAGCACACAAAGACCCAGGAAAACAGATACTGAATGATCAACACCAAGACATAGCCTTCTTAACTTGCTGAACTTCAAGGACTTAAGAAAAAGAAAAGTCTTTTGGCATACTGACATAAAAAGTAAGGGAAGTCAATTGGATTGGCCTCTATCTTTGATAATCTATATTCAATGCCAGAATATAATGAAGCACCATCTGGAATTTCCAAGGGAAAGTGTGACTCAAGATGATCTCATCCATCTGAGATAAGTTCCAGCATGAAGGCCACAGACAAATACCCCGACACATGAAGGGACTCTGAGAATACGCACCCATGGGTCTTCTTTGAGGAAATTATTTAGTGATGAAGCCCAGTCAATTTAGAGATGAGTCAAAAGGAAGTGTTTGAGGAAGGACAGGCTGGGGTGGAAAGGATTTGTCATGAACATACAATTCATTTGAACACAGAACCGATGATATTAAGTGACCATGGCAGTGGTATTTCTACAGCAGAATGTGAATAATACAAACTACGGTATTGTACACATAGTAACAGAGCCAACATTGGGAGGTGAGGGGCAGGGAGATGGGAGGAAGCACACATCTAAAGATTTACTCATTTTTCATATCCATGAGTCATTCAATACTGCCTGAAATTGAAACCTACGGCTAAAAAAATAATGACTCCAACCTCTTAACATTTTTCATTGCTTTTCTTAACCTTCTTTCCCCAAGAGGAACTGGGAAGGAAATAATATCTCTTGTGGTAAAGATGCATTTAATGAAAGGGCAGCAATTCGTTCAGTTTTACTTGAGCTTTACTTTTCTAAATGCTAAATTCAAGTTGATATTACATCTATTATTTATTTTAAAACAGCGTGGGTAATATACTCATATTTTTGCAAACAAAATATATCTGCCTGTGGTTGCTTCTCTTTCAATCCGTCTTTAGCCTACATTCCCCTTTCTACTCTTCTTCCTTCCACTCAGGACTTGGATTTTCATTCGGATACCCGTCTCTCTGCCAGGCCAGCTGTGGGCTCCGAGGCACTCGGAACCCAGCTCTGGAGCCAGCTCTGGGGTGTGCGGTTGGTCCCAGGATAATCCTAGTTCTCCTCATCCCATGCAACTTGGGGCAAAGACAAGCAGAGTGTGGGATATTCCTGCCACAGAATCTGGCATGGGCTCGTCACCCGGCTAAGGCCAACAAAACTGGAGGGAAGGTTCACCAGGGATTTCTGGGGAAAGAGGCTTCCTAGCTTGAAGAGAATGCTGACCACAGGAGGCTCCCTCTCTCCCTCTGAACTTGGTGGGGGGAAGGTACAAAGCCTGTTACTGCTATAACCATTTTTATCACGAGTAAAGCCACCCTGAGACTTATACCCCCACCCACAGAGGGCAGAGTCACAGAGAGATGAAGCCGGGTCAGCCCACCTCGTCTTTGAATGTCAATTATGGGAATCAACACATTTCCATGTGTGGTAAGCCAATCAGAATCAGATTTTTTATATATTTTTGATGCTGAAAACATTGTAACAAACTATAGAAAGGATCCCTGAAACATCGATCTAGAAAGTTGTGAGATATCATTTACCTAATGATAATCATTTGGGGTTATTATCAAAAATGTACATTTCTCCATTGTCTAAATACTTTATAATAAGCATGTCTTATTTTTACAAACATGAAAAGTCATCCTTCTTGTATATTAAATTGTTAAATATAAAAGCAGTATATACTCATTGTAAATAAACCAAAACCAAAAAAAAAAAAAAAATCCAGTTTCTCTACCAGATGCCCCAAATAGAATTAGAATGAGAAAGAATGTTCTCTGATCAGAAAATATAATAAACATGATTTTAGAAATAGTTAGCACCTTTAAACTAAGCAGTTTACATGTATTATCTCATTTAATTTTCACAACACATGTATGAAGCTTGTAACATTAACATCTCCATTTTATAGAGAAAGAAGTATCTTTTTCATCTTTCCGCAATTGCCTGAAATTCCCTTAAAAAGAGACAAAGTCTGTAAGAGCGTATTAAAGATCAACAGTTTATACCACACACATGGTGGAGAAAAATAATATGAGCGTGTGAGTAATGTTACTCAAAACGGACAAAAAAGTGGTAGATCCCATCCTGGTTTAGTAGGTGCGGGATAAGAAGATTGCAAGTCTTGGGGCTTTTGGAAGTTGGGGGTGACTGGGCTTTCTTGATCATATAAAAATGAAGCCCCAGATCATTCTGAGAACTGCCACCACCTAAAATTGGACTTCTGTCATTTCTAATAAACTACTCAGAAGCATAAGCTCCAGAAGTTGAGAACTGAGTCTGTCTCATTCAATGTTGTATCTTCAGCACTCAGCACAGTACCTGGTACATAGTGTTCAATGAAGGAAAGATGGAAAGAATAAAGGAGGGGAGGAAGGAAGGAGAGAAGGAGGGAGGGAGGGAGGGAGGAACGGAGAGAGGGAGAGGGATTATTTTCCACTTTACTTCTGATCCATCCACCTGCACCTTTGTCCAAGCTGATGGTGCCTTTAAAGGGACATACACGTCTTCTTCTTCCTCCTTTTCTCTTCCTACTGGCAGGAAGACACATGACGACAGGGAGCTCCAAGGCTGTCTGGGACCATGAGAGCATGAAGCTACAGTTTGAGGGTGACAAAGTAACAAGACAGAATCCTAGTTAAGCCACAGTTACAGCCCTGTACTGCCCTCCAGACTTCTGCATGGGAGAAAAAAAATGTATCCTGTTTAAGTTGCTGTATTTTTGGAGTCTCTTAAAAATAGCCGACTGAGGGGCGCCTGGGTGGCTCAGTCGTTAAGCGTCTGCCTTCTGCTCAGGTCTTGATCCCAGGGTCCTGGGATCGAGCCCCTCATCAGGCTCCCTGCTCCACGGGAAGCCTGCTTTTCCCTCTCCCACTCCCCCTGCTCGTGCACCTGCTCTCGCTGTGTCTCTCTCTGTCAAATAAATAAATAAAATCTTTAAAAAAAAAAAAAATAGCAGACTGATTCTTGACTAGCATTAGTCAAGTACAGACACATTCTAATAGAAACCATAGTTACCAGGATGGCTAAACCATTGACATTTCCTGAATTCAGTTCTTTTATTTTATCTTAATATTAGATTTCTAGAAACTCAGTTGGCTTACAGGAATTTATTGGGTCATATGGTTAATACCTCGAGGGGACTTTGGGCCCCAGGTATAGTTAGATTCAGGGGTTAAACATTGTTCATAGACGTCAACCTCTATGTCTTGGCTCTGCTTTTCTCTCTCTTGGGTTAACGACCAGGTAGGACCTCTTTGTGAAATGGCTGAAAGCTCCTGGCTCACAGTATCCTTAGAGATAGCAGTTACAGTGGGGAAAAAACTCCTTATCCCCTGACTACCCATAAAATCCTCAAGACTGACTCTCAGTGGACTCTCATTGGATCATGTGCCCATATGAGCCAAACACTGTGGACCGTGGTTCAGGCCTGGGATCTGGGCCCACCCCTGGACCTGGAGATAGTTCAGCTCTACCTGAGCCAGGTGCACGGATAGTGGGAAAGATGAAGGTCTCCAAAGAAATGTCCAGGTGCTCTTATGAGAACGAAAGAAATGAATGCAAACAGGTGACAAGTGCCGGTGTCCACTATAATTTATTTCTTGATTCACAAATGTTTATCGAAACACCAAGAATGTTCCTGGCCTTGTTGCAGTTGATGGGGATGTGGAGTGAGGAAAACAGACAAAAATCCCTGCCGTCCCGAAAGGTCCTTCACATTCAATAACGATGAAGCAATTTCTTGTGTCCTCTTAAAAAGCTTTGTGTATCTTCTTCTGGGATATTACCAAACTCGCCAGGGGGCTCTAGAATAATCTCTAGGTTCATAAAAAAGCAATAGGGACTTTCACATTATGGGGAAGATGCAAAGGCTGGGTGGGGTTTTCCTTGTGAGAAAGGGACTAAGAGAGGAGCCAAGAAAAAGTAAAGGTAATATCCAAACAGCTTATAGGTGGAGTCTGGGCATTTTTGGGTGAAGTCATCTCGTTCTCCAGAGAACTCAATTACTCTTGCCCCTGCCCTCCCATCCTAATCTTGCAGCAGAGTATAAAAAGCTGGAAGAAATATTAGTCTGACATATGGACATCAATTAGGCTTTTATAGGTCGAGGAAATAAAACACTAACTTCTAATGGTTGCTACTAGTGAACATGGCAAAGTAATTTGTCTCCCAAAGAAGCATGAAAGCACGTCCGCAGTTTCCTGTTTTGCCCGCTGTCTCCCACCATGGTAGTTTGTTGTCCCAACAAGTTTATTTTCAATTGTCGTAGGACATATGCTTACAGTTTTAGGAATGGAGCCACTTGAGGTAAGGTGGAACTTGTCACCGAGAAATGAACTCCAGTAAAGTTGCTTCCTTGCCCGTATTTCGGGACATGTTGATTATCCTCCAAAATGTGCCCGAGTCAACGCACTAATTCAGAGCTTTGTGCAAACTTCTGACAGAGGCACAGACCATATTTTAAATGACACAGAAACATTTGCTGTGCACCCCCTTCTCCTCAGTGCTTCCCCCCACCACCACCACCACACTCAGCCACCATGCCTTGGCAAATACTGCTGGCCATAAGGTTTTTATTTATTTAAACAAATATCTGGTGAAGAAAGAAAATGGAAATAATCATTTTTTGGTGGTGGTTGGGGGCGGTGAGGGTGGGGAAAGAATTGAGAGAAGACCAGCAAGGAATTTCCTTCTCCTCCACTATTCACTAGAGTGTTTTGGGTGACCTGTTATGCCCCTGCCAAAAGCAAAACAAAAGGGTGGTCTGGATATAGGTGGAGACAATTTTTGGGTATACCCTTTGACTCAACTTCTTAAAAAACTGGTCTCTTATGAACGTGTCTACAAGTTACTTTCTCCCTCTGAGTCTCAGTCTTCCTCATCTGTGAAATGGGGTTAAGAACATGGAGCTCTTAGGGGAGTTGGGGGATTAGATGGTGGGTCCTATGTGAAGCACCAAGCATGTTGGCAGGACAGACGGAGTGTCCCATGAAAGGCAGTCACCCACGCACAAGCCCAATGTCATGTTTATGGAGTTGTTCATGGCATGTTGGGCCTGGGACTACAGTCCTTCCACATACAGGTGATCCAACCTCCAGTGTCTCCAGATGCAACTCAGGAGACACCCAGGCGTTTTTTGAGTGGCAGCACGTTCAGAGAAATTCACTCCAAACTGAGACAAAGACAGCTCTCCTTGATGGCTCAAGGGTCTGTTTTCCAGCCCCAAATAGGCTATTTAGATAACAAAGGCAAGTCTGAGATGTGAAATGGCTGATAGCAATCCCAAAATAGAGCTGATGTGAGCTGGAATAAAAGCCCTCTGTTGCCCATCAGTGTCAGCAGCACCTACGTGTGAAAGGTGGGTGCTGCGGACTCAGAGCACTGCGAGCTTCCCATATAAGGCGGGAGAGGGGTCCCCAGGAGACAAGGGAGGGGTTGGCAAACTACCGGGCTGGAGAAGGTCATTGCTCAGGCCATCCATATGACATAGACCCTAAAAGAAACCTTCCCTCCAGCCTCATCTCCCAAAAGAAACGAAGCTCAGAGAGCTTACATGAGTTCCCCGAGGTCATACATATTAGGCGCAGGCAGAACTGAGAAGGACCCAGGTCTCCCACCACTCAGCCGAGCTGGTGCCTTCCCCGCGTTTCCTGGGTCATCAGACCCAGATGGACCTTGAGCGTGATTGTTCTAGGCATAACCAGAATGTTGGAGAAGAAAACTTCCATGAAGCTGGGGAGCACCAAGGAAGAAAGGGAAAGGAAGATGCTTTTTGAAAAAGGGGGAGAGAGAGAAGAGAAAGAAATGTGTTTTTCAGATACAAAATTGATATATGCTCACTAAAATGACAACTGTATGAAATAAAATGGGAAGATCTCATGCTCCTCGTCAGGCAGAGCGTCCCCCTCTCACTCCCCACAGGTCAAAACTGTTCACAGTTTTTAGCGTGTCTTCCAGACTTTTTCTATACATGTATATGTATATACTTTTTTGTTCTAACATAAGTGAGATTATACATACATCCCGTTTGGCAATTTGCTTTTTTTTTTTTTACTTAATAATATACTATGCAGGTCTTTCTGCGTCAATGCTTATAGATCTACCTCATTGTTTTAAACGCCCCTGCAGTGTTTTATCATTTGCATGGAACATGATTAATTTGACCAGTTCTCTAACGATGGGCATGCGGATTGTTTCAGCATTCTCCTCACTAACACAAACGAGCCAGCAATAAGTATCTTGTGCACCTATGTGAGCGTCTCTCTCATAAATATTTTAGAGTTGGGTCAAAGGGCATATACATTTTAAATTTTGATTGATTTGACTAGCTACACTTTCAGAAACTGAATCGATATGTATTTCCACCAGGAGTGTGGGCCAGTTCCCCTTCATCTAAACCTTCATCAGCACTGGGTATCATCAATCTTTGTGCTGTTTCCTTGTGTTGTCTTCACATATATTCTTGAATTCTGAGTAGAGTTAGACATCCATTTGCATTGTGAATAGCTATTTGTATTTATTTTAGTGTGAAATGCTTGGGTTTTTTATTTTTTCCATTTTTTTTTTTTCTGTTTGGCTTTCGCCTTTGTTTTCTTATTGGATTATAGCAGTTCTTTGTAAATTAAACAAGTGACTCTTAGTCTGCAAAATGGGTAGTGGTTACATTTTCCAGTTTGTTGTTTGTCTCTTGGCTTTGTGTGTGTTGCTATTTAAAATTTGTGTGTGTGGTCACATTTGTAAATCTATTATTTATACCTCCTGGGTCTTATGTCATGCTTGGAAGATCCTCACTACTCCAAAGGGATATAATTCTACCTTTGCTCTAAAGTTTTTATGGGTTTTTTTTTATATGTTACAAATAATAGACCAAAATGGAATTTCCTTTAGGTAAGGAATGGTGTAGGAACTCAGCTTCCTCGTTCTCTCCCTTTCTCCTCTCATTTTCCCCCTGGATCACTAGTCCATTTTCTTAATGCTATTGATTGATTGGTTGGTTGATTTGTTCTTTGACCATTTCTATGAAATACCACTTTTTTCCTAAATCAAATTACTATTCATACTTAGGTATTTCTCTAGACTCTATTCAACGAATTGTTCTGTTCATTCATGTACTAGCATCATTCTGCTTCAAATACTGTAGCTTTATGATACGTTTTCAGTTTCTATGGAGGCTAATCTCCCCATAACTCTTCCATAAAATGTTTGTTTTTTTAAAAAGGACTCTTGATTATGCTCCATAGAAAAGACATAGTATTATATTTTACAAAATCCACTCCCACACACATTCTTTAGGCTTCTGCCATTACATCTTAGTAAAATCTTGCAATGTGTATTAGCTACTCCCTCCTCAGATGTTCCTGACCCTGGGGCATGTTGAGATTTGACCTTAGTTATTGGTCTAGTAGCAACAAAGGGTAGCTGTGGTGTGTCTGGAAGAGAATAAGCACCCCTTGCAAGGCTTCTTTCCTGGGTGAAGTTACCACAGGGTTTTCAACCAAAGAAAGTTAGTCTGCTCAGACATAGGAGGAGCACACGTCCACTGGCAAGAGAGGCCCAGAGTGACTTGGCCACGTTGGGAGTGCCACACCCCCCCCCCCCTTCACGTTTCAGCATCTCCTTCCTTCTCAACCAACTCTCTAACTTTTACACAAGAAACTTGGTAAGGCTGTGAATTCAACTGACCTTGTAATTCTGCAAGCCTCCCAATCACATTTTGTGTTTGACGTTTAGCAACGTGAGCCTGTGGCTACAATAAACAGAAGATTCTTTTAGGTCTGCTGTGGCAATTTTCTGGTTCTCAGAACATGGCTTGAGCTGAGAATTAAAGGACCTTAGCTTGTCATTTGCTTTCTGTCAATGCTCCACTGCACCTAGGAGAACCCATCCAATGCTCCAGGCCTTGCTCTAGCTCATTCTTCACCAGTCATCTTAGCTTGATTAATGGTCAAGCCGTTGAATGCCGTGATTAGCATCTCTTTCCCACTGGCAAGGACCTCCTCCCTGCACTCAAGCCCATATGGATGTATGCGTGCATCGATGTATGGATGTGTGTGTATATATAAGGAGAGAAGGAGAGGGATTATGAGGAATTTGCTTGTGTGATCAGAGGCTGTGAAATCCCATGATTGTCTGCAAGCCGGAGACCCAGAAAACCTGGTGGTATAACTCAAAAACTATGAGTCTGAGTCTGATGGCCAAAGAAGATGAGATATGTCCCAGTCAAGCAGCTTGGCAAGGAAAAAAGGGGTGAGGTTTTTTTCCTTCTATACCTCTTATTTATTCGGGCCCTCAAAGGATTGGATGATGCTCACTCACGCTGGGGAGGGCAATCTACTTTACCAAGTCTACCAATTCAAATGCTAATCTCATCCAGAAACACTCACAAACACACCCAGAAATAATGTTGAATCTGGGTACCCCACGTTCTGTCAAATTAACCCACAAAGTTACCTATCACACCCCTTAACCAACCTGACGCCTAATTGTCTCCTTTGCCTCTCCACGTATTGGCATTTGAAATCTACAACGTCAA
The DNA here is from genome assembly GCF_004348235.1 of Phoca vitulina. Lineage (NCBI taxonomy): Eukaryota > Metazoa > Chordata > Mammalia > Carnivora > Phocidae > Phoca > Phoca vitulina. The sequence goes on from NW_022589706.1 coordinate 37,331,719, forward strand.
CATCTCTAATGCTCAGACTCATGATTCCTTTGCAGGAAAAGCTCTGAAAAAAAATCATCTTTGTGGAAAAAGACAGAAACTAATAAAATAACACAAATCTAAACAAGGAGATGAGGCCAACCAAAGCATGGGATGTAGGTGAGAGTCTGTTTCCTTGAGCACTAGCTTGAAACCACTAGCTCATAAGTAAGATTTTGAGCTGAAGTCCCCTGGAACAGTATCAGTGGGAAGATGAATGTAAAACGTTTCCTCTATTCCTCTGATAAAAAATATGACTTTACTTAAGAGTTTTTAGCAAAATTCAAGACATCAACTAAAGAATTAAGCCTTCTAAGGATAAACCAGTGCCTACCACCAATACAGGGGACCTCAAAATATGACTGCAGCCTGGCAGGTCAACCTTACCTGGGAATTTACTAGTAATGCTAATTCTCAGACTCACCCAGAATCAGAGACTTGCTGGGTATAGGCTGCGTGGGGCCCAGGACTCTGTGTTTTAATAAGCCCCCAGGTGATTTGATGCCTACTCATGTTTGAGAATCACAGGTTTAGACAAACCTGAATTCGAGAGTCCTGACTCCTCCACATATAGCTGGGGTGACTTTGGCAAGACATTTAATCTACTCCTCAGTTTTCTCATCTACGTCAGCTGGACCTTAGTGGTAGCTAATATAGGCTTGTTGTGAAAATTAAGTAATAAAATAGGTGTACAGAATGTATGAAAGAGCCTGCCACAGAGCGCTTAAAAACTTAGCTTTTCAACTATCTCTTAAGGCTGTAATGGGGATTAAAAGGACTAAGGTTTTTGGAGTTTAGTGTAGCAAACACCAGGCACATAAACAGTCTATGCTTGGGGTTCCTGGGTGGCTCAGTCAGCGAAGCATTTGACTCTTGATTTCAGCTCACGTCATGATGTCAGGGTTGTGAGATCGAGCCCCGTGTTGGGCTCCTCTGTCAGTGGGGAGTCTGCTCGAGATTCTCTCTCTTCCTCTCCCTCTACCCCTCCACCCACTCGTGCTCTCTCTCTCTCTCCAAAATAAATAAATAAATCTTTAAAAAAACAAAACCAGTATATGCTCAATGATGGTAGCCAGTCGTAGTATCTGTGGTGGTGGTAAGAGTCGTGATGGTAGTAATATAACCCTCAACACCTATTGTACTTAAACCTTGTGTGTACTTGCTTGTTTAAGTACTGCATGTACTTAAACCCCTTACACGCTACATTTAAAACTCCAAACAACCGTATAGGATAGGTGTAGCCTAATTATCACCGCTTGTGAGATGAGGGAATCGAGTATAAAAGGGTGAAGTTTCTCCCCCAAGATTACCTAGCTCTTAAGTGATGGAACAAGGATCGAAAACCAGGTCGCCTAGCCCCCGAGTCTGTGCACTTAAGCACTAATCTGCAGAGATACAGAAGAAATGCTAAGAGAGGGGGAGGGAGAGAAAGAGGAAAATGGAGGGGGTAGGGAGAGGAGAAGGAAGAGGAGAAGGGAATGGGAGGGAGAGAACGGGAGAGAGAAGATGCCATTTTATATTTATTCCATTTTCCAGAAATGGAATCCATCTTCTTGCACAATTTTCAGCCAAAGAAGTGATAAATAGTGTTGCCTCCAGCCTCAGGCTCCAAGGAAGGGAAGGAAAATGTTCAGCAGGAGCCCCCAGGGGCGGGGGGTTGGCCAGTGCTTACAACTGTCTCACTGGTAATGACCGGGGAAACAGAAAAAGATCACCTGTCAGTTTCATTGTAGTTGGTGCTGGTAGGAAAGGCCCCAGTGGGACAGACAATCGGATCTATTAGAGAGAACTTAGACATTCCGGCAAACTTGGGCCAAGACATCTGTAGAAAAATAATCCCAAGTGGACTTGGGAGAGGGGCAGGGGAGAGGCAGGTGAAAGTACAGGGTCCCTTCAGTTCACTGTCACACTACCGACAGAAAAGCCTAGGTTCCCCCAGTGAGCCATGGCTACAGCGGGGAGAAATAGGAGACAAGCCCCCTTCCTTCCTGCCTTGCAGCCAACAGAGACACACCTGGAATATGGCCTTTTATAGGTGCAGGGAGACCTCAAAGATAACTTCCAGTTTCTAAAGATGACAGGGAAGAGCAACCCCAAAAGAATTCTTAGGTTTCAGAAATTCATAGTCTGGGAACAAGTGGAGGTCAGTGAGACCCATTTGCTAGAAAGTTTCAATTCAGTTGATCCGGTATTTATTACATACCTACTATGTGTCAATTATTCTCTAGGTTCTGCTAAAGTAGAGATAAATGAAACACAACCCTGTCCTGAGAAGTTCCCAGTCTAAAACAAAAGGAGAATTACAAACAGATAATTACATGCAGTAAAAAAAAAGGGGGGGGGCATTAAGAGGATGACCTAAGAGCACAGGAGTAGGGGTATCTAATCTAGTCTAGGCCCAGAACGGAGTATACATCAAGGAAGCCTTCCTAGAGGAGGTGACGCTGGAGCTGAGTATTAAAAGATAAGGACCACATGTTCACCAACATTTACTATGGTCAGTCTTTCCAATTTTAGACATTCTAATTGGGGTCAGTAACTCCTTTTTATAATAAATGCTTAGCGGCTCTTCCTCCGCCGCCTCCCATAGCTGACTGCGCGGGGTCAGCGGGGTAGGGGCGGGCGATGGTGCAGGCAGGTGCTCGAGGCACCTGCACCAGATCACAGCGCAGACTTGGCACGTGAACGAATCCCGCGACCGTCCGAGGCGGCCCCACCGCCCCGAGCCGCGTCACCCAGTCAGCCTGGAGCAGCTGCGCGGCGGCTCACGGTTCTTTACTGGAAGCTGGGTGCCGACAAATATGAGAATGATCCAGAACGAGAAAAGATCCGAAAAGAGAGAAATTACTCCTGGACAGACATAATAGCCCTATGCAAAGATAAACCACCAAAAATCATGAAGAGGAGATGAAGGTGCTCTAGGAGGAGCACTGGCACCTGGATCAGGTGATCCGCTACGTCTTGCAGGGCAGGGGGTTCTTTGATGTGAGAGAGAAAGAGGACAAGCGGATCCGCATTTTCAGGGAAAAGAGACATGGTAACTCTTCCTGCAGGGATTTACCAGCGCTTTACGCTGGGGGAAGAGAACTGCGGCTGTGTGGGGGAAAACCGGGGTGGACCGCGTACACAGGGCCAGCTGACCATTTGGAGGCTCAGGGGACAACAGGTGGAAGTTTTGGGGCTCGCGGCGCCGCGGCGCGCCCCCCCCCCCCCCCGCCCCCGGCCTTTGCGCTTGTGAATGTCCTGAACGTGATCCCAGCAGAGAGCTTGTCCTTTCTCCTTGCTTTTATATTGTCGACTTGGGGCTAGGTGAACTTTCCTTTGCAAGATGATTTGATCAGAGTATGTTTTCGTGAAAGGAGTTTTATTATAAAAGTGATTTTTACATGGAAGCAACTGGGGGGATGTGGGCAAATCACATTCACTTTATCTAATTGAAGATCAGTGGTCCGCAGCCCTGTGTTAGTGCGTATTGGACTTGACCCCAAATGAGAGCCATCTCCCCGAATCTAAGTGCCCAGCTGCTCCATCTGGACCCGGTTCTTCGACTGTTAGGAGATGCCAGTCGATGAAGTGCCTGCCTTGTAAGAAGGTGTCATAGTAGATGGCAGGATTGGCCAGACAGAAGACACTTCTCTCCCAAAACTGGGTGGGGAGTGCTGTCGTTTGGGGGAGGGGGGAGGGCGCGAGCTCTCATCCTAGTGGGGCCATACTCAGAGTTGCTTATGCCACTTTCTTGTTCAAAATAAAGTGGCTGCCTTATTTTAAAAATAAATAAATAAATGCTTTGTAACACCCTCACCATTATGCTGAAATAAAATTTATTGTTACTATATGGACCTATAATGCCTCATTAAAACAACAACAGTTACAGTGTCCCGGCTGTGAACAGAAGAGAAATAAAAAGAAAAGAGTTTCTAATAAAATAATATGCATTTCAGTATGTAAATAAGTGGGCATAAACTGGAAGCCATGCCAACATAGTCAAAGGTTTACACCTGCTTGTGGAGTAACGGTGACAGTCCCAGTGAGAAATGCAGATAGACGCGGACACGTCGTCTGGCAGCCCACACCCTGTAAGCAGCATGGGGTCATGCTGCCAACAGGGACGTGATTTCCTAAAGTGGTGAACCACTTCAACTAAATTCCCAGACAAAACAAAGTGCATTCTTCCTTAATGCACCCAGTAATTGCATTTTTGTAAGATTTAATGTTTATTAAAACTATAGAAAAATTGTTTTGTGTTTACTCACAAGTTAGATTCTAGGCTCAGATACAAAGGGATTGATTGATGGATTTTTACCTACATGAACATCCAGTGGACATTAGAAATCCATGTGGGCAAGATCTTTGTATTCTGGATTTTTTTTTTTTTATGCTCAGACTTACGTCATGATTTTATTTATTTTATTTTTTTATTTAAATTTTGTTAGTGAACATACAGTGCAATATTGGTTTCTGGAGTAGAACTCAGTGATTCATCACTTATATACAACACCCAGTGCTCATCACAAATGCCTTCTTTATTTTTTTTTAAGATTTACTTATGGGGGGGGAGGAGCAAAGGGAGGAGGAGAGAAAATCCCAAGCAGTCTCCATACCCAGCTCAGAGCCTGACATGTCGCTCAAACCCTGAGACATGAGATCATGACCCAAGGTGAAATCAAGAGTCAGTTGCCCAACCAACTGAGCCACCCAGGTACCCCAACAAGTGCCCTCTTTAATACCCATCACCCATCTAGCGCATCCCCCATCAACTGTCCTCCATCAACCCTCAGTTTATTCTCTATCATTAAGAGTCACTTATGGTTTGTTTCCCTCTCTCCTTTTTTTTCTTTTCCTCCTTCCCATATGTTCATCCGTTTTCTTTCTTAAATTCCACATATGAATGAGATCATATGGTATTTGTCTTTCTCTGACCGATTTATTTCACTTAGCATAATACACTCTCACTCCACCCACGTTTTTGCAAATGGCAAGATTTCATTCTTTTTGATGGCTGAGTTTTTGATGGCTCCATTGTGTGTGTGTGTGTGTGTGTGTGTGTGTGTGTGTGTGTTTATTTATTTATTTATCTCCTTTATCCATTTATTAGTCGATGGACATTTAGGCTCTCTCCATAGTTTGGCTATTGTTAATAATGCTGCTACAAACATCGGGGGGCATGTACCCCTTTGGATCTGTATTTTTGTATCCTTTGGATGAGTACCTAGTAGTGCAATTGCTGGATTGTAGGGTAGCTCTCTTTTTAACTTTTCGAGGAAGCTCCATACTGTTTTTCAGAGTGGCTGCACCAGCTTGCATTCCCACCCCCAGTGTAACACTGTCCCGCCAACATCTGTTGTTTCTTGTGTTGTTGATTTTAGCCATTCTGACAGGTGTGAGGTTTTTTTTAAGGGACATTATTGGCACAACTGAACACTTGGTACAATTAGGGAAATTTATAAATATGAACTATAAATTATTAATGTAAAATTGTATCAGTTATCAATTTCCTGACTGTAATATCTATAGTTGTGCGAGAGAATGCCTTTGTAATTAGGAAAGATGCACTGAAATATTTAGGAGTAAAGTACTATGATGTTTGTAATTAAATCTCACATGGTTTGGTCAGAGAGAGAGAGGGTTTTTTTAATATATATACACAGAGAAAATAATATGGCAAATGTGCCAAAATATCACCACTTGGAGAATATAGGTGAAAGGGACTCAGGTGTTCCTTGGACTATTCTTGCATCTTTTCTGTAGGGGTGAATATTTTCCAAAATAAAAACTTCAAGAAGAGGGAAAAAGCTTTTTGTTAGCCGCAGAGCTTACATTAAAGAAAGCTATGCAGAATATGGGACAATTCTTTGGTATGTTAGCCCAGCCCACTAATGTTTTTGTTGGAACTCTTCCCCACCATCTCCCAAACATCACCGTGAAATAGCGCCCCCCATCCCTGCCCAAAGTCTGTGCAAGTCAAAAGAAACAATCTTTTTCATCTAAACTGGAATTAGCTCTGGGATCAGAGATTGATTTGTTACATTTCTTACAGTAATAAGCAGGGTCTGTCACTGTGGATGTTATTTGCAATTGTGTTATCTCCTAAGGGCTGTCTGAGGCATTTTGCCTGCACAGGCCTTTACAAATTATCATCTGCCGTTTAGGCAAGCCATCTTTACTAACTCATGATCTGAGGCATTATTAATTTATTACTCGACTTTGTGTAGTGGCTTGCCTTGAAAAGGCCAGCAATTAATCACATCTCCCTGCTCGAAAAGTCTTGATTGAACTTCCTTTTATGTTTTTATACTTATGCATGAGTTTGAAACAATGAAAAAACCCTAAAGTACATATGAAACCCCCAATTGGTCTTTTACACATTCAAAAATTGCAGCAAAACCAATTTAAAAGGAAATGTTTTCATCTAATTGGAAAAGATGGGGGCCCAAGCCTTTTCTGTTTGGATCCAGTCTTTCCTTGGCAGGACGGGCCAGGCACCCCGGAGTGAGGCACACTAACCCACCACTCCACTCGCAGTCAGTAAATAGGCTGATCCAGCTTTCCAGTTCCAGCTGACTGATAAACACAAACTAAACAAAACCATGAAAGCTAAAGAGCAAATTGGAAACTGAATACTCTTGCTTTTATTTCTTCTGCTATTGTTTGCTAACTTGGGGAAGAGAAACCATTGAAAAGCTCTCTCATGTTTCTATCTTACAAGACATTTTAACCAATACATCTTTGAGCTGGCTCTAGGTAGATCAGCGATCAATGCTGAGATCATTCAAAGCAGCTACATGAAGAACCAAGCAGACCAACCATTACTTGGTCCTAGTAATCTCACTGGTGGACCACACTGTGGCCTGCCACACGCTCTCCACAAGTCCTTTGTCTCAGAAGCATGCAGTGAGGCTAGAAGTCGAGGAGGTCCAGTGTTTTGACTTCATTTCTTATTGATATCTGGCTTGCCCAGTGTGATGGGCTGGATTATGTTCCCCCCAAATTCATATGTTGCAGTCCTAACCCCTAGTACCCCAAAATGTGACTATATTTAGAGAGAGGGACCCTAAAGAGTTAATTATGTTAAAATAAAGTCATTAGAGTGATCCCCAATCCAATATGACTAGTGTTAAAAGAAGAAGTTTGGACATAGACACGTACAGAGGGAAGGCCACGTAAAGACACAAGGAGAATGTGGCCATCTACAAGCCAAGGAGAGAGGCCTCAGGAGAAACCAATCCTGCTGACACCTTGATCTGAGACTTCCAGCCTCCAGAACTGTGAAAAAATAAATTTCTGTTATTTAAGTCACCCAGTCTGTGGTACTTTGTTATAGCAGGTGTAGGAAACTAATAGCCCCAGCTTTCATTCAGGTCTTAAATTTACTATTTAAGTTAAAAAAATAATAATACATTTGACCATGGAAAGTTATATATGCTTGTAGTGAGTAGAAATAATCTGAGCAAAGAAGTTGGAAATCTTGGCAGGCCACAGAGCAAACTCATAGCCACCAGGTAGGCAGATTCTTCCCAAGTGACGTGTAACTGGATGGTTGGAAGTCATATCTTCAAATGAGCTTCTCCTCCTATGAGTCAGGAGGAGACAAATTATTCATGAGCTAGAATAGAAAGGCTGCCCTGAATTTCCTACAAAGAGGAACTGAGGTAGCTCCATGAACATGGGCTCCTAGTAGAAGAAAGGAGCTTTGATGATTTGAATGAAAGTGCATATGTTTCTCAATCACTAGCTGTGTTCAGCTAATTAACATAAGCTACCACACAGATAATCCTTAAAACCTTAGTGCATTTGTATGAAAAATTTTTATGTGTCTTTACAAGAAAATCTGATGTGGCTCAGCAGGAGTTTTCCTCCAAGTAGTGACTCAGGGATCCAGGATCCCTCTGTCCTGTGATGCTGCCATCTCAACATGGAGTTTCATGATCACTGTGATGGATGGAGACAAAGAAGATACACACCAGCTTTTCACTGTCTCAACCCAATAGGACACATATGCTCATGGTCTATTTGTTCCAATTAATATCAAGGAAAGTTGGGAAACATAGGGGAGCAGAGAGAATATTTGGTGAGCTCAGATGGTCTCTGTCACATTTTTTTGAACTTTTATTATGCATTAGCCATAGTGCTAGGAACTTTACATATAGTGTCTTGCTGCATTCCTTTTTTTTAGCCATGTGGAAACTGAGACTTACAGAGGTTAAGTTGCCCAAGGTCGTATAAACCTAAGTGGCAGAACCCACATGGGGATTCAGGAATGTCTATCTCCAGAAGTCCATAGCTACTGGGCTGTACTGATGGGACATTTTTTACTAAAAATCTCAAAGCCCTTATCTTTCTTTTTATTTGTCTTCTTAATCACTGTGAAAACTCAGGGGGAAATGAGAGGTCAAAATCCGGAAATATTTGAATAACTGTCTATACCGTTCAAACTATCTGAGTGACTTGAGGGTATAGAGACTTGGTTTAGGACTGATGATACTCTCACTGATCTTATAAGTATTGCGGACAGCATTTTATTTTTGACATTAAATAATTCACTGAATAGTCTCTCCTCAAGTGAGCTTCACTTTATTTAAAAAGGAAGATGTTAAGATGTTTCATACACTTTTGACAAATTGTCCCTGAAGTCAAATAAAGGAATGTCAAAGAAATGAATAGTAAGATGATGGCACTCAGCTTACATGGTTGAATTTTCATACAGACCCCCAGGAAAAGGAGATGCTGCCCTCAAGATGACCTGTGACTCATAAACTAAGAACTGTGTAATGTTGAATGGTCGAAAAAGGTCTGAAAAAATGCCAGAGCAGGACAAGGTCACTGGCCCCAAACAAATCAGACCCACCCAAACACTGATCAGAGGCTTGCCTTCCTTATAGCTGCAGTGAGTTCTCTTTGTCCATTTGTACTGTGATGGATTATCATTTTAAAATCATTGGTCATCTTTCAAGTAATGATCTTTAGTCGGAACCTGCGACTCACTCACCTGTTTGGTTTGGAAACTAAATAACTTCAGTAACACAGTGATTTTATTTTCAAAGAATTATTTAAAGACACATTTATATGGCTGAAAATGGAATACCCTGACCTGTGAGACTTACCCTTAATTTGACCTTGTCTCCAAGAACCTTACTGGAGACAATAGGGAAACCTCAAATATTCAGACTAATTGTGTGGTGGGAAAGGATAGAAACCAGATGAAGTTAGTAGGAAGTCTGAGTTCCAAAAGATTATAAGAAACACCATCCTATTTTTTATCCAGGCTAGATTCAAACTCAACGTGTTGCTAATAAACTGCCAGTGGATAGCTAGTCCCAGTATTGGTTCTCACACTGGTGCCAGTCAAACAAAATGAAAAAAGCAAGAACCATGCAGTGATTTGTTCGTGGGGTTAAATTTATTCAGCTTCTAAATTCTGAGATTAGTTAATTCTTAATTTTTTTATTTTTAAATTATTCTTTCTCTAATGAGATGATGAAATAGGCTTTAAAAAAAGAAGTTACTTATTTAGCAAAGCAAATATTTGACACCCCTTTGTGAAATGCCCAAATATTTTAAAAATGTTATTCATCTGTAAAATCTAGCAACATTTGGCTCATGGTCTTTAGAGAACTGCCTTTCTCAATGAAGAAGTAAGCAGTTGGTAAATATTTGGATATCACTAGCCTCTACCATGAAGGCAATAGAGAGAAGTGTTTAAGAGCATGGGCTTTGTGATGAGGCAGACCTCAGTTCCAACCTTGGCTGTACCACTGACAGTGGTGAGACCTCGGGCAAGTCACATAACATCTCTAGACCTCTGTTTCCTCATCTGTAAAATGGGGATAATAGTGCAGTATCTATTTCTTAGAATTAATGTGACAAATAAATGAGAAAATAAACGTGAAGCAATTAGCACATAGTAAATGCTCTATGAATGTTAACTACTGTTATTATTACTAACCGTATTAATAGATAAATGACTGCTTGAAACATGTGCTCTTAGCAGTAGTTTGGATTACACTCTTTATTTTATGAATTTGCCAAGCAAATCCTGTCTTATGGGATGTTTCCAAAATGAACTGATTCGATCCCTATTAAATGAACCCAGCTTTCAGATTATAGTATACAAAGCACTGAGAGTTTTCTATCTGATTCTCCTCCCTCCAAGAACAGACCGAAGAAAGTCCTCTCTGCTCTCCTTTTCCCTCTCTGCTCTCCTTTTCACTCCCTGGTGCTAAATGCCTTTGCCGCCATGTTGCCTTCCAGATGCTTCTCATGTCACTCAGGTTCCACAGAGACTCCAGGAAAATGGAAGACAGACAGTGGCGGCAGCCCTCTGGGCTCCTGCCATAGTCACACACAGACTCTCAAGAGAGATTAGAGACAGTATTTGACCTTATCATTTTCTCTATGATGCAACTAAAGTCAAGGTTATTAAAGCGCCTTAGCAGTAAAGCTACGGAGAAAAGAGTCAAGGCTGAATGCATGTTCAGTCATTATTTCTTTCCCTCTAAATAACAGCACACTATACAACCATAATAACTTACCCCCACAGGGCTAAAGCAGGTTACATACATATGTACTTATCTATCACTAAATGTCAAGGGAGAGTTAACTTGGAGGTCACTCTGAATATTGGTGAGCATTCAGTAGCATTTGCCATGCTGAGTCCCCTCCCTGCATCTCTTTTAGCATCCCTTTCTCCTCCCCTCCAAACACAGAGTGCCCTCAGATCATTCTATTCCAGCCCTATGTTATCTGTTCTCATAGCATCTTGTCCTTCTCTTTCCCATATCTCATCACCGTTCAAATTTTACTTTGCCCCTTCTAGACTCTGAACTCTCAGAAGGGCTTGGTATATTTCTGCTCACTATTGTATCCCAGCTTTTGGCATGATGCCTAGAATATCACAGGCCTCCAATAAAAATCTGTTAAAGATGGATGGATGGATGGATGGATGGTTGGATGGATGGATGGATGGATGGATGGATGGATGGATGGTTGGATGGGTGGATGGATGGATGGATGGATGGACGGATAGATGGGTGGATGGATGGATGGATGGGTGGACGGATGGATGGATGTTTGGATACGGTACCCAGACTACTCTCATTCCATGGAATTCTAGGATTAAGATCTCTTACTACTTCTTGCTTCATCAAAATGCACTGTCCTGTTTTCCACCTCTCTGCCTTGAGTCTTTTTAATTTATTAAACACATCTGAATAAATGTTCTCCATAGCAACGCACATGCATTTTAACAGGAGCCTTTATGAAAACAAAATGCCTAAGGAATAACTGTGATTGTCAGACTCCAGGCCTCATGGACCTGGGGAAAAGTAAGATTGAGACAGGAAGTCCCTTTGGCAAGCACTCAATTCAGCAGATTCTAGGTCACTCCAGTCAATCAGAGAGCCAGCGTAGTGAATGGTTAAGAGCAAGGCTTCCAGAATCAGACCTCATGGAGCTGGACTCCTACTCTCCCCCTCAGTAACTGTGTGACATTGGTCATGTTACTTTACTTCTCTGTACCTCAGTTTCCTGTTCTGTAAAACGGAGATGAACTCTCCAAGCCATGAGTTTATTGTGACAATTAAATAAGGTGTGCCATCCAGAACACTCAAAATAGTACCCGGCCTGCCTCAGTAAACATCAGCTATTATTTTATACAAACTTGTGCCTGGTTTTTCCACACCATGTAACTGGGTTGACCACATGCTACATTTATCAGATTTCAGCATCTGCCTCAAAATCCAAGCCCAAATTTTACTTGCCACCAATAAGAAAGTTCACCAGACTTTGTCTCTGCTTGTAGGCCTGTTCAAAGCAGCATCCCAGGGAGACCCTGGTGAGCAAGATGACATCCCCATGGACTTTGAGGAAGGCAACCACCATTTGGAATTGTGTGTTTTTAATTCTGGAATGCTTGCCTTTTAAAAAGTCAGCTGTACAAAGGAGGTGGGCTTTGCTTAGCTGAGAGCATATGTAGGGAGCCCAGATGCAGCAGATGAGGACACACAGGGGAGCCCAGATGTGGCAGATGAGGACACACAGACCCCATGTTCTTCCTAGGTTTGGGGTGCGGAGGCCTTTTCCTAAGGCAACACTGGCATTACACCTCTGTCTGTTGGCCCCGGGATTCTGTACCTTTGGCCTCCCCCCTTGCTGATAAGCCTCTCTCAGGGCCCTCTTTGCAATGTTCCCATTTCAGAGTTTGTTTACCTCTACGACAAACGCACATCTCGTTATTAATGGAGGCTCGGAGGGGATGAGCAGCTGTTATTTCTCACTTTGCTTTACAGACTTCAGAAACCTCCATTAAACTCCTTGGACTAAAGTGTCCAAGGGGCCGCAGCTCACACACCACCCACCCCATCCCCCTGAAGGCCTTGTTTATGTGAAAAGTAGAGGAAAATGGAGAGCAGCCCAAAAAAGGTGAAATTCGAGGAACCGGACACCGCTGCTTTGATTAGAAGCCGTAAGAAAAAGAGTGGCACCTTCTGCCCTTTTACTGAGGCCTGGGTGCATTAAAATCTAGAGGGAGAGAACCCGGCATCAACTGGTGGGCCTGGAAATTTAAAAAAAATAAAAAAGAAAGAAAGAAAAAAAAAAGAATGTGGCCAAATCCCAAATTTCCAGGGACAACGATCATAGACCTTTTCAAAAAAGGCTGTGTGTAAAATAAGCCAGTCACAAAAAGACAAAGACTATATGATTCTCTTTGTGTGAAGTACTTAGAGTAGTCAAAGGTCCCTGAGACTGGAAGTAGAATGCCTGTGGCCACGGTTGGGGGAGGGGCATGGGGCATGAGCATTCAGTGGGCACAGAGTTTCAGTTTCCCATGATGGAAAGAGTTCTGGAGATGGAAGGTGGTGATGCTAGAACAGCATGATGAATGTACTTAATACCACTGAACTGTACATTTAAAAATGATTAAGATGGTAAATTTATGTCACGTGTGTTTTGCCATAATTAAATATACATGTGTCCTGCTCCTCAGAGAGTGACTCGCATTAATTCCAAGCCATGGGCACAATGTGTGGAAATGGACTCTCTCCCCGGCTGTTTAGAAATACGTGCCTAACTTAACTTCTGTGGAGACTGGCTTGAAGACTAGATTGCATTATGGTAGACTCTGCGTCTGGCCACACTGAGAAAAGATTCAGGAAAACTGGAATTAGCCTGTTGCAATAATGTAAAGAAAGTGAGGCTGGTCTTTCCCTCCTCAGACATTTCTTATTTTTTCCCTAATTTTATCGGGCTTTCGTGCTCTCTTCTGTTTCTTCCCTCACAGAGCAGGATTTACCACACGCTTAAAGATAAAACTGTATTTGGGTCCTTGCATGCAGTAGATGCTTGGTAAAAAGTAGTTCAATGAAGAAACTCTTTTCCTCTGCTAGTACTGATTATTTGTAAAGTCCATGCAGTCTTTCCAAGCCTCTTTTTCATTGCCATTAGCTCATTTTATCCTCAAAACACTTGGGTTTGCCACCACGGGGAATTTGGCATGAGGGGCATTAGTGCTGCCATTTATCAGACAAGGAAAATCGAAGTGCTCTCTGTCAATGCCCCTCAGACAGCATTTGGAGAAGCAGCCTTAGCATCAGGGCTCCTGGCTGGTTTCTCAGTGCTCTCTGCACCCAGCCAGGATGCCACCCTCTCGGGATAACAGCTGACATTTACTGAGCACATCCTACGTGCCAGACACCATGCTAAGAGCCCTACATGTATTAGCTTCTATAATCCCACAACAACACTCCTGGGTTGATATTACTATTATCCCCATTTACATGGGGAAAATAAAGTACAGAAAGAGAGGGGTCAAGTGAAGAGAGATAAAGGCACATAGCTTCTAAATGGTGAAGCCAAGATTTGATTCCAAGCTTTCAGGCTTAAATTCATGCATTTAATTTCTATAAAATTACTGTCTTAAGATGAAAGCTATGTCATGTTATTCTGCAAAGAAGCTTTTTCAAGGAAAGCCAGAGAAGGAGGGAATGTTTAATCCAAAATGGTGGCTCCCTAAAGGTGGACACTGAGGCATTTGGGGACCAAAGAAAACATATGGGGGTGAATAGGACTCTATGGGAACTTCCCTGCCCCAGAGCCCTTAGTCTGAAATCTATTGGATTGAATAGATTTTATAAGAAAACACTCAAATTCATTCTGGTTTAAAGTGAAATTCTAGAGTGTTGACCAACTTTTTACCAATCCTGGTAAATCTTTTGTGTTGCCCAAGGGAGCCATCTTCAATAAGGAGTTTATTTTTATTCTCAGATCTAGTGGATTTCACTAGTCGTATGCAAGTCATGTTTCTGCTCTTTTGGTTCTGTTTTGTTTACAACAGGGAGTATAAAGTTGATTTTTTAAATTCCTACTTTCCTCTCTAATGACACCATATTCCATAGCACAACTTACTTAAAAATACATAGAGCAGGGAGGCCTGGGTGGCTCAGTCAGTTAAACGTCTGCGCACGTCTCATGGTCATGATCTCAGGGTCCTGGGATGGAGTCCCATATCAGGCTCCTTGCTGAGCAGGGAGCCTGCTTCTCCCTCTGCCTGCCACTCCCTCTGTTTATACTCTTCTCTCTCTCTCTGACAAATAAATAAATAAAATCTTTAAAAAAAATACATAGAACAATATTCTCACTATGAGTATGTAAAAAATCACAATTATTTTCCTTCATAATATCATAAGTATGATACATACTATTATTAAAAGTAAATGTGTGGTGGATATAATTTTATTATTTTAAGAAAAAGGAAAAAGAATATTTCCTGTATGTGCCAGTATTTTTTTTATTTTATGTATTTATTTTTGCAAAAGAGGGAGCGCGCACGTGCCCACGTTCCTGAGTTGGGGGGAGGGGCAGAAGGAGAAGCAGACTCCTGTATATTTCAGTATTTTTAAGGTAACAAATGAAAAAAACTCAAATAAAACCCCCCTAAATAATGCAGGAAATTTATTGGTTCATATAACTAGGAAATTCAGCGGTCAAGAGGGCCTGAAAATTTCTAAGACTCAAATGATGTCATTTGCCCTCACTTTCTCCCTCAGTCCTTTTCTGTCCCCAGTACCAGTCTCTGCTTTTGCTGTGTTTGGGTCTCAGTTCCTCTCGTAATGGTTGAACCTCCACCATGGGCAGGGACAGGGTGAAGAGAAATATGGCCTCAAGCAGCTTCAAGCATAACCACACCTCATGAAAATTTCCAGAGGAAACAGAGGTTTGCTCTCTGAGCATATAAACATACAGTCCCAAGGAAGGACCCTCAGTGGTTCTTGTTCGGTCAAAAGTTTAATGCTGGGCCCATTGTCGCTGTGGCCACTGGAGAGGTTTTAGATTGGCCAGGCATAGAACACATGCTCACTTCTTTGGCCAAGGCGTGAGCTCTGTGATTAGCAGCCATTCTAGAACACCAGGAGTGGGAGTAGACACCGTTCCCCAAAGGGAGTTGGAAGCTAGCTATCAGTGGAAAGTGGCTGTCATGCCCTCTGGGGCATTCTGTGGCTCTGGCAGAACATAAACCTCAGGCAGGGTTAAAGCCAATCTAGCCTTAATCATTTGAGCTGAAAAGAGGATTCAGTTTAGAAATAGAACAACTGTATTATGTTGCCAGAACCTCCTGTCCCAATGACTCATACAAAAACTCACGGACACACACACACAAACACTTACTGAGCGCCTATAATACACTAGAAAGACTCACAGTGCTGTATTTAATGAAGCACAGTACCACTTATCAAATGTGTGACTTTGGACAAGTTACTGTTGCTTTTCTTCTTCCATTTCTTTATCTTTAATGGGAATAACAATATTCAATAGCTCATAAGGTTATTGGGAGGATAAATATGTTAATATGGGTAAAGCAATCGATAGTTCCTGGCTCATAGTAAATGCTATATAGATGCTTGTTGGTTTTAGTAGTAATATTCATATTCATATTAGAATTACATGACCCTGGGCAGGTTGCTTCACATCTCTGTGCTTTAGGATGTCCTTCTATCAAACAGGAATGACACACCTATTTCAACGTGTGAGGTTTAGGTAAAAATGACACATATAGAGCATCAAGCATATTGCAAACAAACAAGCCTGGCCATCATCAGGTGGGAACTGGACTCACTTTACAACCCCTGACCCCTCTCATGCGCCCTCACCACGGAGAGAGAAAACCACCATCTGGTGGTAGAGCAGAGCCAGCCTTGCTGTTGATTGCTCTCCCCGTGAGTGTAATCCAGTGTTACTCTTGAAAAGTCACTCCAAGTGCCTTGCTGGTCTGTGCCCCCTTGGTCCGTTCCCTGTCTACAAACAGGTTTTTTTTTTTTTCCTGTCTACAAACAGTTTTAACATTTGATCTAAGTAAATGAGCAAAATCAATGTACTCTTGATAGTGAAAGAGAAAAGGCAATTTCTTACCATTTGGATGATAGTTGACTCTTCTCTTTTCCTCATGCTTCCTGTTCCAATCCATAGAGCCTTGTTTGAAATGTTAGTCTTAAAAATGACCAGTGAATACTGCTGAATCACAGTCCACGAGAAGGGCGAGAAGTTAGCCGTACGATAACAATTAAGATCACCTGAGCTACGGCTAGAAATGTTAATGGTTGTTTAAGAGCGGACTCCCGGCTGTCTCCTGGATCCAGCTTTGTCCTAAATAATTTATGGTAGAACTTCATCACTTTTTCTTCCTTCTGATGGCATCTTACCCTTCAAACTCTTCCCAGAAATAGAATCTCGCTTTAGGTTCTCTTAGATTCTGAAAGTGGGCAAGATAGTTGGATAAAGTGAGACACTGTGCCACTTTAAAAAAAGTTTTGCCTGTGCCAACCTTATTTCCTCATGGAGTTTGTTCTTACCTGAGACACCTATTTGCTAATAACCGTACAAGACAGTATAGCTGCCCCGGCCCCGGAAATGGGGAATGTCAGATGTATAATTGACACACGATAAACTATACACATTTAAAGTGTCAACTTTGATGGGGTGCTGGGTGACTCAGTTGGTGAAGCATCTGACTCTTGATTTCAGCGCAGGTCATGATCTCAGTGTCGTGAGATCCAGCCCCACGTCGGGCTCCATGCTGAGCAGGGAGCCTGCTTAAGATTCTCTCTCTCAAAAAAAAAAAAAAAGATTCTCTCTCTCCCTGTCCTTCCACTCCCTGCACACACCCTTTCTCTCTCCCTTTCTCTCTCCCTCTAAAAAAAATAAAATAAAATAAAATAATAAAGTGTCAGCTTTGATAAGGTTTGGCATATATATACACCTGTGAAGTCATCACCACAGTTAAGAAAAATACCATATAAATCACCCCCAGAAATTCCCTATGGAGTTCAGATGTCTCTTTTCCTTACTTCTAAAGTGTGTCCATTTTTTTTTCCCAAGGTAAAGAAAAACACCATTTATTTATCATTAGAAGCAAAGATTTTTTTTTTAAAGATTTTATTTATTTATTTTGACACAGAGAGAGAGACAGCGAGAGAGGGAACACAAGCAGGGGGGAATGGAAGAGGGAGAAGTAGGCTTCCTGCTGAGCAGAGAGCCTGATGCGGGGCTCGATCCCAGGACCCTGGGATCATGACCTGAGCCGAAGGCAGACGCTTAACGACTGAGCCACCCAGGCGCCCCAGAAGCAAAGATTTTAATACACGTGGGAACCTAGACAGAAGCTGGACGTGGGTCAGCTCCATTACAAACTGACTTTTAGAACCGGGAGAGGAACTGGTTACCCCATTATGTAGAGTATCTGCTTCCTGGCTACAGGTCTGCCAACTATGAAAAGACTTCGGGGGGAATGAGTTATCCTTGGGGGATTTCTACACACTCCATAAACTAGCCTCATCCAGCCCACTGGGGCCCTCTGAGGTCTTATTATAAACAGAAGGGAAAGAAAGTACATTGCCTCCCCCCCGATCTTTTTGGAGTCACTGAAAAAGTCACCAGTAAGGTGGATGGCCATGAAGATGCCGTCCCTGATTTCTGAAGCAGAACTCAACCCACAAGACCCAACAGTCGCAGGTAGAGCTCAGGACATATACTAAGAAACTAAAAGGAAAAAAAAAAAAGATAACACCAGAGGAAACATTCATCCTCCCTGAGTCACTGCAGCTTCTGAGCTGGATCCTCTTGGGAAGGCCTGAAGAATTATGAAACGTTTTGGCTCAGTGGGAGGAAGGAGTGTTCACCAGATTGTCCTGCAAAGTGCATGCAGGAAATTATCCATCAGGTGGGA
The DNA here is from genome assembly GCF_004348235.1 of Phoca vitulina. Classification (NCBI taxonomy): domain Eukaryota; kingdom Metazoa; phylum Chordata; class Mammalia; order Carnivora; family Phocidae; genus Phoca; species Phoca vitulina. The sequence goes on from NW_022589706.1 coordinate 37,349,951, forward strand.
GAGGATAACACTGCAATTCCATCCAGATGAGACATGATCAGAACAATGAAGGGCCTACACTGAGAAATGAAACAAAACCAAATGAAATCAAATGAGATGAGATGAAGTGGGAGGAGAAGCTGGGATGAGCAGCCGCATTTGAAAATCCTGCATGCCCGTTCATTACACTCCTGGACCTTAGACATTCTTTTTCCTACCATTCCATCCCAGAGCTCTGATTCTCATCTCTTAAATTCCTTGGAAGTCTAGGAGTGGACCTAAGGGGAGGGTAAAAGGGAGCATCCATTGTTTGGGGGCAGGGGGGTGGTAATATGTAATTGCTGAAATGGATTCAATATGACTGAATCTAAATAAACATACAGCTTTATCAGCCAGAGATGAAAGGGTCTGACCAGCTCTGAGCCTCTTTCCCTGAAAAGCACAGAGATACTAAAAGGGAATCTTATCAAGGGGTTTTAGAATCCAGAAGGAGATAGGAAGTGGCAGACTTAAAACATACACAAGATAGGATCTGGAGACAAGTTGAACCAACTGAATTCCCTTTGTCTCTCCTTCCATTTTTCTTCTTTGGTAAAAGCTGATAAATATCTGTGTGCAAAGGCAGTGGGGAATTCAAGAGACATTATATTTCTAAAATAAAAGAAAAACTCACCCAAGTATATGTGAAAAGGCCCCTCTCCTTCTTCACACTGGCATGGTGAACAAGCCTTAGCTAAGCCTTGGACTCACTTGTCTAGGCATAAAGTTCAAAAGCCTTCTGTGTTGGCCAGACTTGTTTATTGCTGTTCTAGGGGCTCCCTCAAACCTAGGGGGAACCAGGCACGAATACCCCACCATGAAATCAGAAGCCTCTCTGAGCAGGGCAAATGGGTGTTTTGGTTTTATCTTCCTAAGGGATTTGTAGGGCCACCCCCGGAAGGAAACAGAAGTTTCTGTGCCTATCCCAGCAGGGTGGAGGGTGCCTAAGGAAAGATCCCTGTTAAACAAGCAGTTTAGAGAAAGAAATAATAATTTGAAATGTAATATAATATAATTTGAAATTATAATTTTTCATTTGTGTTCATTTAAGATTGAAAGTACAGATGGGCAAAAAAGAAAACCACTGTTAACATTTTCTCAAGTATTCTTCAAAACCTTTATGAAACCAAGTGAAAGATTACACTAACTCCTTTTTTATAATTTGCTTGCTCCCCCCACTTAGCAGTACCTGCAATGACTATGTCCTCATACGTTTACCGAATTCCCCTGTATTTGATAGCTTGGTTGTTTCCAGTATTTTGTTATTATAAACGAGGCGCAGCTAAATCTTTGTGCAAATTCCTAATTTATTTTCTTAGGATCAATTCCTAGACGTGTTGAGTCAATGCTGTGTATGTTCTATGGCTTCTTGGAACGGTTGTTGTCAAACTGCAACCTTCCCAACACCTACCCCTGCTCCAAGTTGTATCAATCTTCATGCCCATCTGTTACACCTGTGGTGGCTACCTCTGGGCAATGTCAATCTTCGGCCAATCTGGTAATGTCAAAAAGGTCGCACTCTTGTTTTACCTTTCCAGTAGACTTGAAACAATGGTTTATTGAATGCATCCACCCTTGGTTGCCTCCCATGAGCTTCTGGACTTGGCCGGTCTCAGGCTCACAGAGACACTAATCTCTAGGACTAGGGCAACTGTCGCCAGCTCTTTAGTTTCTTTCATTACTAGTAAGATGAATTATTTTTCATTTAGGCATTGTCCATTTGTTTTTCTTTTACTAACTTACTATTCATCCCCTTAGCTCATTTTTCTATTGTGATATTCATCTTTTTCTTCATAAGAACCTTTTACATGTAAAAGATATTCTTTCTCGGATTTTAATACAAGTTATATATTTCTTCAAAGTTTGTCATTTGCCCTTTAACTTTTTAATACTGTTTTTCATATACTCAAAAAAAGTTTTGTTCAGATTAAAAAAAAAGGATTTCTGCCTGGGGATCATGTTTACAAAGTTTTCCATTGATCTCTGCTCTCTGAGGGAAGATGGTGGTTTTAGACAATGCTTCATCAAACCTCTATGGCTACACTTTAGGCACTTTTGACCAAAAGGAACAGAGGCAGTGAATAGATCGATGAGATTTATATCATAGTGGAATAAAATCTTATATATTTTTGTTTACTTGAGTTGGCTTGCTTTTGCTAATTTATCACAAAGCATGAAAAGTCCATTGAAGCCCCAAAATACACAATGATCCCCAAAGGCATCCCCAAAGGCTGCTTCTTTGTTTGAAAGCTCAGATTTGTTTGGAACCTTGTTTCTTTGGGGGGAGTTCTGAGCAGACACATTCACCTTACCTCAAGCTCCTTCCTCACCCCTGAGCACCTTACCTGTTAAATACTCAGTTTATTAAACCAGTTGGAATGACTGCCTCTAAAGCAGAGCCAAGAGGAGAGCCTCTTTGTAAAGAGAGTGTTTCCCGAGGGCACCTGTGCGGCTCAGTTGATTGAGTGACTGCCTTTCAGCTCAGGTCACGATCCTGGAGTCCCGGGATCAAGTCTCGAGTCTGGCTCCCTGCTCGGTGGGGAGTCTGCTTCTCCCTCTTACGTTCTCTCTCTCTCAAATAAATAAAATCTTTAAAACAAAACAAACAAACAAAAAAACCAGAGTGTTTCCCAGAGAATTGCTCAGATAGAAAAATGATCAATCCATGGTGGTGGGATGGGGTGGCATAGTCCTCTAATCAGGATGACCTTAAATATTCTTCAAAGCCTTTATGAAACCACAGACTGGAAGCTGGAGAAACAGTTGGCCTCTCTAAATTTCATGGTGGGCACATGAGAAATTCATTTTATGGAAAGGGGTAAAAGCCAACAAGAAAATCTCACCCATATTACCTAAAATCCACTCCGTTATTTGACCTAAGTCTGTGTCTAGAGTACATCCCAGTTTTGTGCCTGCCCAGCAGCACCTGTTCTCTCTTCTTGGGTTGATGGAACTTTGGTTTTCCTTTGAGGAATCTCACCGTCCTCACTCTCCAAATAAATAATTTGACAACGGGTGCAGCTGAGCCCATTCCCTAACGCTAGGTAGGCATGGGAGTCAGACCTAGCCAATCAGACTGTCCCATTTCCTTCGGCTGCAGTGATTGGTTCAAGAACAGGCACATGACTCAAACTGACCAGTAAAATTCAATACCCAGACTTTCTTTGATATTAATGGGAAAGAGCTGCGTTCTTTTCACTGGTGATACTCCGCAGACAGGTTGTGAGCCTGAACCTTGGTCGCCACCTTGTCCTATCACGGGAGGAGCCTGTCTGAATGAAACCTGCCTGCTCAGAGGAAAACAGAGCCAAGAAACAGAAGGGGACTGAGTCCTGACTACTGCAGTGAGCCCCTAGACAGACCCATGCCTGAAATTGGAATCCCCCTAAACTGTTTCCTGAACCAACAAACCCCCTTTTGTGCTTACGTTTGTGTGAGATGACATTTTTGACAACTGAGCACTATTTCTCAGTAATAAAACAAAAGAAACAAACAAACAAAAAACGGCATCTTCTTATTAGCTCTACACCCCTTGGCAATGTAGTCGAGGGTGAAAGGAGTATTGGTCTGGGAGTCTGGGGTGTAGCCCTACCTCCACTAACTACTTTCAAATCCTTGGGCTGGTTACTTCGTTTGTGTGGGCTCGCTTTTCTCATCTGTGAAAGAGGTTGTTGGAAGAGAGAAACTCTAAATGTATCTTCTGAGGCCATAAGGCTTAGCTCTGTGGTAACATGTTGACACTTCAGGTTAATTTGAGGTTCTGTCTCTAACTGCCAGGTCCACACCCAATGACAGATGACACTGATTTCTTTAGAAGTTGAAAACCAAATCAGAAGGACCACATATTCTCCAAGGGACCAGGAGGTAGAGCAAGACTGTCTCTAAAACATTGCTAGGATCTAGATTCCTCTGGAAGTGTGTTAATGAGGTGAGAAATATATTAATACATGAACTATTGTAACTATTGTAAAGATTAGCAATAAATATTTTGCTTTTAAAAGGTTTTACTGCTCCAGTGTTGCTGAGCTAAAGTAAACGAAGATCCTAGTATGTCAACAGATGACACAAGTGTTCAGAAGTGATGCTGTCTGCTCTAAGCAGAAGGACAGGGAAGGTAAGAGGAGAAGCTGGTCCCACTCCCAAGTAGCCTGAGTCGTATCTCCATTATTTACTTTGGTGAAATAGCAATGCTCAGAACTTCAGACAGAGTCATAGAATGATCTTTGGGAAATGCAAATCAAATTATATCATTTCTATGCTTCCAGTCTCTCATTCATTCCCCAGTGCCTTCAGAAGTAAGTGGAAATCTCTTGGCGTGGCATAAACGTTCTTTGTGATGTAAGCCTTACTTTTAATTCCATCTGGCAGCACCATGTCCTGCCATTCCTCTTTACATCCCTGACCTACTTTAATAGGGTAATGCAGGTAATGCATATAGAACACTTATCATACTTCCCAGCATTTCATCAATGCTTCTAAATGTTGGTGGTCATTATTGCACATGAGTGACAGTCCCAGTTACCCAAAGAGGCATTTCTGGTCCTGGGCCTGTTTGCCCTGAATCCAACCTCACCCTTTCCCTGCTCTGTTTTTACCCATCGTGAGTGACCCTTGCAGGCTGCATTGTTTCAGATGCCCAGCTGGTGGGGTAAGCCACTGGTAAAATCATGGAGGAGAGGAAGAAGGGAGAAGGCAGGGTATTTCCCTCCTTGCTGCCTTGACGGCTTCTAAAGCAGTAAGTATGTGTCTTCTGCAGTTCCAGCTCTCCCCAAACAGGCCCACTGAGGTTTCAGCTCTGGGTTTCAGCCCTTCTTTCTCCCTCTAGCAGAGGGGACGGTGGCTTCCTGCTGACGCCAACTTCTGCAGTGCCTCATCAGCCCGTGTTCAGCTCTCAGCATCTCTCTCTGTCATAGAGCCGCCCCCCTGCTTTCAATTCCCTCTGTTGTATAAACCCAAAGAGGTGTCTGTTTTCCAGGGGAGACCCAGACCAATTCACAGAACCTGCTCTCCCACCGCAGACCTTTGCTTCTGCTCTACTTCTGCCTGCTCCTCCTCAAGGCCAGCTCTTAGTCATCCTTCAAGGCTTTGCTCTACCATCACCTTCTCTTTGAAGCTGTCCCAATGCTTCCACCCACTTCTTCCTGAAGAGTGAACTAGGTATCCCTCTCCTACACCTCTGTCTCATAAAAAGTGGTTTATTTTTGGAAACCACCACAGGCTTGATTTTCTTAAAAGCAAGTACACTGTTGTATTCAACAGGGTATCTCAAGTCTACCATAGAGAAGATGTGTTTATTGAATGAATGACAAAATGCATAACTAAAGAACTTCTCAAATCCAGATAAAAATCATTGTAGACTGTCATGTCTCCTTCTTTTCTTGCTAACAGAACCTGTTCTGTTTGGAACAGCAGTGTTCCCAGCCCTAGGAAGGACTTGCTTTTCCAGCCTCCCTTGCTGCTCAAGAGGTCTGTCTATTGAAACAAGTGGAAGGCTGCTGAGGCGGTTTCTGGGAAAGCTCTGCTTTTCTAACAGAGGAAAAAGCCACAGCCCATACCACCTCTACTCCCACCCTGCTTTTTCTGTGCCTTGAATGCTTGTGTGCTATCTGAAGCTAACATGAAACAATGAACATGAGGGGAAAAAATCCAACACATTTAAGCAACAAAGCAAAGGACAGAAAGAGTATGGGTCTCTTGTGGCATCGCTGGACTTCTGGATATGAGAGAAAAATAAACTCTTCTTTTGAGCTATTGTTCATCCAATTTTGCCTCACTTACAGTCAAATGCATGTCTAATGGATAGAATCTGCCATTTGGGGATACTATCTATTCTTGTTCCCTTTTCTCATCCCAGATAATAATGTATGGCATGGTCACAATTAGATTATCCAGTACCTGTGGCTAATTTGGGGAGTCCAAAGAAAAAAGTAGGATGATAGATGCGATGGTTAATTTTATGTGTCAACGTGGCTAGGCTACTATACCCAGCTATTTGGTCAAACACCAGTCTAAATGTTGCTGTGAAGGTATTTTTAGAAGAGATTAACATTTAAATCAGTGAACTCTGAGTAAAGCAGATCACCCTCCATCATGCAGGTGGGCCTCATCCAGTTGGCTAAATGTCGTAAGAGAGAAAGACTGAAGTTTCCCAAGGAAGGGGGAATTCTGCCTGCAGACTATCTTTGGACTTGAACTACAAGCTGAACTCTTCCTGGGGTTTCTAGCCTGTGGCCTGCCTTACAGATTTTGGATTTGCCAGCCCCCACAATTGTGTGAGCCAATTCCTTACAATAAATCTCTCTCTCTCATTCTGTCTCTCTCTCTGTCTCTCCCCCCCCACACACACACACAACATATTCTATTGGTTCTGTTGCTCTGGAGAAACATAACAAATACATTGGGTATAAAGAAACTCAGGGAAAGAATGGGTTGTATTGGGAAACAAAGACCCCCTTGAAATATACACCTTAGTGGAAACCGTTAAGAATTATCATTCCAAATTCTGTGGACCATGTTTATAATTTTTTTTCTTTTTGAAATTTTGGGTAAAGAAAAACTTGATCTAGCACCATTTCTCCTTTGATCAGAGAATAGCTGGCATTCCTTCCAGGCTCAATTTCATCAATCTCTAGCATTCTTCTTTTCTGCTCTGTGAACCTGTATCCTGTGAACCTGGCTCAGTGGCTGGTGCCTTCACCAGCCAGTTTTCTACCAAATGCAGATGGAACCTGGGGTTCATATTTATGAGCTCATTTTATCATCCAGAGAGTTTCTTTGTTGCTGTCAGAGTCCAAACTATAGGCCCATCTTCTGCTGCTTGGAATGAAAACTTATGAGATGAGGCGAACCTATCAACAGGAGTGAATTATTTATGAAATTGGACTTTAGCATTTTAACTTTTGAGCATCTTCCTGGGTTGGACTGCTGAAAAATGACAGTATTTCTGAGTAGTGGGATGAAAGCCATATTGAAGCCCAGATGTTAGTCTGGTTCTCACCTGTTCTTCACTGATGGCTAAATAGTCTGAAACAGGCTGGCCCTGGGCAGACTCAGGCAGTGTAGACGTGACCCCCATCTTCCTGTCTACTTTACGTCGTTCAACCAGCTAATCTCTGTGATGGGTCCCTTCCCTCTGTGGCCACCGTTGCCCTCTCCTCCTCTCCTGACAGAGAGAGAGAGAAGGCAAGGAGACCCTTTCCCTGTTAGATACCTCCCAAAGACCCATTTATGCAGATGGGCAATTTAATCAGACAAACTCCAGGTTTCTTTAAGCCTTCATCTAGCAGGGGCCCGTAAACCCTGGCCCTTGGGCCAAATCCAGCCTACATAGTCCTCTCAAGTTAAAAATGTAAAAAAGAAGAATACATGGCAGAGACCATGTGTCACCTACAAAGCCTACAAGATTTACTCTCTGGCTCTCACCAGGTAGCTTGCTGACCCCTCTGGATTCTAGAGGAGTAAAGCCCTTACAGTGGAACTGTAGGCAAGATACTGGGAATGGAGGAATTTTATGGTATGAGACTTGGGCCAGCTTTGTTTAAAAACAAACAAACAAAAAAGATACAAACAGAAGTCCTTGAAAGTTTGGGATTGAACAACTTGTCCACAGGAAGCAGATGTATTATTGATAGGTTTCTTTTTTATTTTAAGAATTTTTATTTATTCATTTGAGAGAGAGAGTGTATGAGCGAGCATGAGCAGTGGGAAGAAGCAGAGGGAGAGGGAGAAACAGACTCCCTGCTGAGCAGGGAGCCTGATGCGGGACTCGATCCCAGGACTCTGGAATCATGACCTGAGCTGGAAGGCAGACGCTTAACCGACTGAGCCACACAGGCACCCTTATTAATAGGTTTCTAAGACTGGAAAAGCCTCGTGCCTTTATTGTCATGGATTCTGTTGAAAATTAAGCACTGTTTCTATTAATATTATGTACTTCCCTTGCACCAGGTACTTCCAAAACACTTTCCTTGCCTTTATCCTACTTAATCCCCACAGAAACTCGAAGAGGTAAGCATAGTTACTAGCCCCATTTTTGTGGGTAAGTAAGACAAATCTTACAGACTGAATTGGTCTGGGATACACAGCTGGTTAGAGAAAGAACCTGGACTCAAATTCATGACTGACAGCAACATGCAACCACCACCTTATGTTGTTTTCCAGTTCTGAGAAAGCTAGTGCAACAGCTTTTTTTTCCAGAGCCTGTTGGAAGGTTCTTGATTCTTGGGTGCACTTCCCCATGTTTCTCTGCCCTTCTGTTTCCCATCCTCCAGCCCCAGTCTTCTCCAGCCGACTTCCTCTCCTAACACTGGTCCCAGTGTGGGGGTGGAGGGAAACTCGAGCAGTGCAGTCGTTTAGCTGCATTATGCAACCTTATAATCTATCCCAGTCCTTCAGGAAGTTTGACAAACTGGAATATGTGTTTAGATTTCTAAACTCGGAGACATTTCAGAGCAAAGAGGGTCTGTCTGTGTCCTCCAGACGGCTCCAAATGGTTTTAGTCTTCTGTGTATGGTAGGGTTACAGCTACCACTGGAATACAGCTGTTTATAGGGTCTGTGAAGGGGAATATGCAGGGAATGTCAATGGTGTAGGCCTGCTTCTTTCTCCTTAGGAAGGGCGAGTGGCCTGGCCTATGCACCTCTGTGTGAGAACACAGCTATCTGGTTCAAGGAGAATTGAAGGGTTGCAAAGGATTCATGGCCCCAACCCTGCACCACGCAAGCAAGCCTGAGATTCAGTGTGCCAGTGGGTCTGTATGAGCTTCCTGTGGCTACTTTGACAAATCACCACAAACTGGGGGGCTCACAAGCGCAGAGATGTCTCCTCTCACTGTTCTGAAGGCCAAAGTCAAGGTGTTCCCAGGGCCACACTCCCTCTGGAGGCTCTAGGGAACAATCTGGTCTTTGCCTCCTCCAGCTTCTGCTGGCTGTGGGCTTAGCTTGACTCATGGCTGCATCCCTGCATCTCTGCCTCTGTGGTCACATCGCCTCCTCCTCTTTTGTCTGTCTTCTCTGTGTGTCTCTCAGAGGGACACCTGGCACTGGATTTAGGAATCGCCCAGAGAATCCAGGATGATCTCCTCTCAAGAGCCTTAACTTAATTACATCTCTTTTTCCAAATAAGGTGGCATTCACAGGTTCTGGAGATTAGGGCATGGACATATCTTTTTTTTGAGCCCATTATTCAGCCCACTGAAGGAACTAGCATGAGAGAGAGAAAAAGGGAGAAGCCAGGGCATGGAAGGAACCAGTCGCCTACCCAAGAATTCTGGCATCAGTCCAACCGGCTCTATCCCCTAATCACATTTTTTGGTCAAGGGGAAATGCACCATTTCCAATTTGCAATTAGTGGTGAGTATCACAGACACAGTGACTTAAAGAGTATAGGGGTTTATGTTTCTCATGTAATGAGAAGTTAAGAGAGCTGGAGTGGGGGGTGGGGTGGGAGGGATGGGGTGAATGGGTGATGGACACTGGGGAGGGTATGTGTTCTGGTAAGCGCTGTGAATTGTGCAAGACTGTTGAATCTCAGATCTGTACCTCTGAAGCAAATAATGCAATATATGTTAAGAAAGAAAAAAAGAAGAAGAATGTAGCAGGAGGGGAAGAATGAAGGGGGGAAATCGGAGGGGGAGAAGAACCATGAGAGACGATGGACTCTGAAAAACAAACTGAGGGTTCTAGAGGGGAGGGGGGTGGGAGGATGGGTTAGCCTGGTGATGGGTATTGAGGAGGGCACGTTCTGCATGGAGCACTGGGTGTTATGCACAAACAATGAATCATGGAACACTATATCTAAAACTAATGATGTAATGTATGGGGATTAACATAACAATAAAAAAATTAAAAAAAAAAAAAGAAGAAGTTAAGAGATAGACAGTTTAAGACTACTGTGCTGTTCCATCACCTTCTGGGCCCCAAGCACCACCTATCCTTCTGTTCCTTGTCTCTCCATCCAGCCTTAGTCCAAGGCTTCCATCCTTAAGACCAACACATCGTTCAACCAGGCTGCTGAAGCTTTGGCCATCACATCTAGATTTCAGGCAGGAAGAAGGAGGAAGAGTACGCAGAACAGAGTGGTGTGCTTGTTGAGTCAGCTCGCTTGGGAGCTTCATAGAGGGTACACCTCGTGCTGACATCTCATTGGCCAGAACCTGGTAACTCGTAGCTGCAAGGGAAGCTAGGAAAAACAGGTGTGTGTGCACATGTATGTGTGTTTAATCTGGGCACGCTGCTACATTGAATAAAATGAAAGGTCACTTAGTAAGAAGGAGGGAGAGAAGAGATATTGGGTGGGCAACCAGGGCTCCCTACCAGGGGGGCCTTATGAGTCACGCATGTCTTAGCACTCATGGGGCAAGTGCACTGAACCCTGTCAGCTCCTCTGACTTGTAATAAGAAGAAAAGTAGCTAACATTTGCTGAGTGCCCACCATGCGCAGACGCTGAACTTGGTTCATTCCAGGTTCATTTCACCATACAACAACGTTCTGAGGTTCATACTATTATAGGATTCTTATTTATGGATGAGAAAACTAAGGCCCAGGAAGGTCAAGTAATTTGCCAAGTGTCACATGGCTAGAAAGTGGCAGAGCCAGGATTTGAATCAGACATGCCTGTCTGTAGGCCAGGCTCCAGGATGGCTATCCCACATGGCCAGGCTGCTTTGAGATCTTGAAGATGCTCAAAGGGAGGATTTAGGTTAATCTGTCATATAGTGACTATGTGAGCATGGCAGCAAGGCTTCCTTGTCTTTTTGCTACGTTAACTACATGTACAGTACTAAGTTAGCAAATCTGTTATATTTTACTATTCCTTTAAAAACATTTTCTTAATCCTCCCACCTTCTACTTAGTTCACAGCTTCATATATATATATATATATATATATATATATATATATATATAGCCTCATATACATGTGCAGCAAGTAGATTCACCCAGGCATGGCTATCACCCAGCGCATGAAAGTTCTGCTCCTTCCCTGTCCCTGAACATAGTGTCCACTTCCATGCCTTTGTACCCACCAGTTCTTTCTTCTGGAATGTTCTCCCTTCTCTCTGCTGATCCCAAATTTAAGCTGCTGCCCCTAAGACCCAGATCAAGTGTCCTCTCACCATGATGCCTTCCTTCTCAGACTGCCCTTGCTGGCAGCTCTCTCCCCTCCCCTTTCCTCTCCCTTTCTCTCTCCCTACCCCTAAGTTCTCTAGGCCTTGAGTTTTCTCATGTTTGTGTCTTTGGGGCCTACCTTAAGCTGTCTGTATTTTTGGCTATATGTGTTTTGAAGCCCAGGGGTGCATCACATACTTGCTATGTTCCCTGGGTCCCCCCAACACCCCGATCCCTTCATGCCTCACCCCTCTCCCTAGCCCATAATGCAGTCACAGTGCCTTACAGCACTGGCTCAGTGAGTTAGGTCTCAGTGAAGGGCTCTCATACACGTGTCGAATGGCCATGTTCATGTTACAACCCTGTTTATGTAGCCAAGATACAGAGCATAAGGGAACGGAAGTGGTCACACCGAGCTGGAGCAGGTGCAACGTATCCTGATGGGGTTCCTCCTTTGCTCCTGGGTGCCTTTACAATGCACAGCTGCCAGCTGCACTCTGAGGATGGAACTCTGCCAGAGTTGAGGAAACAGCCCAGGCCTCACTCAACCACTGTCCTTTTAGCCTCAGGCTCATCCCACCCCAGGAAGAACTTACACTAACAATCCGCGTACTTACATTTATGGAACTGTTTACAAGCATCAAGCTCTCCGGGATCTGACCTATACTCAGCAGCAGTGAGACCACATCCTCGTCTGCAGGGAGAAGATAGGATCAGTGCCCAGTAGACCCCAGACAACATCTCTGCCTCCAGCTCCCCAGCATTCCTGAGAGCCCATTTTCTTGAACTTGCCTATGTGGCCAACATTTCTGCATCTCATTATCTATCGCCTAGGACAAGAACTCCATCCCAGGGGAGCTCAGGATGCCTTAGGAAGGATATGAGGCCAGTGGTAGAGCAAGGCCACATACAGCGTGCTCCCCTGGCTCTTCCAACGTTGCCTGGGAGAGGCGAGGCTTTATGCCCATGGTGGGCTTGCTGCATCTCCCTCCCTTCGCTTTCTGCCCTGGGCTGCTCCAACCAGCATGGGGAAGAACAGGCCCTTCGTTGTGTGCCCTTTGTGAACTCATAGGATCGGCACCCCCCAATTCACAGTGGCATCAGCTCCATCGTGAGTGCCTGCATTTAACAGACTGCAAACCCCAAATCCTGCTTCGTTCAATCTTGTCAAGGATGAGATGGAGAGCTGATGTGAAACTGAAATATTCCCGGAGATATTTGCTATTTGCTTATACTCCAAATGTTCCTGGTGAGTCAGCTAGAACAAGCAGCTAAATAATACTGCCACAAGACTGAGCGCCATGAATTCAAGGCATACTCGTGTTCCATAATGGGATGAGCCCCTGGTATGTGGGTCAATGACTGTGTCCTGGACACAGTAGTGCCTCAGGCATGCTTCTAGGTTCTGGGCCTCAGGAGAGTCTTAGCCTACCCCTTCTTACTCGGATGCCCCCTCTGCGCCACACGCCATTACCAGCTCTTGTAGATTATTCCTTTGCAGGATCCACCCCTGTCTTCCCATCCCCATCATGCCCACCGCTCCAGGTGAAGCATTTATCTGCTCACACTTGGATGGGTGAGGAGTCCGAAGCAATACTGCACTTTGTCTTCATTCTACCTTAACGTCCCCACGTACTGACACCTTCCCCCTGCTCTGCTCCCATCTTCTCATCTACCTCTTTGCTCTGCCCAATCTCTCTTCTCTCTCTCTCTCTCTCTCTCTCTCAGGGAATAAATTACATAAAATGCACAGTTCTTCCATGCAGAGTGCAATAAGTTTTTACACAGGTATACAACTGTGCTATCACCCCCCAGTCAGGATGTGGAACATTTCCAGCCACTGCCCGCCCCCCCCAGCAGGCTGCTTCGTGGTCCTTGGCAGCTAGTACCCTCCTCACTGGTAACCACTATTCTGACCGCCTTCACCACAGATTAGTTATACCTCATTTTGAAGTTCACATAGATGCAACAATAGGAACTCTTTTGGGTCTGCAGTAGTTCAGTTTCCCTCAGCATTGTGTCTGTGAGGTTCATCCACATTTTTCCTAAAATACGAGTTTTCCACTTTTGCCTTGCTGGGTAGCATCCCGTTGTGTGAGTGCATCTGCCACAGTGTGATGACCCACTCCCCTGTGGGTGGACAGCTGAGCCCCCCCTTTGGGTCTGTGACAAATAAAGCCACTGTGGACGCTCCTGTCGGCGTCTTCTAGGGCTCTTCCTGCCATCCCCCTGTCAGCTCTCCACTCAGGTCTCCCCCTCCCTCTGCCCTTGCTTCTCCCCCTTGGCCTACACCCATGGCCACAACTCTCCTGAGAGAAAAGAAAAGAAACAGACAGTTTTAAGAAACCTTCCAACCAGAGTCCGGCTCTTCACCACTTCCCTCTCCTTCCTCTGCTCCTCAGGTCTCCTCCGGGAAGCTCAAGGAGCTCTGGGATCTCCACTCCCGGCAGCGCCTGTTCTAGGCCTGACATGGCCTGGCCTGACTGCCTCCTCCCTCTCAGACCCTCTCCGGGCCCCCTTCCCTCATGCTCACTAGGCAGGCGTGTCTCCTCCCCCGGAACTGGTGTTCAAGCGGCCCCTAGGATGCTCTGTCCTCCCATCTGTCCGTCTGCAGACCCACCCCTGCCTCCCCAGCTGACTGCTAATAGCGCTAATATTACCTCCTCCATCGCCTCAGCTGGAAGTAATCCCCCACCCCTCCCTCCGAGCCGCTGCTGCTGGTCACTGGAGCTGCTCTCGGGCAGTAACCGCTGTCTGTCCGCCTCACGTTATTGTTGCTTAGAAGTTCATCCCATCAGGTGCCTGGGCTGGGAGTGTCTGGGTGTAGGATCTGTGCCCGAGTCACCTCTGATTTGTCCCACCACCCAGCACTGTGGCTGGCACTGATAAGGCTTGTAATTAAATGAACAATATTATCCACTTATTACTTACTATGAATAAAATCCTAAGTGATTTATTATTAAATCACTTCCTAACTCTACTTGTATTATGAAGATTCTACCTCTGAAACACATCTGAAAAGTTTAAAGCTTTTATTTTATTTATTTTTTTTTTTTTTAAAGATTTTATTTATTTGTCAGAGAGAGAGCACAAGCAGGGGGAGCAGCAGAGGCAGAGGGAGAAGCAGGCTCTCCGCTGAGCAGGGAGCCCAACGTGGGACTCGATCCCAGGACCCTGGGATCATGACCTGAGCCGAAGGCAGCCGCTTAATGACTGAGCCACTCAGGCGTCCCTAAAGCTTTTAAACATTAAAGAACAAGATGGGGAAGCCCATTTTGTGTGTGTGCGTGTGTGTGTGTGTGTGTGTGTGTGTGTGTGTGTGTGGTTGTCAGAATTGTCAGGTTAGGGTGGCCTTGAGTTGGCAAGCATGTCAGTCCCTGGCAGTGCAGAGGCCGTTTGAGGTCACTCAGGCCATGAGAGGCCAGGCTATTCCCAAGCACCCAGATGGTCTCAAAGATTCTTTAGCCCTGAGCCTACCTTACTGAGGATAGGAGTACTTAGCAGAGAGCAGAGAAAGGAGGTGCTCAGTGGGCATTCAACAGACTTGGTGGCTGACTGTAGCTAACTCAGTCTTGCAGAATTTCCTTGTGATGCCTCACTGTCTATTTCTTGTCCCAATATTTTCACTATTTGATGACAGCTGGTTTTTCTATTTGATTTCTGTCTGTGTGCACCAGGGTGTGATCAAAAGGAACCAACTTTATCCTCCAATTTTCCTCTTAGTCTTGAAATTCAACCAATCTAACCAAACCTATGATTGACTGAAAGTTAGGTAAGTATGACATCACTTTTGGATACCAACACTCAAGTTTTGTCACCATAGAATAAGCTTGTAGGACTCTGCCCCACCCCCAGCCCAGCTGGGGGAATGAAGCCCTGGAGGGGAACACGGACTTCTTTGTATCTCCCACGGCCAGGCATTTCCCTCCCTCTGTGGGATCTCCTTAAGAGATGACCGTGAAATTACCCTCTCCTGTCCAACGAACACTCCCAAAAGGGCAGCGTTCTCAGTTGTCCAGAACTAACATTTCAGAAGAAATGCTGGTTCAATGACTTCTTAGTCTCAAATTTGTATCCAAAAATATTATTTATCTAATGGTCTGAATATCAAACTTGGGTTTTATCCTCAAGGGGAAAAGATAAGATAACAAAAATCTGCTTGAGAGAGAATTTCCAAAATGAGACTAGTACTTATGAATCACCGACATTTCTGCAAGGGGGGAAAAGAAGATGGTTGATTTTTTTTAAATATCTGGGCTTTATTTTTTGGAGCAGTTTTAGTCTCATAGCAAAGTTGAGGGGAAAGTACAAAGCTCCCATTTACCCCATTTCCCCCACATACGTCCCCATTATCAACATCCCTCACCAGAGTGGTACTTTTGTTACAATCAGTGAGCCAACATGACATATGTGATAGTCACCAAAAACCACATTTTACATTAGAGCTCACTGTTGTGAGCTCCATGTCCTTTTGTGGCTTGATAGCTCATTTCTTTCGGGACTGAATAATATTCCATCATTTGGCTATAGGACAGTTTGTTTATCCATTTACCTGCTACAGGATGTCTTGGTTGCTTCCAAGCACAGGTATCCCCGCTTTCCAAAAGTTTGTGTCATGCCATTTTGCTTTTACAAAAGACCTACATTACTACCTGTTTCCACTAAATGAAAGAAATCTGAAGAGAATTTTCACTTTTACCAAAAAAAAGACCAAAAGTAAAAATAGTGTTCAGCATTTGTTTTGCAGCGAGAGAAGATCTAGAGGCAGCTGCACCCTAAGCAGTGAGAGGACTGTGCCACCAAGCTCCTTCCCGCGACCACACTCGGCATCTCAGCCCTGGGACCGCACTCGGCATCTCAGCCCTGG